>NW_017729027.1:51517158-51527065 GCF_001723915.1 Gavialis gangeticus | reverse complement strand
CAGTCAACAAGTTTGCGGTTAGCTGTCTGGTAGTCTATCATTAAAAAAGCTAGCCAGCGGGCTTTAGAGACTGTACTGGTTGTTTCTGATTCTATTAGCTTTCAGTTATTTCATGATTTATACCTTTTCTTGAGATCTTCAGATAATCTGGATTCTACTGTATAGGCATTCTTAATTTTGAGAAATTTGTACAAAAATCATTCTTCTTGAAATGGCTTGAAAATGGAGATGGGGTGGGTGGGCTTGGAAATGCTGTGGCATATGTAGTAAAAGCATGAGTAGTGGAATTTTCTCGAGGACTTAGTGCTGGTTTAATATTGCTCCCTTTAAGATTATTGAAGTTTTACTTCACTGACAACAGTGGAAGCAGAATTATACTACTGCTGAGTGCTTTAGAAAAAACCCACCCAATATGTTATAACTATCTTCAGCTTGCCTTCCCATGATAAGAAAACCAAGGGTCATTAAACCTGACTTGATTTGTGGAGAAGATATTAAAAACAGTGATGAGCCAAAATTACTAATCATTTAGAGATACATAATTAGGAGCCATCATCATGTATTTATAAAAAAGATAATTGTCCTTGGCAAATGCATTTTTGCTTGAAGTCTTTGAATACTGAACATCAGCAGAGAGGTAGACAGTGGTGAACAGCATGCACAATTTATGTGAGTTTTAGGGAAGCATTTGATATTGTTCCACTTAATAAAGTGATTTGGAAAGTCATAAAGCATAGTAGAGCAGCAAATACAAAGGGATAGAGCAAACAGATTCATGTTGGGTAGATTAGTTCTATTGACTCATAAGTAGCTCAGGCACTTCAGTGTAGAGCAATTTAAGGTAATGAGATTAAAGCCCCCAAATAATCACAGTAGCAGGAATACACAATCCAAGCTAAGAATGTTTTAGGATGATTTCAGTGTGGATCGTCTACAAAATACTTGTAGAAAATAACCTAACACAATCCCAGGTGAAAGTAGAGATACTGATTCTGGTCTTGTGTATGCTACTTTTATTTTGGGGGTGTATTTTTATTTTGGTTCACTCCACTGAACTTCAGCATAACTACCCCTGATTTTACACCATCATGAGACCAGATCAGGCTGAGAAAGTATAAATAAGAAAAATTTGGAAAAACTACTTTGGCACAGAGTAAGGTAAGCCCCTCTCTCTCTCTGTATATACATGTGCATATAATGGATATCTGACAGCTGTACTTATTTAATTATTTATGTGTGTGTTTGATTGACATGCTTCCCTATGTTTCAGGGCACATATGCAAAATTGAATATGTACCGTTGCAGTATTCCTTTCCAAACAGGAAAAAGAAGAGGGAAAACCCTCCAAATAAACCCCTCCAACTTTCCCTCAAAGACTTGCTTATACTGAACCACTCTCCACCTCATGTGAAAGGGGAGGCATAGTCTCAGATAGCTAAGGTGAAGCTTTGAGTGGTTTTCAAGGTTTCAGGAATCATGTCCACCTATAGTATTGAATAAATAACAATAATAATAATTGGGTGGATTGGAAGCTGAAAAGGAAGTTCTAAGGGCAAAGGAGGTGCTGGCAATAGCAAGAAAACAACTATCCTCCTAAAAGGATCTGAAATAGCTGCACTGAACAACAGTGATCACAAAGGTGTTGCAAGAGAACACATAACTAGAGGGACGTTATTAGGAATAAATATGTCCCTGCCAATTCAGATGACACTATATCAATTACTTTTTACAGAAGTACATATATTCATAAATGTTTTGGTTCCCAAAATGATTAATTAAAATGTATTTTTGCTGTGCTTAGTTTTACCTCAATATAAGCAAATAAAATGTGGCCTTATTTTCTGATAACTGTCTGATGATAAGATACAGCTTATGATTCTGCAAGGATCCCTGTTACTGCTTTAAAAATACTCATACTTTTTTACTAAGTGAGCAAAAAAGCTGCCACAGATCCATAGATGCTAGGGTCTATCAGTTTGCAAGCCCAGATAAAGAGTAGAACAAAAAGAAAATTAAAAGACCAAAATATAACAGAGAAAAAAAGGAAATAAAGATTTTTTTAAAGGAAAAAATGACACCGCAAGACAGAATAGTTAATTATGTACAATATTTGAAGTCCATGCAGACCTGCTTTGCAGCTCTCACTCTGATTTTATAATGCTGAACCCTACTGTGATATGCTATGTTCTTCAGCTCAGACCTTCCTTGCAGTGCTTAATGACTTCCTCACTTCATTCATTTCACTTTGAGCACTGGTTATTATTTGAATACTGTAATTATTGTGGGAGATTCTAAGCGGTGGAACCCAACATTATAGCTGTAATAAGCATTTGTGGGGAGAGGAAGGGGAGTAAAAATAAGTTGCATAGATGTTATATGGCATTAAGATGCGTCAGATAAATAATTAGATTATTTTCCCTCCTGATTTTTGTTAGGTAAATAAAGATTGAATAAGAAATCAAATACGATAAAAATAAATCGCTTGGGTCTTTCTACCAATGTGTTCATACCACAGTAGGAACTGGTGCAGAAGCAACAAGTTATATATGATTGGTCCTGAATGTTCAGTTAGTCCCTGAAATCCACAGGACTGTTGAAGGGTTTGGGGTTTGGTCCAAGTCTGATGAACTAGTGGGAGTTGTCAGTTGACTTCAGTAGACTGGATTAGACTCAAGCAGAGTCTGAGCTCTGTTTCTTTCCTGTGGATAGGTGAAGAAACTCCCCTTCATAGAAGATTTTGGAAAAAGTTTATTGAGTTGTCTACCCCTTCTCAGAATGTTTCTGGAGGCAGCAATTTCCTTTTGTCTTTAGGCTTTTGTAAAAAACAGAAACAAAAACCCTGTTGTTTATTTTTTCTCCTTCCTTCCTTCCTTGAAAATCTAAAAATGTATGCTTTATTTGAATTGACAGCGCTGTATTATATTTTTAGACTGACTTTTATATATTCCAAACCTGTTTGTGTGATGTATAGAGGCATGTATGCACATTTCTATGTATATCACTCTGTCAGGTCAGGAGAAAAGTGGCGGCACAAAGACATATACTGTACATTTTGGAACTTCCATATGGTTGCAGGAAAAGGAGTAAAAACAGATGATGCTGTTTGGAGGATGAAACCATGCATCTGTTCAGGAAGCTAGTATAACTGCATAGGCTGAGAATTGTTAGCTATGGTATTTCCCTCATGCCCATGAAAGAGCACACCACAGATTTGAAAAGCCTTCTGGTTTCTGAAATCTGTGGCTGTTGGTAGGAATATAGCTGCTGCTACTGAAGTATCATTGCCTCTCTCTGCAGAATCTCTCAAACTAAATGCTGTATATATTTTCCTTTGCAAAAAAAGGTCCTGTTTTGCACAAGTTCTTATACTAAAAATATAGGAAGATTTATTCTTTCAAGAAATGTATGAAAACTTATTTGTAGAAGAAAAGGAAAGAAGCACTTTCAGGAATTCTTGGCCTTATTCCTGACTCTCCAGTGGCTCATTTTGTGACCTGGGATGAGTTACCTAAGTTCTCTGTGTCTCCCATCTGTAAAATGGAGCAAAAATACCTACCTCACAGGGGTGTTGTGAGGCTTTATTAATTAATTTTTGTAAAGTGCTTTGAGATCCTTGGATGAAAGGTGTTGTTGGAAATCCAATGCTTCTTCATTTTATAGTGCAGTGCAGGACTTTTTAGATTTTCAGGTGGTTGAAGGAACCTGACTTTTTATAACACTCCCCAAAAGTATCTAAATAGCCAGCATAGCGGGACACCTTGTTGTCTGTTATTTCTATAAGGCTATATATAAAAAAAGCAACGTCCATGATCAAAACAGTCTGGGTTTTGACTTGTCACAAAACTTTGTGTTATTTTTGATTCATCACAAAACTATTCCCTCCAGGCTACAAGGTACCAGTTTGCTTCACTAAAACAGAAATGTTCAAGACTTTTAAAAGGATAGGTACACAGTGTCCAGTACTAATGACATGTTCTTTAATTACATGCAGGCAGACACCACTAACATAAACTAGCTCATGCCATAAAGTCACAGCTTCTAGTAGGGGAATGGCATATAACCTTTTTCAGGAAAGAACCAGGAGACTTCCTAATTGCACTTCCCCAATCCCAGCGCAATCCATGACTCTTAGAAGGATGCACAAATCTCTGTGTGTACCCACTCGGCCAAACTGACTGGACATTGCCCACTCCTTACCCACTTTTGCCTAAGTTGTTCCCTGGAGAAACATTTTGTTAGTGGCTCAAGAGCTTTACTGACTGGAAATGCTGCAATTTTGGCCAGAGCTTCCAAAGTCTGTGTAGGAGACATGATAAGAGGTTTACTTCTTCCTCGCATTGTGTGGCCTTATAACAGCCATCCAAAATCCAGCCCACAAATAGTGTGATAAAATAGCTATTATCATTAAATACCAAAAAATACGAAGAACTAATTAAATTTTCACCTTTAAAAATAAATAAACAATAAGTAAAGGAAGAAAATGTTAGAGTTGAAGTAAAGTGAAGTAAAGTGGTGAAGTAATTTTACCACACTATTGGACTGACATGTTTCCAGAGTCATGTAAACAAAAATACATAGTAATCCAGGGTTTCAGAATACATTCAGAGTACTTCGCGTTCTGGCCCCAAGTAGCAAAGCACATAAACATATGCTTAAGTACTTTACTGGACTGGCTAAAGGGCTTAACACCTCAACTAAGATTCAGAGTAGACCTGGACGTGCTTCTCAAAAAACCCCCAAACCTTTATATAGACAAGAAACATTCCTCTAGAAGCACAGTGACTTTTAAAGAAATCCACAGTAGAAGAAGCAAGAACACATGAAAAATACTAAGAGGAGGAACAAAGCTTGAATAAAAGGATTTATTCTCCTGCTTCCCTTACCCAGAAGTTATACTTTACATTTTTTTCCTCCATCATCTATTTTTCTTTTTCTTTTTAGGGTTGAACAGGCAGGAGAGTTGAAATAAGTATTACCAAACAAGTAGAATAAGCAATATTGTAGTTATAGCTTTCACCCAGCTTCACCAGTGCTCAAAAGGAATTTACATGTCTTCACTCATACAGTATGTGAATCATATTTTGACTTTTCACTACCATGTAGGAAAAGTACAGCACATTCTTCTCACTGGTAATCATTGACATGCCCATCATTCCAGTAAAAAACCCTTCTATATTAAACAAACCCAAATTTCAAAGGTTTAAAAAGTATCACATAGTGCACTCAGTGTGTACATGACCTTTACTAATAAGTATTAACTGAGATAATATACATCTTCATATCCTAGGTTTCAGTACACTGTGGGTGCATCTGCACAATTTTTTACTGTGCAGCTGCCTAATTAGCTCATCAATAAAGTCTCAGCATCTACACATGAGGTCCTATTAGGCTGCCGTAAAGTTAACTCCACCATAGGTTAGTATTTGTAAACACAAGTACTATCACTACAGCAGTGTTCTTTGGTGTGTAGTATTGCACATGTAGATGTTGATGGGGCTGACTGAGGCTTCAGCGTATAGGTTGCCTGCTGTGTAGCCCCACGCTGGAGCACACTTGTGACCCAGGCAACCCCTCTGCAGCATGTTGAGCTGAGTCGGAGCAGCTCCAGGATGGCACGCTGACCCCTGCAAAGCTCCCTGCCAGCTGGGGCTGCAACCTCTCTCAACCTGCTGTGGCCCCAGGCACACATGTAAACATGGTGCCCATGATCAATAAACTCTGGCGCAATGTACACCAGAGTTTAATGTATTGCATTAATTTCATGTGTAGATGCACCCTGCTAGACTCAAACTTGTACTAGCATCACAAATTATTCTGGATGTCTAGTCCTAGCCTTAACATCACTGGCATTTTTTGGAGATATGGCTCTCTGCCTCATTAATAGCTTTTGCTTCTCCTTCTACGTATCAGACATAGCCGCAGTTAGCTGTAGGCATTCTAAACCTATCAGATATTTCAAAGCAGCATTTGCACTGAATATTTTTCATGGGAATGATCCATTAACATTCACAATAACATGAGGTTCATTTGTAAATTTAATTTTAGAATATGATAGTTAAAGTGTTAAAAGCATTTGTTTTTCAAAAAATCCAGAATAATAGTCCAGTAATCCTTAACTACTTACTTCTCAGCAAGCAAGTATAAGGGAAGGATTTTAAATAGGGATCTGAACTGTATCTTACTGTCTTGCACTCAGAAACCATAATCAGATCTACCTCATTTTTAGTGAACCAAAGCCATAAATGGGAATGTTCACTATCCCAAGAATAACAGATTTCTCAGGTAAAACAAAGATTGACTATAAAAAGAACTCTTTCCATGACTTAAATTTTCTAAGCAGCTGAACTTAACACACACAGTCACTTATTAATAATCCTCCATGCTATATTTAAGGAACCCCAGTGTATATTGGACAATATATATATATAACTTAAGGATCTCTACTCTTTTTTTCAAAAACATAGGTTACTCATCTTTGTGCATCAGTTCCACTGCTTAACTACAGCCTACTATCATCCCAGGATCCCTAAACCACTATGTAGAAAGAACATTATCTTGTGACTGTTGAGCTTTGTATTTAAAATTCTGATTTGTTCTTTTGTCCACCAACCCCAAGAACGTATTCACTTATTCCAAAAGCATGCCTGTCAGAAAATGTTAATATATTAAATTCTCTTGCTACCTGAAATTTCTCACTACATTTCATTTAACCCCAAACACAGAGGTCACAGCTTAGAAACTGTTGCATATTTAGCTGTACCAATCCTGAAAAAAAGACTGAGTCCATTTCATAGTATCTTGACTTAGGTCAGCTCTTGAACCAGGTGTTAATTGACGCAACTCCATTGATTCCTTTAAATTTACACTGGCTGAAAAGCTGGCCCACTATATCATTCAAATTACTACTATGGGAAAAATGTTAATAGCTATGATTACCTGTTACATACAAATATCTGCAGCAAATATTCAAAGTGTTATTTGAGTAATTATCAAAGTATAGTTTACATTGAGTTCATTACTTAGTCAACTTTAAATTTATTTTAAGACCTTATATCATGGTGACACATTTTAACTTTTGAGTTACCATAAGATATATCAAAAAACATTCTGTGTATCTCATACTGACTTCTTCGTTCAGAGTTGCCCCCCTGATGTTTAGTAGCTACCAGAATTAAACCAAGTAAAAAGAGTTTCTCTGTGCTATGATAATGCAATATACAGCATAACATGCCAACAGTGTTGTTATCTAGCATTGCCACTGTATAGGACAGGCATTTCGGTGTAGAACCAATATCATATATTTAAAACAATCTAGCTGGGAGATAGCACAGAAATTTATATTTGTGTTGTATATACAAGTCCTTCTACCTTCCTTTTCTGTAATTATTATCTTACATTTTTTCACTTTTTCATAGTGTGTGATAACCAAGCTGATAGACTTTAATTTTTATCTATGGTCACACTTACTAAAATGTACTTTGTACCACATTATGTATTTGCTCTATGAGTATTTACATAACGTTAATGATGTATATGATGCTTACCGAGATACAATTCTTGCTTATTCATCAATAAGAAAACCAATCCAATAGTGCTCACTTCTTTATCATCTACCATACCAGGAAATATGGGAGTGAGGAAAGTTTAACAAACCTAAAAAAAATAAAAGAGTATGAATATTATACTTACTGCAAATCCACTAAAATTGTACAAGAAAAAGGAGAGAAAGGAGAAAAATGAGAATTTATGCCATAGTATTTTAGAAATAATACTAATTTTTTTTAAGTCTTACCAGTTTCAACAGTTTGTTGTAAGTTTAGTAAAAGAAATCAATGGTACATAACAAATATATGAAAATGTCCTTATGGGCTTTAGGAAAATTCACTTAATCAAAGAAGTTTAACTCAAATACACATGGGTCTTAACATTCTAGAGCAACTGTATGATTAACAGTATTTGACATGCAGTTTGTTTCTATCCATGCTATTGCAACAACAGTTCCAATTCTAGCCACTTTTTTCTTTTCTTTTCCTTTTTCTTTCTTTGTTTCTTTCTTTGTTTCTTTCTTTTTTTATGCAGAAGACCATCAAATGAATTGTCACAATACTCGAATAATGCAAGACACAGAAAAGGATGATAACAATAATGACGAGTATGATAATTACGATGAACTGGTGGCCAAGTCATTGTTAAATCTTGGCAAAATTGCAGAGGATGCAGCATACAGAGCCAGGACAGAATCAGAAATGAACAGCAATACATCTAATAGTCTGGAAGATGATAGTGACAAAAATGAAAATATTGGTCGGAAAAGTGAGCTGAGTTTAGATTTAGACAGTGATGTTGTTAGGGAAACAGTGGACTCCCTTAAATTATTAGCACAAGGACATGGTGTAGTGCTTTCAGAAAACATTAATGACAGAAATTATGCAGACAATACTTCACAGCAAGATAACAGGAATATGAACTTTGTAATGCTAGGGAAGCCTGTGAACAATGGACTCACAGAAAAAATGGTGGAGGAGAGTGATGAAGAGGTGTGCCTCAGCAGTTTGGAATGCTTAAGGAACCAATGTTTTGACCTTGCTAGGAAACTCAGTGAGACAAACCCACAGGAAAGAAATCAGCAACAAAATATGAACACCCGTCAACATGTCAGGCAAGAAGATGACTTCCAAGGAAGAACACCAGATCGGAATTACTCTGACATGATGAATTTAATGAGGCTTGAGGAACAGTTGAGCCCCAGATCTAGAACTTTTTCTAGCTGTGCAAAGGAGGATGGGTGTCATGAAAGAGATGATGATACCACCTCTATTACTTCAGACAGATCTGAAGAAGTGTTTGATATGACAAAAGGTAACTTAACGCTGCTTGAGAAAGCTATTGCTTTGGAAACTGAACGAGCAAAAGCCATGAGAGAAAAAATGGCAGTGGAAGCTGGAAGAAGGGATAATATGAGATCATATGAGGAGCAGTCTCCAAGACAACTTTCTGGAGATGACAGGAAGCCTAAATCCAGTGACGGCCATGTCAAAAAGCCATATTATGGTAAAGGTAATATTTCTATATACCGTATGTTGTGTCATGAAAAAGTGAGAGCTAAGTGCGGCTTACAACCCTAAAGTGAAGTTATTCATTCCACAAATGGGATCTTTATTTAATTTGCATTATGATGGCATGATTTGCAAATAGGATCAAGCTATGATCACAAAATAAAATGATTTATTCTGCAGTATTAGAAACATGTACAGTATTTCAGTGCATTACCATTTGGCTAAATTAGAAAAATGTAACTTTTCAGGGAAACCAAACAAATAAGAGATCATGTTGAAAGAGGCAAAGATTTTTCTGAAGTGTTTAATGTGTTTTATAGTAATTATGATTTAAAAACTATAAGGAGAATTGCATTGCTTGCCATATTGAATGGTGGAGTTTTATGTAGCAGTTAGTCAATCAGCTATGGAGTGCATATTTTACAGATTGGATTGGGTAGGTGGCATCATGATTTATAAAATTATCATCAAATCACAGTTATTGATGAAGCCTCTCCCATCTAAAACATAGAATTACCTGATAGAAATTGAACAGTATCAGAATGACCGATAACATAAGATAGGGGTAGTGACTGCACATTAATTATCTTAAGATAGTAAGGTAATGGAAACCATTTGCTATGCAAGGCATGATGTGGCCTGGGCTGAGATCAATAGCAATTTCTTTCTTATATGCATTCCACTTCACTGGTTTCATTCCATTGTGGAAACAGTTAAGGTGCTGCCTTGACCATAATTCAATATTCAATATAAAAGACAAAAAATAGACAAAAGGTTACTTTAGAATGTGTTTTAATTTAGGGAATTATCTTAGTGATGGTGCGTTTATATTAAAATGCCCCTTTTATGTG
>NW_017729027.1:51490266-51517018 GCF_001723915.1 Gavialis gangeticus | reverse complement strand
AGACCTTTCCTATAAAGTGTTCAAAACCTCCTGAGGGTTGTTGGGTATCCTGAATTCCTGCTGATTTTAATGGAAGTTGAGGGCACAGTATTTCTCAGGAGATGTGAAGTACATTGCAGAATTGGATCCATACTGTAGGCAACACTTGGTTTCCACTTCCATATTTAAAACTGGATTTTTTTTCCTTTTTTGTTTCTAAATCTATCTTCAAAGAATGGCCCGAACATATGGTTTTAACTTTAAAGTTAGCAGGTAGCATCTCAACTCAAGATATATTTTTTTTAAATTCCAGACTGTAAATAAAATAAAGACAAAAAAGTGTCTCAAAAGTTGTATAATTACAAACATGGAAGTTATTGGTGTCAATTTCTCTTTTGCAGTGTATCTGAGAGAGGCTTTGCTTGCTTTTAAACACAACTGTATGGTCCACTGACAAATTAGAAACTGGATATTTGAGGAAGACATTTTTATTTAGTTTACTACAAAGCCATGTGTTTTTTTGTACTAAGTACTGTTTGCACGTGACATAAAGCAGGTGTATATTTGCCTCTTAATGTGTGGACATAAAAAAACCCATAGAGAATATGGAAAACCAATACTATTATTTTACAGTCCTTAGAACAGAAGTATTTTCCAGACCATGGATGCTTAGGGAAACACACAAACATATATATCTGCAGTCTTCAAAAGCCTAAGATTGCTTCTGACAATGGAGAAAATGTGGACTCAAATTTCAGTGATTTCTAGAGTTTCTATGAAGTGATCCTGTCTCTTAAACTAAATTAAATATATGCCCAAATAGAAGCCCTGGACCAAAAGACAACCCTGAAATTTGTGGTAGTTTGAATCAAGACATTTTATGGGTGGGCTCCTTCTCTATCTGTAAAAGAGAAGAATTAGGAAAAGAAGAATACCTCAGTGATTTAGGAAGGTGAATGAAAGGAAGAACCTTGTGTATTATTATTCGTTCTCATATCACATATAATCTCCCAAACATGCCAAGAAAGTTTCTTTAAGGAGATGAATGATACAGTTAAATGGAACCATTCTCAGGTATAAGGGAACAGTAAGGATTGGCGTTCCTGATTCTTCCTTTAGGACCTCTGCTCTTAGAGATCACTGAAACAACAAAGCAATGAAGGGATGGCAAACCACCTTTTTTCCTTACCATTTAAAATCTTCTGGAGAAGCTTTCCTCCAAAATGTATGACTTGTAAAACCTTCAGGCTTCTTCTGGCAATCTTCATTCAGGCAAAACTAACCATGGCAAGGATTAAGGATAAAGATTGCAAAATTGGACTAAAAAAATAATTGAGTACCTTTCTCCATCAAACAGAACTGAGTACCCATAATAATCTACACATATATATTGAGAGGTGAATATAATCCTTGCCCCTGTGTTCTGTATAAAGCTGCATAGAGTTTTAGCTGGATGCCTTCCATATAAGTCAATTGGAAACTGTGAAAATAAAATTCTGTACAAATTTTTGAAAATGTAAGTTTAGTGTACAGCATCTTTTCTAACGTGTTAGACCATAAAGGCTCTTCAGGAGCTGCTTTACTCTATAATGCTAAAAATTTGAATACAAAAGATATCTGCCTGACACCGTTAGCATATAAGTGAAGCTATGCTGAATATTCAGTACCTGAAGTTCTAATCTAAGGACTCCAGAGAAGCCATTATGGTCTATTGTATCAATCACCTGCATTTTTAGTAGTCCTTGGATACTGTTATACTGACATATTTTTATTTTATTTCTTTTTATTATTTATTCACTTGTCTAACATGTTTCACACATTTCAAAGTGCTTTGCACAAAGAGTTGCACAATATTTATTGTGTGTGTGGACAAGAGTGTGATTGGTGGTCTAGTGGTCTCAGCACAGGCCTATGTGGTTAAAACTCTTGAGTTCAAATCCCAGCATTAACACTGACTCCTTCTGTGGCCTTGGGTTTAACTGTTTAATCTCTGTATTGTTTTCCCCAAAGTGTAAACTGAGGATTATGGCATTTATCTACTTCACAGAGGTGATGTGATATTTCTGTGACTGGACAGAGCCTTAAAAATGGAATTTAATATACAGTATATATATCCTTACTATTATAAAGCAGAAAACATAGTGCTGCACTATACAGTCAATATATATGCAAATTTACAATAACCTTTTAATTAGAAATGTGTTTACAAAAGCTGAGTTTTAAGGATTGAAATTAGGCCAGAAGAGCAATCACCTGGTAAGGAAGTTCACAAAAACTAAGATGGTTGAGTAAGAGTTTGGAATTTAGAATATGTAAAAACCCCATGAAGAATATAAACTGTGGATTGAATGTACACTTTATCCACCAGAAAGTACTGCAGTACCACTGGTACTGAATGGTTCCTTTGATGCCATTGGGGCTGCCGTTATTCAGACTGGGGCTGAATTTGAGCCTAATACTTAGCAGAAGCCAAATAGCAAAATCTTTTTTAAAGGAAAAAGCATAAATCCTGAAGCAAAGCAATAAAAGGAGCAACATAAAATACATAAATGATGGTATAGATCAGTGTGGGTGCTGAAGTCAGGATGGACTGAAAGGGTGATGATGGTTGATTTTAGCCAGTGTGAGCCACAGTCCTAGTACTTAGGATAACTTGAATGTTATTTCCTAGATACTAATGTACAGCTTAGTAATAGTCTCCAAAACATGGTAAGAGTGCTCAAGATGATGTGGTATAACTTGCAGTATGTGTTGGGTTGGAGGATGTTACTTTACAAATGTTCTGTTTACACGAAACAAGCTGTTGAAATATGTGATCAAGTTCTTGTTCAGGAGTAATTTCACCAGCAGTTCCATTACTTTCTTGGCAGAAAACATTCATTTGTTGAACAAAAATCTGCTTAGGTCCTTCCATTGATTTGTATATAAAGAAACTGAGAGCATCATAAAAATGATTAACCTTTTAATCTTATGAATATACAAACATTATGAAAGCATGACTGTAATAGCCCAATTATACTTACAGTACTTCTGATCAGATGGTTTTACCCCATCATAGTTTGTTGGAAAGAAAATGTTTTATACAAGTTCCTGTGCTTCATAAGGAATTCAGGGAAAACTGTCATCTGCTTAGAGTGCCTTTGAAATAGGCTTTATTTGTGCTGAATCACTGAATCAGTATGCTAAGGAGCTGGATCTGCTACTCTCTTGAGACTGAAACTCTATGACAGCACATTTGCAGACTTTAATACATCCAGAAAATAGCACTGAAAAGAAGGGGGAGTCCAGCTAAACAGTTCCTGAGTGACCTTTTACCCTTTAGCTGATGATTTCCAGCAGAACATTGATTGACAAAGGTGGTTTTGCTATAAAAAAGGTCACTACCTAATGACTATGACTGGATATTGCTGTGATCATAGGAGCGTGCCATATGAAAAGAAAATAATGGGATAAAAGCAACAAAACTGTGTTAAGAAGTAGAAGTTTGTTCTTTCAGTTTTCTTAAAAACATTTACCAAAGAATAACTTATAGCACTTATAGCATTAAATGAACCTTCATACAGACATGTGGAAAGGATCATTCACTTGACACATTTGTTGTAAATTATAGATCCCTCAAGAACAGAAAAGAAAGAAAGCAAATGTCCTACCCCTGGGTGTGATGGAACTGGCCATGTAACGGGGCTTTACCCCCATCACCGCAGTTTGTCAGGATGCCCACACAAAGATAGGGTCCCTCCAGAAAGTAAGTCCACATTGTTTCATGGAAACTGGGGATAAAACTCCAAAGATTTTTCTAGCATGCTTTCTATACCTTTTATTTATTTACTTCCATTTTCTAGTATGGTATGTCTCAATTTAGCAATCTGTTCTGTGTTATAGGGTTTTTTTCTTTCTTTATACCATCATTTTCATATTTCTACTAACTTTTACACTAAAAAGAACAACTTTTAAAGCTGTATTCTTTGATTTTGGAAATATGAGGTTATTTTGAAAGAGGTTCAGTCAAAGACAGTATCACACCATCAACCAGCCATGTCTTGCATTAAGACAAGTTTGGAGAATTAATTTGCTTTCATTACTATTGTTTTTAGCTTGTAATAAGGAAATAGATGGAAAAAAATTAAAATCAGCAATTTTTCTCATATAACAACTGAGAATTTTAGACCATGTTCTATTGTCACTTACGGCGGTCCAGCTTCCCCCAAAGTCAATGAGTTCTGTGAGTACGGAAGACAACAGAAGCTGCACTTAGTTAAACAAAGATGAGCATTTAGTTCCAAATGTATATGGCCAGATTAGTCAAATTGTATACATTGGTGTAGTGCCTTTGAAGTCAATTATGTCATGCTGATTTACACTAGCTGAGGTTCTGGCTAGGGTCCGATTCGCTTTCTTAATGATAAATAAACACATTTCAATAAGTTAAAAGGGGTAACTGCCCATGTGCCTGGGCTTAACCCACAGTAACTGAAAACTAAATTTTGGTAATTAATCTCAGTGAAATGGAGGTAATTTACTACAGCTTAGCACAGGGCTGCCCAACTTCTAAGTGTCCTGGGGCTGAAAGCTCTGAGGCCCGTATCAGCAGGGGCCATATGCCCACAGGTCACACCAAGGTAACCCATGGACCCTTAGGGTGCAGACAGCATGGCGCCAACTCCATTCTTGCTGCATCTTGTGACCATACTCCCCCTCTCCATGTATGCTTCCCCCTGCACAGAGCACCTATGCAGCCCACAGGCTCATCCTCAGCTCCCCTGGCCATACTGCCCTGCCCTGCCCACTCCCTGGGGTAGGGGGGCAGGCAGTGAATACTGGGGGGCAGCACAGATCAGCAGCAGCTAAATCAATGCAAGAACAGCAGTGGGACAAGAGCCAGAAGTTAACCCCTTGTAGACCAACAGTTGGGTAGCACTGGTTAACTTTCACTTACTACAAAGTAAATGAGGTGCAGTTATCATGGAGCAGCTCATGTACTTTAAGACCCTGCCACCTTTAGCTCATTGTAATGTGTTTGCATATCTATAGCTTTACTCACAATGATGTAATACCTTAGTTACTTGTTGTCTGCCACTTGAAGTCTGTGGACTTGATTCTCCGCAGCCTCACAGCATAGTCATAAAAGCCTGCGTAAATATAAATGCAATGTGGGTACCAGTCATTCCAAATTAGAATGGCAGCATTTGGCACCCATTTTGCTCAGATATAAATAACTGCACAAATTTGAGTGCAGAGAGGAATCCGATCCTGTTGATTGACACTGGTTTGAACCAGTGCAAGAAAGAAGAAAATCAAGCCGTTAAGGGCATTGTTACACATTCATTTTGGGCAGCTTCTGGAGCTTTTAACCCCTGAATTGTCTGTACATGAACACATTTAAGTGGTTTAAAGCACTCATTATGCGGCTCAAAATTATGCCACTCCAGGGCAGGATCATCTCTTGATCCACATAATACAGCATCTGTTCCATTATGGTGTGGTCACTCCTCAAACGCCCAAATTGAAGGTGTGACTGGAAGCTAGCACTAAGTCTATCAACACTTATTCAGCTCATAGTGTAATGTGTAACCCAGGCCCTCCTAAGATGTATACCTTTCTGAACAAGGTATCTGACCAGGTACAGTGTACAGTTACAGTGTTATACTCATGTGGCACTGTTACCTTCAGTGGATATACACAAGCATGAACCTTGATTAATGTCTGAAGTAGGTCCAGAATTCGCAAGGAAGGGGTAATCTCAAAAGGAGAGGAAGCTAGAAATAAATTAGCACAGAGAGTGAAAGGCAGACCCAAACACCAGGTTCTCTTATAGCAGGATGGCTTTTCACACAACTAATATAATGAGGAAATACATTAGGGAAGGCCCTAGTACCTTGGCTACTCTCTGAGTAGTATAGAATAAATTCTTTTTTTTCCCATTTTGCAAGACGCATAATTTTCTATTTTAAGCACAAATATTTACTCAGGTGCTTAAAGTTCTCTCTCCTTTTTTGTTAATGGTAAATATAAAGCTCTTTAGAATATGTAAATCAAAGAAGAATATAGCTTTAAACTGTTTGCATGTTCTGTAGCTATACTAAAATTAAAAAGGTGAGCTCATCTTTTTATTTTTTTTCTGTGATGCTGGACTTGTGAAGCATGTTTCAAAACAGCTGTAAATAGCAGAACTTTCAGCGTAAAAGCTTTTTGCATCTGCACACTTTTTGGTACACATTTTAATATGCTGCTGGTGGAGTGATGACAATGATTACCTGTGGTTTAATCCTCAAGTCTCAATGCTGTTTTTATTCAGTTCTCTGCTCAACTGAAGGATCAGTTGATTTCATTAGAATTCTTCTGAGTGGGAACTAAATAAAGCCTATTAATACAATGGGAGAAAGGATGGTCATCTTAGTAAGTTAATGCATTAGCCATCTAGCTCTGAAGACATGGATTCTAATATGTCTCATGTCATACAAAAGAACTTGTCTCACTCTATTTTCTGTTTAATATATCTTCACATTACAAAACCACTTGATTATAGCAACATTATAAGAACAGATGTTGCAATTCAGAAAATAATTGCCTTGACTGAGTTTGTGGGTACATTTTGCACCCAATTTGCAATGGATGCCCATGTAAATCCATTGACTTGCTTAAAGCTAGCGCATTAATCTCTACAGCAAATCTCAACCTAAAAGAGTGCTTGGGTGTTTCTTTTCCTTTTTTTTTCAATTTACATCCAGTATAATAATATAACATTTGCAGAGATTTAATATAGACATAAAGGGACAAATTCTGCTCATTTTTCCATAACTGGCAGTACCCATTGACTGAAACAGGAGTTAAACTCCTATGGCTTTGGGCAGAAATGGGTCCTGGTTAAATGAGTTGACTTTCATAATTATAGTCAAATCCTGTTCTCAGTTGTACTGATTTAAATCTGAAATAACTCAATATATTGAAAGGACAACTGAGAGCAGACTTTCATCTGTCTGCTCCATATTTTGTGCACATAACTGTGTATTAAGAATGCATACACATCCTGAAAAAATGTGACCAATCCATACCTCAGTACTGGGCTATTCCTAATCCACACTTTATTATTGAGCTGATCACTGTTCAGCACTTACGCATGAAGATGTTGGGAATCTCCTGCTTCACCCTGCACCAGAGATTAATTAATTATTAGACTCTGTAACCTCCATAACTCTCACCATCCAATGTTAACCTGTGTTAATGAGTATAGGGTCACAATACCTCTTTCCCTTTTTCAGGTTTTATTGGCAATGTGTGTTGTGTGTATTTTGAGGAATGATGGTTGTTAATGAATCCTGCTTTGTTTTAAAATGTTTTCATATATACTGGGACGTGATTTTTTTCTTGTTTTCATACTCTGCTGTTTTCTCTTACTCTCCTTGTCAAGTTCTTGCCATGCATGAAAATGTTCTTAAGTGTCCTACACCAGGCTGCACAGGTCGGGGCCACGTAAATAGCAACAGGAATTCTCACAGAAGGTAAGGAAGCTATCATCAGACTATAGTCTAAAGGGAACAGTGCTTCAGAACTGCAGCCCTTCTGGCAGTCTGTTTGGAGGCTGTGTGTGTGCATGTGTGGTTTTGTTGTTTTGTTTTGAACCTGACAGATGGTGCTTAGTGAGCTTTATTCTCTTTAAAGAGTAAATTCCTTAACTTATAAGGGGGATAGATGTCCAGATAGATACTTCAGTGTAGAATTAAGCATTTTAAGAATTGTTTCCTTGTGTTGTGGTTTTTATTTTACTTGTTTTTTTTCTGGTATTACTTGAACTATAGTTGCTTAAAAAAGAACACTGTGACTCTTGAGTGGTACGACACAGAAGAAAGAGCAAAGATTGTAAACATGATTGAGACCGGGGCAGAGTTCTTTTTTAATCCAACAATTGTTTCTATCAGTGTTGATTATATAATGTGTGAAAAATTCCACTCGATTCAGAAAACTCCCTTTGTATGGATAAAGGAGAAAGAGCACTTTAGGTCTGGCACTATCAAAAGGATCAACCTGCAGGCCTTATTCAGGCAAATTTAAATGGGAGTTTTACCTGAGTAAGAAACATTATGAAAAGGCCTGTAAAATTGAAAAAAGGAGGAAGTCAATATATTGTTGCATATAAATTACTCCAGTAAAATTTCTTATAGGATTTTTTTAAATCATCTTATAAACCCTCCCAAAATGAATGTCATTTCCTCTTAAATTTGGGGGAATAATACATATTTTTAAATCTATTAAAAATTAGCTTTTCTTCACATTATGGCTTTTTCCATAAGAAAAACAAGGCCTGTATTGTAGTTTTCTATATAAAAATGCAGGGAAGGTAGGCAGAAAGTACTGCAAACTACATCAGGTTACCTTGTAGATTATTTTCAGCAAGGAGCTGTAGGGGACTACTGAAGATACTGGAGGTATGGACCATGAAGTTTACAGAGTTCTGGTTTACTGGACTATCTCATTTCAACTACATGTATCCTAGAATCCCTCTACAGGGGACCTACCCTTTGTGATGTGCTTTGGCACCCCCTTCTTCTCTGCAATTATATTTCCATTGGCTGCAGCAAAAGCCCCAGAGAAGATTCCATGGGACCCAATGCTGCTTGCAGCAGCGTTAACTTCTGTTTGGATATCTGCTAGGATATCCAATGTGTCTAATGAGGACGTGTCAGAGGACAAGTTGCAGAGTCCCTCTAACCTCTCTCTGCAGAACTGACCCGGAGGGATTTCCATGGGTACCCAGGGTGGAGCCAGGGGTGGTGGTGTAGAGCATTCTGCAGAGTCTGTGCTTACATCTTTCTGCAGCTATTGGGGCATTTTGCTCTGCTTACCTTTTTTCTGTAGAGAAGGAGCATCTGGGGATGCACCGATTTGCCTTTCACTATAATTTCTTTTTCTATGGAAAACACAGGGAGCTTCGGTCACATAAGCACGCAAAAACTATGATAAGAGAAATACCCCCTCCATTGTTAGGTCACAGGATTTTACATATTCTCTAAGAGCACCATCTGCTGGCACCAATCAATATATTTTCCACTGTTCTATTCCAGTAGAAGCAGACTTATTATTGTCACTTCAAACATAGTTCAGGATTTGCAAATTAGAGTTCAAGTGCAGATGTCTGGATTCTTTTCATATAACATCAACTGGAATTAGAGCACTCTTTCAGTACTTTAAATCCATGAATAAACATCAAGAATAATATATTTTAGACCTAGACTTTGAGACACTAGGCCAAATTCTGCACTGAGTTCTACACCTCACAGCTAAATTTGAGATAATTAAGCTGAATGACCTGCGAAGCAGCACGGAATTTGGCCTGTATGGTGTTGTCATTAAGTAATCTTCAGTGACCATCTTTGTGGCAGCACTCACGTGAGTCTGAAGGGCAAAATTCTGCTAATAGAGCTGCATAGATTTCAGCTTATATTCTTTTCCTCTTACTTGAATGTCCATTGACTGCTGTCTCTGAATGTTCTGCCCATCTTTAGTATGGGGAGAACAATAATGGTTATGAGATCTTCTGTGCAGCTTTGAAGCAGAATGTTGCTCAAGGAAAGGAAGTCTATTCTAGAGGAAACATATATGATGCAAAAGTTTTTGGAAACTTTTTTCCTCCAGATTCTTCCTCATGCTGCCTAAGGAGGAAAAGGAGTAATTGGATCAGTGCTATAATGTGAAACTACTCAGGACAAGACAATTAAATTTCCTTTCTGTAATTGCAGCCTCTCTGGATGTCCTATTGCTGCAGCAGAGAAACTGGCTAAAGCTCAAGAGAAGCATCAGAACTGTGATGTGTCAAAATCAAACCAGGCATCAGATCGGGTTTTAAGGTATTAGAAATCACTATAATACTTAATACTATGCAGAAATTAATCACACATTAGTTAATTTGAACATTTATATTTATGTACTTTGTACATACATCCATGTATATCTATATATATCTCCCTTAAAGAAGAGGTTAGAATCAGGGCTTCTGGATCCAGTTTTCCAACATTTCTTGCCCAACAAATTTACATGGGGGTGGGTTGGTAATTCTTTTGGCAAATACATGTAAAGCTGAAAGGCTCATTTTTGTCTTAGGCATTGTTTGGTGTAAAGATGACTGCTGGAGTACAAAGTCTAAGAACAGTGTGAAAAAAGTTGGTATCTTTTGGGAATAAACTAATATTTACCGGTAAGTCTTGGTTTTTTCAGCAGGCTTTTACTAGTAAATATCAGTTTAATTGAAAACCAGAAGCCCTACTTGCAATACTAAATTGGCAGTGGACACCTTTTTTATGAAAAATTGCTTCATGTAGTTTAGGTTCCAAAAACACGCAAGGGCTAGTTCATTGTCTGCATCCTCCACCCACACCTATAAACGATGAAGAGTAGAACAGCATTCTTTTGTCCTACACCTGGAGACAGGATGTTGAGCCAGTCTGGTATCATTACACCCTATCTTCATGCATTTGGGATTCTGCATTTATCATAAAATAGAGTTCATTTTTGCAATTTTAAATGCCCCCTAGTGTTGGGCCAGGCACAAATGGAGAAAATATGATTTCTGTTGGAGCTAAGGTTTTAGATGGTAGTGCAAAGGCATTGACTTCTGCATGAATGTGCCAGCCCTACATGGATGATGCCCCAACAGCTGCAGAATTTTCCCACGGATACTGCGATATCGGTGGGTTAGGATGGCAACATCCTTCCCTGCTCTTTGGGAGAATTTGAAGGGACTGTCACAACTTATAGCACACAGATTCACTTAGGCCTCCCATAGGTTTTTCTGCAACAGGTTCTCATTTGTATCTATGTTTTAATAGGGTGGCTTAAAATGAAGGTTTCTTGTTGTATTATCAGCATCTTTCTTTGAATATTCTCTGAGTACTTCATCAAACCTTGATGGTCTTTCCTAAAACCAGGGGTGCTTAATAGTTGAGGAGACAGAAGGATGTTCTGCATCACTATTCTGACTGTTATCTACTGTATACTGCCTTATTTTTCTTTCCCCAGTGCTTCAACTGGCATTCTCTGAACTATCCAGTTCTGGTTCTAGTTTTGGTTTTACTTTTCTCATATGATGTCCCAGAGACTCTCCTCATAGATTTTATGTTTTTAAAACTAATTATAAAATTATAAAAAACAGATTCATTCAAAAACAAATTTGCAAATCCTCATTAGCAAGAGTAGGGAAATGTAAAATATGTTGGATTTTACATTAGACCAGTGCTCTTCTAAAAGAAGCCACAGGAAGTCAGGTGCCAGAGGGAGGGACTTCTTTTCAAAAGCAACATCTGGTTCTCTAGTAGATTCCTCAAGTGGTAGCTATGACAGTTTTGCTTTCATTGTGCCTATGGGATATTTCAGCTCTTGATATGCAATCGGAGTAATACTGTCATCTTGGACACTGCTTCTTTTTGACCTTTAACTTAAAGAACAATTTAAGATGCGTCCATCCACAACCAATTGACTGGGGACTTTGTACGTTCTAATTCCATGCACTGATCCTGCATTTGTCCTCATTGCATTCCCCCTCTCACTTGTATTTAAAGTGACTTATTTAAATTGATGTAACACAGGATTTGTGTTTTGTTCTGAATGTACAGTATATAAATTGGATTGTTGTTTAAAAGGGCCTAAATGATATCAGGCTAGATACACAGTGTAGTTTGTCAGTCAGTTGTATAAGCTGGCCCATTGTATCTTGTGAAATATGAGGTGGGATCTTTCTAAAGAAACGCAGCATGCATAAAAAGAAGATAGTGTAAATGATATAATTTCTTGGATAATTTACACTGAGATCTCTCATCTAATATCTATAAAAATGAATCTATTTATAAATTCAACATACTAAAATTGTATTAGTATCTTTTCCCTGTTTATCAAATTCCACTTTATCAGGCAGTTAGACATGATGATTCTTTTGATCTTGACTAAATCAATATTCCTACAA
This sequence comes from Gavialis gangeticus, assembly GCF_001723915.1. Lineage (NCBI taxonomy): Eukaryota > Metazoa > Chordata > Crocodylia > Gavialidae > Gavialis > Gavialis gangeticus. The sequence continues at coordinate 51,505,089 of NW_017729027.1, read as the reverse complement.
ATTTCCTTTCCATTTCCTCAGCTTACAGAACTTGGTGAAAGCACTCAATTCTAAGATTCTTGATTCAAACAATATCTCATGTCTGCTGTAGATCATTAATGCATGTTGAAATCAGTGGGATTACAGGGAACTCAGCATTTTAGAGGATTTGCCCTTTGAATGCAATCATTCTTCACTTTCTTACATGATTAAGGTCTGTAGGATCTGGCTCTCATTTGCCTACTTTGTATATTGCTGCCTGCTAACTTCTGCATCTATGCATCAAAGAGTCAGTACTTGTGGAAGATAGCTCTGTTGTATATATTTCACTAAGTCTTTAGAGACCTCTCAAAATGACTTAATGGAATTGATCAGGAGAGCTAGCTGAGCTTCCCCTCATTTCCCCACTTTCCCCTGGTTCACCCAGTCAATGGGAAACAGAACTGTAAATGATACAGCCTAAGACTATAATAATTTATACTTCCTTCTCTTTGGTGTTGTGAAATTCTTCAGTAGGACTATAGCTGGAGCAGCCTCACCAGGACTCCAGCTTCTGCTATAGTCATGCATACAGGGGTCAGCAGAAGCTGATGAAGCAAAAGTTCGGAAAGTCTCTTGCAAATCTCTCAAGATCAGCATAGATCTGTATATTGAAGGGATGAAACGCTACTTACTTTTATGACAGGACAAACCATAGAGGAAAGTCTACCAATTGATTGGCACCCTTAGTGCGATGTTTCTTCTGACAAAGGAATATGTCCAAAATTTTTACCAGTCTGCTTCTCCCTCTCTAGTCTACCTTCCCAGAAAGAAAACATTACTATGTAAAGTAATTTCAGAAAAGGAGGAAAATCCTTAAATATTTTCAAATGGAATATTTCACCAATTATATTACTTTTAGCCACAGAATATTTTAGTAATATTATAATTAATTTAACTTATTCTATGCTTTGTTCAAGATCATATATATTGTTTGTCTGCTGAAAACAACCAAACCAATACATACAACAAACTATTACTGTCTCAAGTGCAATCAGTAACTAAGATTTTCTAAGATGAATTATTAAATATGCACAGACACAATAAACTGAACTGCATCTAATAAACTCTACATATCTTTAATTTCTAGGCCCATGTGCTTTGTTAAGCAATTGGAGATCCCTCAGTATGGCTACAGAAACAATGTCCCCACCACCACACCCCGCTCCAACTTGGCCAAGGAACTAGAGAAATACTCTAAGACTACGTTTGAATATAACAGTTATGACAACCATGCCTATGGCAAGAGAGCCATAGCTCCCAAGGTGCAATCCAGGGATATATCCCCCAAAGGATATGATGGTAGGAGGTGCACACTCTTATACATGAGAGACAAGTTTGTGGTTAATAATGTTGTTGTATATGTAAACATCATACAAATAAGACATGTATTTCATATTCATATAGTATTAAGGGGAACACTGTTATTTTTAAATTACTTTAAAGGTCTTGGTATGTGGTGTTTGCTTCAGGATTGTTGCAATGGCCAGAGAACCTTTGTAGCTATTAAGCTCCTGGGATATATTAAGCCCAGAATAAAATCTAAATAATAGAGCAGCCCATGTGGTACATTAGCAGTATATTTTGCTGCTATCTGGAAGACCGGGCCTCCTGGGTTCCATTAAAAATCCAGCTGTCATATAGTAGTTCCAGCAACTCGTATAAAGATAACATACTTGTTCTCTGGAGATGAGAAAGAAGGAAAGATGGACCTCATTGTTCTTCAATATCTATTGCTACTCAGTTAATTAAGGGTGCCTGCTTGTCTTTACCCACGTGAGAATGCTCAATGGGTTCAGTGGAAGAACTCATGAGAGTCTGATGATCAGGACTTGGATGAAAGTGGCATTAACAACCCTGAATGTGGGGATATCTTCCTTCTTGACAAGAGAAATGTGGTTATGGTATCTGGCAGGAGAGGAACTGGGATAGGAAACAGGACCTATCAGCTGCCAAAGAATGAAGGACTTGAATCTCTTATATTTTGGTATTCGGGGTCTATCAGAATAACATATACTTTGTGAACTTTAAACTGGTACCCTGGATCTTCTGTTCTCTGAAACATGAAATGATTTATTTTCTTGTTAAAGTACTTGGTATTACTCATTGGCTACCATATGAATTCTCAGACAGGTGTCAGATCTTTGTATAGTAAATTAGAAATAAGTATGGGTTAGTAGAATAATCTCTACTGTTGCATTTAAACAGACTCTGACTTTGAAAAGTCAGAAGTGGGGAATGGGAGCATTGTTATAGCTTCTGCACCCACATTTCCTACATTCTTGATAGTTTAGCTCTGATAGGATCAACAGGCAAGTTGTTCCACAATAGTGGAGAGCATGGCAGTGACTGTGTCTGTTTTTGCGTAAAACTGTCTTTATATCTTAACCTTCCTCTATACATCCTACTTCTACCTGGGAAAAAAACAGGAGATTGTAAATGATTAAAAACAATGGGCTAATTCTGAGTAGTTCCTGAAATCAGTGGCTTTGCACCATTAGAACTGAAAATGGCATTTTACTTGTTGAGCATATATTTTATCTACTCTTTCAGACAGAAAATATACCAGATACTACTAGACAGTTTATGGATATGTATAAATGTAGGGAGAATCTTAGTAAGCAGCCGGCATTTATCCTGATAAAGTTAAGTTAGTAATTCATTCAAGTGTATGCGTAACTCCTATTGAATCAATAGGATTTAAGAATGGATTTAAAATTATACACATACTTAAGTATTTTGCTGAACTGAAACATAAAGGCTGAAAGATCAGGGAGATCTATTTTACTTCATACATGAAAATTCAGCACCCACTAATCTAAACAGAAGTTACCTGCATATACCCAGTGGCCGAAGCTGCAGGGAATTAAACACTTTTTTCTTTGAAATACTGTTCTTTTTTCTTCCATTGATCCTAGCTTGTTTCATAACAGTATTGGTTACTTAAAATTCAGTAAAATTCTTCTTCCTTCCCCAAAGTGGAATAACAGATCGCCTAGCCTAATTTTGGCTTACATACTTGTGGTGCGTGCCTTGCTGGTATTGTATGTTCTTGCTGCTATAAAAACAGGTACAAGGTCGTATTCTGACCCCACTAAAGAAAACCAATTGGCAGAGGACCTGAGTACATAGGGGCCCCAAGGACCCTTCCCCGCCTTCAGAAATAGTGCTCTCACCTGAAATGAGTAAAACTTTCCACATGTCCATCATCTTAGCCCTCCCCTGGCAAAAATAAAAGTTGGTGCCTATGCCAATTGAAGATATGCATTTCATTAAATGTGGACAAAATTTCATCCTCAGTATTAAAACTATAGCTCTGTGTCCTTAGTTATTCCAGGTGTAAAAGGGAAAGCAATGGTCTCTTTCCAATTTTAGGAAAATGTCTCCTCAGCTAGAGAGAAGCACTTCTAGATGCTTTGTAATCTTTTTAGTGACTATCACTGCACTTTCATGCATAAACAGCCATATTGACTATAGGAAGAACACCGTTCTTCTTTGTGCAACAGTATTTTCCTCATGTGTCTTCTTTTAGCAATCTATCTGGCCATTTTTGGCCCTGGCTTTATGCTGTGGATGCTAAAGCACATTGGCAATGTGTAGGGGGTGCACACAGGTGCACATGCACCCCCTAAGCATGGCGGTGTACCCCTTGCAAAAAGGCAGCACTGACACCGCCAGTGGTGTCTACAGGCAGTCCGCGATCATCACTGGCTGCTGCTGCTGCTGCCGGCAGCGTCTGTGTGTGGTCGCCAACCAGTGACCAGTGCTCGCCCCCCTCCCACTTCCAACAACACTGCTGCCACCTGCGGGAGCTCGCCATGTCCCCGCCCCGCCCCCCCCGGGGGCACGCAGCGTTTATGCTAAAGCATACACAGAGTGACTGAACATGTACACACAGCTATGCACTGACCAAGTAAATATTTGGCTACATGCATGTATACCTGAGTATAAGTCCCAGTAAACTGAGGAGAGGAAGAGGAGATAGGCCCTCCAATGTCTTAGCCCCAGTAGCTGGGTGTTTAAGGCCCTTACCAGGAAGCAAGCGGTTCTTGATCTTCCTCAAAGGGGGTTTGAACATTCATCTACTCAGACCTCCTAGCATAGTACTCTAACAATCACAGCATAGGTCCTCTCTCCAGTTTTCTTTCTGAGGCTGAGCCACTGCCCGGTGCATTGAATAAAATAAATGGAAGGAAGTGCTAGAGCAGGGAGTTTATGCTTTATTGGATGCAAGGGTCCAGGCTGAAGTCTAGGACCATTTGTTCCATTTCCAACAAGCCACCATCTCCCTGAGCCACATGTCCGCTGGCTCATTATCCTACACATGGTCCCAGCTCTTGGCTGGCTAAGAGCTTCAAAAAGAGGTCTAACCCCTGCACTTTTGGGATTAAAATATGGGTGGCCTTCTCCAGAGTCTAACACCTGCTAATGATGGGTTTCTGGCTGGCTACAGTTTCAGGTCTTAGCTGTAGGTATGTGCCCAGAATCAATGTGTATACATAGTTGCATATGTGCCCATCCAGTGCACAGTCCACTGAGCCTCACCAGTCCATAAACATACTCCTACATGTCTACCTTTCAGGGGAATTAGAATTTTCACCTGTGCATATGTGCCAAAAATGCCATTTTTTTCCCCCAGTCAGCGTGGGGGGGAAACAGCCTTGTCTTGGATTCAAATACCAGCCTGAAAAAGGTGACAGTTCAGCTCTAGCTGTGGTCCCATGCATGGGACTGAAGCCAGAGCTGAGCCACTGCCTGCCTGGGGCTAGAATGGCTCGTTTGGCAGCGGAGGAGGCACACAGCCAGGCAGGGGTAGACTGGGGGTGGGAGAACCTGCAGGGAGTGGGACAGGGAAGGCAGCTGGAGGGCATGTGGTAGGGGGTGCGTGTTGGTGGATGGGCAGCAGAGGGGCCAGACTGGATCTGGCCTTTTACCCCCCACCACAACTGCTTGCCTTGCCACAGATGTGAGGTGGAAAATTTAAGACCACCTTCCACTAATTAGATTCTGTACATGGAAAATTATAACCGTTTGATAGTTTTCCATGTATAGAGTTTAATTACTGGGGGAGTCATCTTAAACTTCAAGTTGGGTTAGTACAGGGAATGGATTACTATAACATAAGACTGATTTATTTCTGAACAATGTACTCTCTTAGAGGCATCCTTAGAGTACTCAGTGGGAGACTGAAAAGTAGTTGGAGGTGAATTCTGTTGAACAGAATGCAAAAGCAGAAATACAAATAGTATCAAGGGTCAGAAAAAATGACTTAACCTTTGAGTCTTTGTTAATATAAAAAGTCACCAGGATGAGTAACCTGGGAATAGATAACTCCCCCTGGACTGTCCTTTTTTTTCTTTTTCTAGTAGGCTTTAACAATAACTGCCTAAGGAGGGGACACCTTACGTTGTTCATTGTGAAGCCAAGAAGATTTTACAGGAGAACAGCTTTATACTGAATTGGGCTTTCTTGTTTGCTTTTTGTGTATGGAGCTGCATGATGGCATTATTTTATATGGCTTAAAGGGAGGGAGTAGCATGACCCAGTATTCAAGGGAGACAGCAGAATTTTTCAATAGAAAAGCCATTCAGTTGATGGTGGGGAGCTTCTGCAAATTTGTTCCCAAGCTCCTCAGGTAGTCAAGCAGTCCTCTCTGTTCCCTAGTCCTCTCACTCATTTGCATTGGGACTGAAAAATCCTGAAGGGTTAGGGAACATGAGGGTTAGAGAAAGTGTTGGAGCTATGATTAACTTAACCACTAGACAGCAACTTCTAGACCTTAGGATATTGGGCTGGATTTAATTGTTTTCCATTCTATCTGTTTGGAGAGGGCTCCATACCTGACACTGGGTAGGGCTCCTAGTGCTCCCCAGCTTAGAGAAACATGCAAAATAACTGAAAAACAGGAGCTGATAGCCATTATGCCCCATGGCATTCATTCACAGAGAGATAAGAGCCCAAGACAAACCTCTTGGAATGAAGTAGTTGGACAAGCTATCTGAGAACCTTTATGGCTATCTCTTGATGGGAGTGTCTGCTCTCTATATTCAGGTTTGCTGCTGACCATAAACCACCGGGAGACTACAGAGCTCTCAAACACAGTAACATGCACACAGAATTTCAGTTTATGCTTCCCTGTGTATTAAACTATATGTCACTTCCACTCCCATTTGCTACATAGGGATTTCTGGAATTCACTACAATCAAGTTTCCACATTTCTTTGTTCAAGTCTAATGTGAGATAGATAACTCAGGTTGTGTCAAGAGTTTAAAATCTGTACAGTGAGAATCAAGATAAAATGACTAGAACCATACCTGACAGATTTCAGACAAGAAAGCTTTTTTTAATGATATTAATTGGTAAAACAGAAGCTAATAATGATACTTAGAAAATATATTGACCTTCAATTTATTTATTTACAAATTACTCTTCACAACACAGCTAAGCATATGTATTGTGATTTCTTCTCTATTGGTGGAAAAAATAAAGCAGAAAAAATATGGGATTTGACCAGGCCACAGAGGGAGTCTGTATCAGAGTCTGGAGGAGTTTCTATCAGTTAGACCTGTGTAGAGTTCTCTCTCTCTTTCTCTCACTCTACATGCACGTATATATAACACCATTTATTGTCTGTCTTATATTTATTCAATTTTAATCTACTATAACATTTGTAATATGTCTTTAGTTTTCTGCAAAGGGTGGGAAAGTCATTATGTTATTTGTTCATTTGAAACAGTCCCCATTTGGCAACTTGTGTGTAAAGTAGTTGCTGTTAAAAACACAGCACTTACTGTCTTAATTGTAACCAAAATCCTGCCTATCTTATATATTGGAAAATACTTGAGTGTCTTGAATATCATAACAAGGTATCAATGGACAAATGCTGAATTTTTAATGACCACCAACAACCACCATTTTAATAATGAAACTCTTGAAAAATAAGTCACGCACATTCTCCATGAACACTCAGAAAACAACAGTGATCTAAAGGGTGAAAAACCAAAGAAACTTCATGAATGCTTAACATTCACTTCATTAAAAAATATCACACCTTGTGCATTATGTGGGTTTCCTGAGAAAACTCCTTCATCTGCTACAAATTAAGCATTTTTTCACATACTGTAAACAATGACTTCATTGCATTGTCCAAAAAAAAGTGATAATGAAAAGGATAGAGTAAGCACTGTATGACAAAGTCTACTCTTGGACTCCAGTTGAGGCATATCTGCTTTTTAAAGCAAAACCTAATCTATAAAGAGGTTCAAGGGAACAGATTACTACATATATGTCTGCTTAAACAGACACACCTGAAGAGACTGGCATTTCAATTGAAACTATTGGGGAAGAGCTCCAACTAGTGTGCTGACCTTTTATACAGAACTCTAACCAACACATACTTGTATATTTAATAGAACAATGTCTTGCACTTATACATTATTATGCAGTATGATCTCTGCAGTATTCAGAAATGCACCTTAAGGGGAAAAAATCACCATAACATGTATGTATCTCTTGACATTCTGATTTGTATTATATGAAAACATAGCTGTGCCCAGTCTTATTAAAACAACAGGCACTTTTTTATTATGAATGAATACACTTTTTTTGAGCAACTTCTTTGGATAAGTTGTTGAGGGAATCTGGGGTGTGGGGTGAAGGGGGGAGGCAGGGGAGGAGCGCGTATCTCATTTTCTCTAGGTAGAAGATTTTAGTATTCACTAAAATATAAAACCCTGGTGTTTAAAAAAATGAATTGTATTGTGCAGGAGAAAGTGTCCAATGTGTTTTACTGATTGTCATGAATAGCTGTTGTGATTTATAGTATGTGTCAGTGAACATGTAGTTAAATGCATGCCTATGGCCTGATTATGAGAAGTGCTCAGCATCCCCAGATTGTGTTGTTTTTAATGAGGGCTATGGGCTCTGAGGACCTCTGAAAATCAAGCAGTTTAATGTCCTTTTCTATTTATATTAATTTTGTTTATTGTTTATGAAGATCCCACCTCCAACTTCAGCCAACGCTCACCCCTTCATTCTGCGACCACCTTCTTTTCTGAATTTCTCCTACTTCCTGTCCCTGCTATTGACCAATGGCATGGCATTCATTCATGATTTTGAAAGAAAGAATACTCTGATTACCCAAGACATATAGTTAGCACTCTGGCCCAAAGATCAAGCATATTATTACTATGAGCTTGATCCTCACTAGGTCCAGGGAGTGGGATCCTCACTAGGTCCAGGGAGTAAGATCTCTTATGAATCTGGATTTTCTACAAATTAACAGAATACTAGTAATGCACTAGAATTCATTACAAAAGAAGCAATGACCCAAAGAGCTCCCAGCTACCATATGAATATGTAAGCATCTCTTCCCCTGGAGTAAAAGCAGTGTTTCCCTGTGCCCTTAATTCATGCACAGTGCTTGTTTGCTAAATCTGGCCTGCTTTTCAGTACACTACATGGTCACATTAAACACACCTTTCATTGTTTTGAATTGGATGTTTAATACACGCACACATTTTTGGCATATACAAGTTGCACAAAAATCATGAAATGCATCCATCATTTTTATTTCCTTTTTTTTTAAACTACCGCTGTTGCTCATAATAAACTTCACCCCCAGCAAACTGTTTTTCTTTTCACTTATGTGATATGCTGGTACTTTTGAGTCATCCTTGTCATATTTCTTCCCACAGCTAAACGTTATTGTAAGAATTCAAGCCCAACCAGCAGCACAACAAGCAGTTATGCCCCTAGCAGCAGCAGCAATATGAGTTGTGGTGGAGGCAGCAGTGCCAGCAGTACCTGCAGCAAGAGCAGCTTTGACTATACCCATGACATGGAGGCAGCACACATGGCTGCCACTGCTATTTTGAATCTCTCCACTCGCTGCAGGGAGATGCCTCAGAACCTCTCCACTAAACCTCAGGATCTCTGTGCCAGGGTAAAAATGAGCAATTATGTTTATTGATGAAGCTGCTTCTTTACTTCACTAGTTTTGAGCCCCTGATAGATTGAAGAATAGCTTTAATACTTGCTTAATCTTTTTCTCAAAACAACTGAAAAATCTGGAAGCTCTGCTAAGGCACGAAAATAAAAGATAAAGATGCAAATTACTCATCAGTAGCTCTTGAAATACAGATCAGTGTATACAGTTAAAATGGTGCTGATAAAATATGTTGTTCTGTCTTTTAATCCTTCTCTTACTGAGAAAGTCTGTAGTAAGTATAAAAGCTATTTGGGTTACTTAAGTGGTATTAATTGCACTATAGAATTTTTTTTTGACTAAACACCATTTGATTCATAAATTGTAAGAAAGGATTACAGTTTAATAATGTAATTTAGTATATAAATCACACATGAGCCCTAAGGTTTTAGGATCTAATACAAAGAAATCTATGCTACTTGTGCATAAAAATGTCTCACCTATCCAAAGTATATAATAGCTGTAAAATCACTGCATTATCCATTGAAACAAACAATAAAATCTACCACTACACATAACTTCAAAGTTGCATAACAGTAATAATGAAGTGTCACCAATGGTCTTTATTTTAGTAAACTCTCAATCTCTTGTTAAATGTGAACAGAAGCCAATGAAGTAAAGTAATTTTGATGTTAACCTTTATGTATAAAAAACCAACCATTATTAAAATTCATCTGATTTTTAAAACATTGCAAGAACAATTTTATTTTGCTACAAACAGGTTAAATCTGATTCTGACAGCTGAGGAGAAATGACTATTTAAAATGCACCAGCAACCAATAAAGTGGTACCTATAGGAGGCCACTAGATGGCTAAGTAGACAGATGCAGTGCAGGGGATACAGTTTTATTGTGCTTATAGAAGAGCTTTTGAGCTGGCAGACATGTTCTGCTCTTCTCCAGATAAACAAAGGCTTTCTTTCTCCTATTGTGTAAAGATTTTTGATTATACATAACACATTAACTATAGCAATTAGTGTTAGCAATTAAAGATAATCTTAATTTTTATGAATCCAGACAGATTAGTAACTCTGTTTTCAAATGCTTCCTTTTTTAATTAATTGATTTATTCCTATAGATGAGGGAAAATGTCTTTGTGGAATGCAAGTAAATGCAGTCGTGTGCAATACCAACAGGAATGGGAACATCCAGAGCAATAGCACTGTAAATATTGTGTGGCATAAGGAGATGTTACCCCTCTCCTGACACACTAAAATGTATATGCTAAATGGGGAAAGATAAATATATTATCAAACATAAATTAATATGAAGGCAATAATCAGGTATAGGTTAGAATAAAAAGTATCTATCAAGGAAATAGCCCAAAGCAAATGATTTTGAGTCAGTGTGTCTTCCTGCAGCTCTGTTATTACCTCAAGAGGAAAGAGAGCTGCTAGACATCTAAGGAGGCAGCAGCATTCACACCAGTTCTGAAATCAAATTTCTGGTGAAGAGTTTCACCCTTGAAAAATGAAGGATTGTTGTGAGCATTTTGTGTTTTTAATGTATGTCCTATCCTTCCCATAGAAAGAGAAAAAGGAAAAAAAGAAACAAGATTTGAAATAAATAATTCTTGGTCTGTTTCCAAACGGGAAAAAAAAATCCCCTACCCACTCTGTATTTCACAGTTCCTCAGTTGCTGCAGGGAATGTCAGAACCAGTTTCTTTGCCCAAACCAGCTGATTATAAAGATAGACTTTGGAAAGTTAAGGCATATTAAACTTTAACATCTGTGATGAAGGATCTGAGAGCTCTTCATAGTTTTCTCCTCATATGACAATGGAAAACACAGTGCAAATAGATTTTGCTTAATAATCAAAAGCTCTTTTTCTAAATCTTTATTAGTATCAAAAGAACAAAGCATTTTCTTGCTTTCTTTCTTGCTTGCTTTCTTTCTTTCTTTCTTGCAGTTAGATACTATATTCTAGCTGGTTTTTATTGCCCTAGTCACCTAAGCAGGTGTTAGGATTGGAAGTAGCCAGAATCAAGCAGATGTTAACTCAGAGAGACTAACCTGTCAAGAAGTAAATCAGAGGCATAAGGGCAGCAACTAGAAAATACCTTCAGAGATTTATCCTTTCATTTACAAATTTTACACCTGTTTTCAAGGTGGTGGTAGTGAGTAGTAGGATGTCTCCCCTTTTATTTTTTTTCCAAATTTCAAATGAATCCTTCAGGAAGATATGAGTGAATCTACTTTACCAGCATTAATGTTGTGTAACAGAATCATGCTATGTGTGGGTGGGGGCTCAATACTTACAATCTATACAGGCATGGTAAAGCTTTTTATCATTCTGCTAAGCAATCAGATTAAAAACACAGAGAGGTAACAGTATGATAGTGGGAAACTGAATTAACAATATTTTTCTTATTTTGACAGAATCCTGATATGGAAGTCGATGAAAATGGAACCTTGGATCTAAGCATGAACAAGCAGAGGCAGCGAGATGGTTGCTGTACCATTTTGACACCGCTGGAGCCAATGTCGCCACAACGACAAGCTGTGATGAATAATCGGTGTTACCAACTGAATGAGAGCGACTGCTGGGACTTACCAGTGGACTACACTAAGATGAAGCCCAGTAGAATAGACGAAGATGATTCCAAAGAGATTAATGTATGTCTTTTTCATCTACGGGGTCTCATTAAATCTGACTGTTTTAATACGTTAGTTTTCGAAAATTTGGTAGGAAAATACGTGATGAACAAAAATAGATGGGTACCTACAAAAAGGACTTTCTGCTGGTTAATTTTTAGAAATATATCATATTTGCACACATCTGATCTGTGATTAACTCCCTTCAGACAACATTTGAACCATGAATGTGAATCATGTTTCCTAACAGCACGGTCTTGTTTAAATGTATTTTCTTCTGTGAAAACATTCTAGCATTTTCCAAATGATCCTATCTGAGTAAGTTGGCATAACTTTTTACAATACTGGAATCAAGGTTTAACCAGCTTTCAGGAAAAGATGCACTCTTCATATTGAAATTTTAAAATGAAATACTAAACGTAAAGTCTGCTTTACAGAGAAATCCATATTAGAAGTAGCTGTGGAATATAGGATGAATGTTCATCTATTTGACCTAACCAGGATTTTGCTTGTTAGAAGGCCTGCTCCTGAATTATCTGTGCATTCATGATTTCTATTACTGTTCAAGTGACTTTACACCTTATTAGTAAAATATTTTATTTCTAAAGTATAATGAAGGGGTTGTGGTTGTCATTGTTCCTTTCAAATTCACGTTGCTCTATTCTGTAAACAGAAAGGGATATGTGAAGGGAATTTGGTCCTTAGTGACTTCCTATCTGTTTCACATTTTACTTTGTAGCGTGGCATGTATTTTCCATTAGTGCTCTGAAAGGGTGCGCTTGACATTTGCTAATGCAGCAGTTTTATTTGTGATGCTACTTCTTGCATTCATCAGGTTTCAACTCGTGCTCATCATACTCTGTGCAGGATTTAACCCACTCTAATCTAACCAGGATTTTACAATCTCAGATTTTGGTAGTAGTAATTTTTTCACTCTCCAGATCCATGTTAAAAGATTAATAATTTCCACAACAGTGTGTAGTAGGATCTCTCTTCAATTTATTTTAATTAGAACTTACTATGACACCATTTTTTAATAGCTTTGAAACATGCAAGATAATAGTATTTGGTTTTTTCCTCACTGAATACAGTCCTGCCTCCACTAAAGCCAATGAGAGTTTTACTATTGATTTCACTGAGGCCAAAATATCCCTCATTAGCTAAGAAAAGGGAGGTAATGCAGACTGTATAGCATCCTTACTGAAACAAGCAGAATATTGTAACTCTGTTGCTTTCAGCACCATCTACAGGAAATTCTGCATTCAGTCACTTTTCCTTCACTTCTGCTTTCAAATTTCAAAAGGCTGAATGCATCAGTAAAGTTAATTATAAATTACAAAATGATATTTTGCCAGGCAGATCCATTGAGGCTTGCCCCAGATTATGATACTATATGTGTGTATAGCGATGGCTATTATCATTGTTCCTGATTCATTTTTAAGGGACCTAACACTTTTAAAATATTATTTTTAAGTTGGTATTTTGATGTATAAAATACTACATTTAGGGTTTTTTATCCCTGGCTGTGTTTTGTACAGAATTGTGACTGGGAAAAATTATTGATTCTTTGGAAATGAGAATAACTGTGACCAACAGAAAATATCTGTTTTTTGTTCGTTTCTTCCTTAATTTTGAAAACAATGTGATTCTCTCTCATGTGTTTAGAAGTGTGTATTGAAATGTAAATGCACTATATAAAGGCTTAGTAGGTGAGAAAAAATGTAAAATAATGTCAGTATTTTTCTGACTGGACATAATGGAGGTGCTATGTCTGATAGCTCTACATTGCATTGTGTCTATGTATATTGTGGCCTCACCTAAGTGGGACTAATATCTCTGTGTTTGCATGCAGCCAGAAGACTTGGATCCTTTCCAAGAGGCTCTTGAAGAACGAAGGTACCCTGGTGAAGTTACAATCCCAAGCCCCAAACCCAAATACCCTCAGTGCAAAGAGAGCAAAAAGGATTTAATAACGTAAGCATAATGTGAGGTGAAATTATTTTTTTCTCCTTTTAACCTCTTCTCTCTTTGTCTTTTTTAAAAAAAACGAGTACATATACGCCTTGCAGTATGAGCATGCAACATTTGCAGCATATAAATGTTTCAAACTGCCAGTTAAGTAAAGTGATAAGCTAATGTGTATTTGCTTGTTCTTAATGATGCTATATTGTATTGAGACGCCATTTTCATTTAATCCTGTTCATTTTGCAGCTTTTCGATAGGATGCTTAAATCCCCTTGCAGTCATTGCAGCTAAACTGGAAACAATGAAACTTTTAAAAGTTTTTTTTTTAAACATACTTACTATTTTGGCTGTTTTTGTTTTTGTTTGGTGGCAGATGTCCAACACCAGGGTGTGATGGGAGTGGTCATGTGACTGGTAATTACGCCTCACATAGAAGGTGTGACTTCATTTTTTTCATGGTGGATTCTGTCTTTTCAATTTATTGTTTTCAGCTTACCTCAACAATGCTGTCAAAGTAAAACGTTGAACTATGTGTTAACCCTTTGAGTAATATATGTTGACCTTAAAGCATGCTAATTTGTGTGTTGTATAAACGTCTTTTATTTTTAAATAGATTACTAAAATTTCCAAAGTATTTTAAAACTTTTAACTAGTTAACCCAGGATCACAAATATTTTTGTTACACTTTACTATTATATAAAACCAAAAAAAGGACTTTAATAGTATGTAGTATTGGAAGTAAAGTTTATTTATAAATATATTCAGAGGGTTAACTATATTACAAAATTCAATATTACAGCACTTGCCCCATCGCTTTTCTGCATTACAATTTTTATTTTTATTTTTTAATTTTATGTTGTGTTTGTTTGGGAGAGCTAGTTTTATAGGTGTGTTGACTTACTTGGATATCCTGCCATGTCTTACAGTTTGTCTGGGTGCCCCTTGGCTGACAAAAGCATTCGAAGTATGCTGGCCACAAGCTCACAAGAACTCAAGTAAGATATAAACAAAACCATTCTCTTTATGTATTTGCTCACTATTTGTCTATAATTATTTCAAAATATAGATAGGCTATTTGAGAAGTCACTGGCTGACACTTAGGGACTAATCCATGCTAGGAACTTCCATTGAGATCATTAGGAGTGCCACACAGTGGTCAGACTATAATTAAATCTATTTATTTAGTATATGTTGATATATCTATTTTGGTTAGTCTATAAATGCAAATCTACTCTGTCTTCTAATTGTCTTCTGTGCA
>NW_017729027.1:51483618-51485266 GCF_001723915.1 Gavialis gangeticus | reverse complement strand
TTGGTTAATCTATAAATGCAAATCTACTCTGTCTTCTAATTGTCTTCTGTGCATACAGTCTATGTTAGGGATGGGCAGACTTCTGAAGTTCTGGAGTTCAAGTTTAGACAAGTTTTGGAGTTCAGGTTTCTATATTTTTGAATCCCAAGTCAAAACGTATTCAAACACTCCAAGCCTCTTGAGTTTGTCAGTTTGAGCCAGAGACCTCATGAGAACAGATGGATGAAAATATTCCCAACTGCAATTTTGGCAAAGCAATTATGTAATTTTTTCAGAACATCAATAAAATGGTCATTCTTGAATGAGGTAGAAGTTTTTAATTTAATCTGAACCAGTTTGACTATCCCTAACTCATGTCTTATTTTCTCCAGGTTTACATCAAAGCTATTAGCCTAATGCATAGTCTCACTTGACTACTTTTTCTGGAATTTTCTTAGATGTTCTCCTGTCCTTTATTTTAAATACTTTAGGATGAAAATATGTGAGAAGTGTAAGTTAACATTAGTTTTATGTTTAGCTATCTTTTCAAAATGTGAAAAAGCCCTGTAGTTTTTCCATGATTAAATTGGGTCTTTTAATATTTAGAGATTAAATACATTTATGTAGAATAATTTGTTCTATACAGAGTTGTATAGA
Source organism: Gavialis gangeticus (assembly GCF_001723915.1). Lineage (NCBI taxonomy): Eukaryota > Metazoa > Chordata > Crocodylia > Gavialidae > Gavialis > Gavialis gangeticus. The sequence continues at coordinate 51,484,630 of NW_017729027.1, read as the reverse complement.
AAGTTATAAAATTCTTGGTAAAACTCTTAATTAGAATAAGATAGGAAAGGTATAATATCTAGCTTTTAATTATTCAAAAAAAAAGAAGCTACATGTTGTAAATTCTCTACATGTGTAATTAATAATTCTACTCAAATTTTGTAACCTCCATCAAAATTTTGCATAATTCATTATGGTAAAGCTGTATTAAAGGTCTAGTTTCCTGAACCTGAACATTTACTGAAATTCTGCTCATGGAAGGGGTAGGGGAATGAATAATCACAGGTTAGTGACTTTCCTCAACATGTCCATAGTACACAGGAAGCAGGTGCAGAGGTTCAAATTAAAGAAAAATGGAGTAGGGAAGCACAAATAGGTACCTTTTGCTGATTTCTGAACTTACTGGGGAATATTCCCAAGTATTATGTAGGGATTTTACCTATGATGGCCAGGGTAGCCTTAAGTTCATATGTGTACTGTTGAGGTGATGAACCCAAAAGCATGGGGACTGTTTTAGAAAGTCAGCGGCTAAATTCAGGCTGCTCTTTAGATTTGCATAACAGGTTAGTAGGTTCTCAAAGGGGCTCACCTTACTTAATCACCAACTCAAATATTATAGGTTTGAATGTTCAGCTCAACTGTTACAGGTATCTCATTCTACTCAAAACCTGGTAGTTGGGGTAGGTAAAGAGCAGGGAGAAAAATAGGTGCAGTAAAAGCAGAAGGTGAGAAGAAGCAAAGTACATGGAGTAGAGAACAGCTATAGAGAGTATCTTGGACTTTGAAACACATAGTGAATGGGGAAGAGGTAAATAGTAACAACAGTGGTTGAAGGAAGTATGACTGCATAATGCCAGCATCTGTATGACTCTTGGGATAGCAGGAAGAATGTGTTCACTATAACCCTATATGGCACTTTCAAAGAAAAATGTCATTTAAGTTGCTCAAAGTTGTACTTCGGGAGCATTGTCTTAAACTTTATGAAGAAAGTGGTCTACTGTCGTCTTCTTCATCCCAGGCATTGCTACCAAAG
>NW_017729027.1:51454399-51483576 GCF_001723915.1 Gavialis gangeticus | reverse complement strand
TATGGATGATTTTGAAAATGACATGTTTGGATTTTATGTATGCATTGGGATATAATCAAAATAAAAACCTCCATCTTATAAGAATATTATTAAATTGCAAAGGGAGTTACTCAAATATTGGGAAATCCTAGGTTTAAGCTGTTATCTAGCCCTTCCTACATATTCATTATGAGAGATTTTTAATTACATGATCACACAATATTTTTTCTACAAAACAACCACCTTATTTGGTGCACAGAATGGATGGCCTTCCTGAATAAGCAACTATTTTACATTTTGTTTTGTCCTCATGTTCAGTGTGTGGTACCTACCCTGCCTTAGTTACTGTGTAGTATTCAAACTCTGCTCTCAAAACAGAATTATTAATTTCATTCTGGATTCTCATTAGTTTGATATTATCCCCATTTTACAAAGACAGGACTGAGGCACAGAGGGATTAAGTTAAAAAGTATCCATTGATTGTGATTGTCTGATTTCAAACTTCTAGCATGCTTTTTTTCAGAGTCCTTAATACTATATAAAACTACATTTGCAAAAGAAAGCGTTCATTGAGTTCATTGTCAGTGTGAGAGGCCAGTGCTTTTGCATAAGCAATAGACTGCCTGTAAAAATCTGCTCTTACTGACCTGACTAACATTACCACTGAAGGCAAGACAAATCTAGTTCTACAGGGCAGTATTGCATTGCCTAGCCATTAGACTATCCTTTCCCATCAGTCTCCTGCCTCATTCACTGTCTACTTTCTAAATTCTTCTCCAAATGAGAAGGTTTTCTACAGAGGCTCCTTCACTATATTAACTCTGAGTTATCCCCTGAGTAGACCTAGCTCATTCACTGAATAAGGTAGAGAGTTGCATAGGGAAAAATGTGATCATCTAAACACTGATCACAATGTATATCCATAAAATGAATTGAGCATAGGCGACCTAAATTCTGGCATTTCCTACTTTTGAAGTGCTTGATCTTGCAACCTGAATAATGTTCTTTTAAAACTGAGTTTTGGGGAACTAATTTCCTAGGATTTTAAAGTAGCAGACTGGACAAAACCCAGAAACTCCATATTGTGGCATCACAGACGTCATATGGGACATCAGTAGCTTCAGAACCTATGTTTCAACCACACAGCAGTAACAGAAACTGACGGTAGTAATAGGTTATCATTTTATAGTAGACCAATGCTGAGAAACTTTGCCAGCACATTTCATACATATTTCCCGGCATTACAGTTAAAATGAGATTCACGAACCTAGGTACTGGAAAGGATTGTGCAAACATTCCTCTGCTTCTTCCTAACTGGCAGGAGGTATGAAATTATAAAAAATAAGGATTGGAAGAGACCTTAGGATTATCTAGTTCAACCGCCTGCTCAAAGCATTGGGGGAGACACTGTTCCCCCAAGCACCGCCAGGAGTGACCAGGAATAATGGTCACAAGCTGGCAGAGGGTAGGTTTAGGTTAGATATCAGGAGGCGCTACTTCACGGTCAGGGCGGCTAGGGTCTGGAACCAACTTCCAAGAAAAGTGGTGCAGGCTCCTACCCTGGGGGTTTTTAAGAGGAGGTTAGATGAACACCTTGCTGGGGTCCTTTGACCCCAATACTCTTTCCTGCCATGGCAAGGGGTCGGACTAGATGATCTGCTCAGGTCCCTTCCGACCCTAGAAACTATGAAACTATGAAGCAGGACCATCCCCAACTAGATCATCCCAGACAAAGCTTTGTCTAGCTAGATAGTTGAAGGCTACTATAAATCCCCTCCCAGTCTTCTCTTCCCTAAACTAATTAAGCCCAATTTCCTCAATCACTCCTCATAAAACATGTGCCCCAGCCCCCTCACCATTTTGTTGCCCTCTGTTGAACTCTCCAATTTGTCCACATCCTTTCTGTATTGGGGTGCCCAAAACTAGACACAATACTCCAGATGTGGCTTCACCAGTGTGGAATACAGGGAAAGAATCACTTTATATGACCTGCTCCTACCAGTGCAGCCCAGTATGCCATTAGCCTCCTTTGCAGCAAGAACACATTGTTGATTAATATTCAGCTTATTGTCCACTGTAACCCCCAGGTCTTTTTCTGCAGAGCTGCTGCCCAGCCAGTCAGCCCCAAGCCTGTACCGATGCATAGGATTGTTCTGTCCTAAGTGCAGGACTTTGCACTTGTCCTTGTTGAACCTCATGAGATTCCTTTTGTGAGTGACAGTCTATTTCATCAGATGCTAAGATGCCAAATGACATGATGATGTATGTGCTTCATCGGATACTTCAAGGCAGGCAAGGTTCTTTGAGTAAATGTGATATCCTGTATTAGACCAACTTGGTAGTTGGAAAAAATGTTTCTGGCAAGCTTTCAGGCACAGTCACCTTTCTTCAGGCATGGGGAGTCTACTGTTCTGAGACTTCCCATGCCTGAAGAAGGGTGACTGCACCTGAAAGCTTGCCAAGACATTTTTTTCCAACTACTCAGTTGGTCTAATACAGAATATCACATCTGCTCAAAGAACCTTGCCTGCATATGTCCTTAGACAAACATAGCTACAACCCAAAACCCATCAGATACTTCAAAGCACTTGAAGAAGTAGGCTGTCGCCTATGAAAGCTTGTGCCTCTCCAAACTGGTTAGTCTTCAAGGGTATGTGTAGACATTACACTAAGATAGACTTAACTAGGGTTAGGTAAATCTGTACAGATGTTTGGGGAGGAAAAATCAGGTGAAAAGTGGCTGTCCTGATCCAAATTTCTTCACCTGAGGAGGTGAACTAAGATAGATCAAGATTGGGTTGGCCCAATTTAATAAACACCTGTACATGTTCAGAGAGCAGTCATGGGGCTAGGAAAGCCCAGCCACTTGTCCCAGCCCTGAGTCTGTGATTTTCTTACCCTTGCTGACTCCCCTGACTGGGATAGTTTTAGCCTCGACCCTCTCATACACAGCAAACCTCCCCACCTCCCCGTAACATGGATCCATTAGCTGACCCCAATCTCTCCGCCCTGTTTTACTTAGATCTAGTTCCCAGCCTTGTTCCTGGCACCGGTGAATGTCTGTACAAGTGGGGCTTGATCTATGATCATGCAACTTAAAATAAGCTTCATGATCATTAGTTGGGTCCTGCATGTGTATGTGCCTTAAAGTGCCACACTGCCCTTCTACCAGACTTGAAACTAATATGACTACCTCTTTCTCCCCAACTGTCAACCCTTCTGCCCCACCCCTTCCAATCTGCCCCAGAAATATCTCTTCTTCATCCCTAGCTCCTGTCCCAGTCCCGTTATCCTCAGCTAACTAGTTTTAGTTCTTCTCCTCCCACCTTTTCATCCTTCTAATCCCAATTTCCACTGCTAGACTACTTGCCTAGTATCAGTAGGCACCTATACATGTGCCTGACTCCTGCTCTGATGCACTCCAGCAGCCTCGGTATCATGGGTAATTGAGTGTCCCCGTGCTTCAAAATGGCAGTGGGCATGCATTAACTAAGGCTTATTGAATGAGCTTTAGTTGAAGTGCCCCAGCCTCTGTTTTGAAGCACAGGATGCTGAATAAATGAAATGCTGTGGGCACTTTAATTATAGCAGCTCCTGAAAGCCGCTGTAATTAAAGAGCCTCTGTCCCCACCCCCCCGAGTACTGTTCATCACCCCATTCCTTGTCTCCATGTCTTTTCATGAACAGTCCTTGTTTTTCTCAGCCCACACCACAACTCTTTATCATATATTGTTTCACCTTTCTCCTCACCTCCTTCCTTCTTTTTATAAGTCCCACTTCCCTTGCCCAGCCTCAGTCTTCCCCAGAGGTTATCAATCAATTTCAATCTCCCTCTCTATCTGCTACTCCCAGTTTCCCCACTTCCCATAATAGTACCCAGTCCCGCTGTCTTTGTCGAATCAAATCGTCTTCCAGCATCTGCCCCTGCTCAAAGTCTGGCTCTTATTTCCTATATATTTGAAACATGCTGCTTGAAAACACAGGAGAGACCTCCTCATGCTCTTATTTGTGCTATGCAGACATGATGTGGTCCACAGCAGCCCAGAGCTACAAGTGTATGGAAACATTAGCTCAGCTTGAGATACTCTACTTGCATGTGTGAACTTAGATTTTCCAAAGACTTGGCCAAATTTAGGAAGACTTTCTCAAAAGTAGATTCCTGACATGGTGGCCACCCTACGCCACAGCCAAAGCAAGAAGTGCTACAGCTTTTTAAAGAAAAGGTCACCTGTATTTTTTAACATGGGCAAAATAACAGGCATTTTCTTAGCCTCGTTATTGAAAACATGTAATTTTTTTAATTGATTTTTTTCTGGAAGGGCCATTTGAGGTAGACATCCAATATGGAAAATTGGAGGGTTAAAGTTTGGCAAAGAAAAAACCCTGAAAACAGGGTCTGAAGTTGGAATGTTTGAAAGCATTTTAAACATAGGTAATACTATCTTCCTTACCTATAATCATGTACATGAAAGTCATAGCTGTGCAACACATTGCAAAATTATTGGATTATTATATCTATTCATGTTATAAGTCACAGTTAAAAGGGCACTATCTTACATTTTTTAGAACTAAGAGCTGGTGTAGCCTGCCATTGGAAAGGGAATATTCCAGCCTGTTTTTAGAACCTACTTCCTGTGGAAAACTCCAAAATAGACTATTTAAATATGCAATATTTTGAATACATAAAAATTTAGATAATATTGAAGTGCCTTGTGAATGTAGTAGAGCTAGGGTAACTTAAGTTAATAATATTAGTAAGGAAATAATTCTTAATGCCAAAAAAAGGCAAAATAAACTATTAAAACTTGTGTAAAACACTCAGAAAGCAGGTTTCCCTAACTTACAGCATATCCAGAACACTTGGTGGTATAGTATGATATAAAGATTTTACTCCTGGACACCTTTATAGCACATTGTACAATGTATGTTATCTGTCTGTGTATTGACACAATGCACACAGAAGTATATAATATGTAATTTTCAACTGGAATTTTGCCAGGACGTAGTGATGAACACATCTATGCCAAAAGAACCATGGAATGTTTCATGACCATACATAGCTTTCCGCTTGCACTAGATTGTTGTAATAACAACACACACATATCCTTTTTTCACACAAACTATCACAATCAATTAGATATGTTAATTTGCTATTCTTTACTTCTGTTCAATTTCTTCTGTCACATACCTGTCCCAAAGAGATCAATATATGCAAAAAAGGGTGAAAATTACTTGTAGAATCCTAAAAGCAGTTCTAAACTCCGTAATTCCTCCTCATTTTGTGATTGGGGTTTGCATTAGTTCCCATATGCAATTGAGAAGGAAACATCTGAAGATGAATGGAGGAAGAGGCCATAGGATCTGCATATTATTATAGGCTCCAAAGGAAGGCAAAGCAGTTGCTTGTTTTGCAGAACTGGTTAGTGTGTGTAAGTATATGAGTGTATGTGTATGTATACACACACACACACACACACACACACACATATGCACCCACTACTCACTCCTCTTCTGCTTCCATCAACTACTGTTCACTCTGGTGCTGCCTCACCTGTCTGGAGAATAGACAACCCAGGCAGCAGTAACAGCAGCTTCTGTTGTCTCTCTCATGTCTATGAAAGTTCACTCTTCTCTGATTCATGTATTGCTTCCTAGTATCAACATCCCAAGTAGAACCTGTTTACTCATATATATAATTAATTGACTTCTCTGCAGGTTGCTGATTTTTAAATAATCAAATTGCAGCTGACTTTTATGTAAATATGCAGTAATTGTTTATAAGACCTAAATAGCATCAACAATTAGAAGACTGGAAACTCAAAGTAACAGGGGATCTTTGAAAGGTTGATTATAGTATAAGCTTCTTAACTTTTTCATAACCAGAGCAGAGTCTGTTTTTATTATTTATCATACATATCATAATGGATTTTGTTTCTCAGAACTACAGTGATGGGACCCTAGAAATAATTTAGGTCAAATTTTGCAGCAGCAAGTGGATGGAAGAAGCTTTCCCAGGCATGAAGCAATTTTAGACATGGCCAAATTAGATGCTGATATCAACACCTTCTATTCTGTAATTTCATTTTGATAGACACGGGTAGGATTATACAGTACTCCAGCCTGACATACGGCGAGAGCATAAACATGAAACTCTGTATACATAGCTCAGATACAGGCCAATGCAGTTACTCTATTTGGTCAGTAATCTTCACTACTGAGGGGATTTCTTTAGCTTTTAGTTTCTAGTTACTGGCGCCAGCAAAGAAGACTTCAGTACTTTTAAGAGTGTCTCTGAAGAAATTGACTTCTGGCCTGAATCCAAGCCTTTTCAGTGTTATGTTTCAGGCTGTAATGGTGTTGAAAGACAACTTTTTTCTTCAAAAGTAAAGGGATGCTGGATCAAGCAGCAAGCCTCCCTACGGTGGGAGAGCAATTATCAGTCTACTAACACACACTTATGTAGTTTAAGATGAATATTTAAAAGGTTCAATTGCCAATAGACTCTTTACCTCGCCTTCTAGTTTACTGTAGGAATGTAGTTTCCTAACAGCCACAGTGAGTCTCATTGTCTGACAATAAATTATTTTACTAAGTAAAGAAAAATTGCCCAAAACATTATAACATAATATAACAGATCTTCACTTAAAAAGTAGATGATTCAATATTAAAAGGCAACAATGTAAATATTCAGTTAACTAAGCCAAGCCAAACTCATGCAGGCTAAACACCAACCTTTTTCCTTCAGTGCCCTGCCAGCTACAGCCATTGTACATCTGTGCGTTCAAGAAAATGACAGCTTGGAGTTGAATTCTGTCATTCTTTTTATAAGGTTCTTTTACATTGCCAGATCCTATCTCTGCTGAGAGTCGGACTTACAATAAGGCAGATTACCTACATTTAACATAATTTCCCTAGAGTCAGTTCTCTGCCAGAGATTCCTGGTAGTGCCAATATTAGATTATGCCAACCTCCCAGAGGTTGGACACTCACGAGAATCTTCCATAAGCCTCCAAAATCATTTGGACCCCAGACACTGAGGTCCCCCAGCAAAATTCCCAATCTTCAGTTGTTTTCTGTAGGGGATGCCAAGTGGCCTGTCCCTTTGTTAACTTTAGGGAAGGAAGGCAGTCTCTCTCTGCTTTCTACACTGGAGCCTTAGGGCTCTGCTTTTCTTCTCTACCTTGATATAGGGGACAGGCTTAGGACTAAATATGGCTATTTCTGTACTCTGGAGCTAGGTTTTCCTTGCTCCCTTTTCCATCTTATGTCACTTCCGACTCTAACTTCTGTATCCTTGGTCAGTCTTTATTGGTACTTCTCATTACCCTTTTCCCTGTTTTTTCCTTGTATCAGTGCCCCCCTCCCCCTGCCCCCTTAGTCATAAGAGAGAGGAAGAAATAGGCCTTCATTTCATTGACTATCCCTCAATATGAGGATGATGTCTGTCGGGGGGGGGGGTGGAATTACAGCTGAGTTTTAAGGTGGCTGAGGAGTCCAATCCGTGCTCTGCACGTTTTCCCACAGACATGACAAAGCAGTGCCTTGTAGGAGACACAACTGTTGGCCAGGATGGCGTGCACTTTCCTTCTTCCTCTGCCATTTCTTGGCTTCCTGCGTAAGATAGTTTTCTTTGATGTGGGCTGTAGCTTGATATATGGTGCAGCTCCATTAAGGCCTGTTACCAGCCAGCATTTCCCAATTTGTAGGGTCGATACCACTCTCTTAAAGTATGCTTTCAGGGTGTCCTTGTAGCACTTCCTCTGTCCTCCGTGGGTCCTCGTACCATAACTAAGTTGAGAGAAGAGGACTTGCTTCAGGAGACGAGTGTCAGTCATCCACACACAGTGGCCAGCTCAGTGGAGTTGATGTTTCATGATCTTTGCCTCAGTGCTGGTTATGTTAGCTAAGGTTGCATTTAACCCACTCTCCAATTACTTAGGTTAGGTTAGCTGTAAGATTAGGGACTGCTGTCATGCAGGGAATATTGAACATTCTCCAGCTCATCTCTTTCCTTCCTGCTGCCCTGCTGTCAGAGGATGCCTCTACATGTGCTCCAACACATTCTGATTAGAAAGTGTTGGAGCAGACTTCAAAATGGTGGCAGGGGAGCTTTAAGTACAGTTCATTTGATGAGCTTTAGTTAAAGTGCCCCTTCATCATTTTGAAATGCAGGATACTAAATACATGAGATGCTGTGGCGTTTTAATTAGAGCAGCTCTTGGGAGTATACGTGTGCTCTGGGGTGGGGGGAGGGGTGTTTAATTAGAGAGCTGTTGGGAGCTGCTCTAATTAAAACACCCCTCCCTCCACCCCAGAGCACATGTATAAGCACCCAGGAGTTCTAACAACCATCCTAGGTGCCCAGTGAGGAAGGAAGGAGAAGCTGTTAGGCACAGGTCTCCTGTTTTTTGCTACTGTTGGCAAGAGGCAAAAATATATACATATTTTAAGAGCCTGAAAAATAGCTATCCAGAGGTGGTAGCCAGGACTGGTAGTGTCTAGGACATTCCAAGGACCTTACAGGACAAAATGGTACACCTGAAAAACAAACAGTAAATATGGGGGAATTTACTCTTTATAATTGTTCATGCTAATCAAAAGATATTTGAAAATTTTAGGCTAAATCCTCACGCCAAACTCCCAATGCTTTCTATTTCTCTGGCTACATTGCTTCAGTTGGAAGTGTATGAATTAGAACCAAATGAAGGCAGCAGGATTTGGCAGGGAACACATACTTCCAGAATTGGCTTTCTAACACTGTCCCTTATTTGAAGACTTTTAAAAAAGTTTAAAGTCCAAATTCAGTAGTAAACCAAAGACTTAAAATTTGCAAATATGCTTCTTTACAAATATATGTTTTAAGGCCATATTGTAACTAGCTGTCACTGAGACAGAAAGGGAGCAGAAAAAGGTCTTCCCTGCTTGACTAGTCCATGCATGGGCTTGTCCCAGTTGTCTGTAGGAGTGTGTATGTGTCTTTGTCAGTCTACTGCTAAGGATATTCAGTGCTCTAAATGGCATAGGAATGAGCTCAGTCCCCATCCAGCCTAGTACAGAGTTGGCCAGATATGCTGGAGGGGGGAAGTTACATTATCTTGCAATCTAGACAGTTAGATTACCTATGTATCCCTTATAATAGACAGTTTCCTTGCTTTCGGGCCAAATTATGTTGCTACTTCAAGATAATGTCTCATTTTCTGTGAGCTCAACTAAGTGAGCACATGAAGGGACTCCCTATACCTGTGGTTTTCAGCTTTCTTTCATTTGTGGTCTTCTAAAAATAATTGAATGCTGGTGCAGGTCCCTTTGGAAATTTTGAATGGAGGCACAGACTTCTTTGAATTGTAAGTGCAGGTATTCGCATACTTTTGTTTGATCTTAGTCATCTTTCAGGGATCCCATAGACATGACCTGTGGATCCCCAGGGGTCTGTGGACCACAGCTTGAAAACCACTGACTTATACCATTGACAGCTGGCTACCCGTATGACATGCACAGCCTCTCCAACATAGGCTGTCACCTGTTGGGATGTTTCTCTTTCTGCCTCCCTACACAGTGTTATTCTGAACTCCTTGGCTGTGTTCACATGAGCATAGATGTTTGGTTCCCTGGGGACAAGTAGCAGTGGCGCATGTTGCACCGCCACTACTTGTCCCCAGGGAATGCCCGTACCACGCATGCTTTGGTGCACGACAAGTACACTGGGTTGGCCCCAGCAGCCTTACCTGGGCTCATGGGAGCTTCCCAGGGCTGCAGCAGCGGTGATTCTGCCGTGCAGAGCCTGGCCAGCAGCCACAACATGGCTCTAGGTGGCCCGTTTCCGCTTTTGAGCGGCACACGCTGCCCGTATGTGGACTGCTCTGCTTTTTTTTTCTGTAGGTTTTTTTGACCCCTGGGTATCAGGGAGGAAAAGTGGAGTAGGGCACATGGGCAGCATTCCTTTGCAGTGCAGAGAACATCTAAATGTGCAGTATGTGCTACCGCAGACATGTTTGCAGTGCCACATACCACAAGGCTGTGCTTGTCTGGACACAGCCCTGGAGCTTAATTTGAATTCTCTTTCAAGATCCATACTTGCCTAGCAGCGAAAAAAATCATTTTCTGAGCTGCCTTCCTCCTTACCTAGAATTGTCCTGCTTTTTCATTCGCAAAGTCCTGTTATTTTACATTCAAGGGGCAGAAACTTGCTGTGCCATTACTGTGATAAAAACATGCCGTGCAATAGTAGGGGAAGAAATTAGTATTTACGGTTTTAGTCATCTGAGCTGGGCTAGGGTTACAAAAGATTATCTCTCTCTCTGCCACATAACATATGCACATCTATTGTGTGACATATGCACACATATATGCTGACTTTAGGGTCTATTGATATTCCTTCCCTTTTTAAAAAAAATCAAGTTCAAATAAAAGAATATGATATCAGCTAAAATGAACAGCCACAGCATAGTAGACCCAATTATTAGAATACACAAATGGATATCTCAAAATAAACAAACATATTTTTCTTGGGGGGGGGGTCTGGACTTTGTTCAATAACTGCCATTTTTAAAACTTTATGATTACATGTTTTTTTTCTTCTTCTAAAATCAGTTCCCTCTGCACTGACTTTTCCACCTAGAGCCTACAGTTGCCACCCTCCTGGTATTTTTAATTGCCATTTCCTGACTGAACATGCATTGATTAACCTTGTCAGCACAGGGTCATGGTCACCAGCATGCTGGTTATTCACAGGAAATAGAGCACTAGTGTCTCACTTTATGGTGTTTTCTCCCCTATATTTTTTCTTATACCCATCTTGTAGGGACTCTGTGAGACTGGCCCTTGGTGGGGTCACTTATGACCCCACTGAATATAATATAACTCTTCTGTTGGCTGTCTGCCACCCATTTTTCTCTTAAGAATTTAATGTTTTTCTCTCTCTTGCAATAAGGGTAATTGTTAGCCATTTTGGTTATAGCATTTCTTCTTCTCTAGTTCCCTGCTATATATCTCTTTAGGCTATGTTGTTTTTGACTCAGTAAGCTTATTAGAAGTTGGCACTTCTATTTTTGTCCTTGTGAGTTCCTGAATTGTTAAACCTAGTAAAGAACTGTGGCAATAGTCTAAAAATGTGCAGCACTAATCCCTTTAATGTCAAGATTCTTTATTTTTATCAAGTCCCTTTGATATTTGTATTGACTTTACTGTTCATAAAGTCAATTGTAAGGACTTGATATGCTATATTTAAACTGATGTTCCAAAAAATTGCTGAAATGAAGCATTTATAAATTGTGGGATGTTATCTGTTTTTAGCTCCTATGGAATCCCATGGTGAAAAAAAACTGCAGTTTACAATGGATTATTAAATTGCTACTTTATGTGTCATGTAACAGCATAATTCCAAAAAAAAAAAAAAAAAAAAGACCCTAAATAAAATCCATCAATAAGAAATAATCTTCCATTTCATTTAAATAGATCCTTGGGCCATGTGCAATTAGGAATCTCATTTGGTTTCAGTGGGTTTTTTTGCATTCTGTCTCCTATATTTATTGCAGATTTCCACTTGGATACCTTATCTTTGATGGCAGCATGCATGCCTGGCCAGAACAGAACACCTTGGGCTCTGTTCCTGAACTTCTCAATACTCAAACGGGCACTGTAGGTTATACCTAGCATTTCCAACCTCATGTTTTGTGGTGTTATGACAATGTTCTTTGTACGGAATCCCATCATATGCAGCAATTTCATCCTTATAGTCTTAATAAGTTTTATACTTGGAGGTGTCTGGGCTTTTTCTGTTAGCTTTCTGTCTAGAATACTTTGCTGAAGCTCTTGTAAGTTTGGGCCATTTCATATTTCTCGCTTGAGTTTGTTAAATTTTGTGTTAGAAACAGGTAAAACTTCAGTTCTGTTTACATATTTCCCCTTGTTTTCACTGTCTAAGCACAATCTTAAAAACATGTATGCTATCAAAAGCTTCTTACTAAGACCTTGCATTTCTTCTGCATCTTCTTATGTTGCACAGTGTTCCACGCAGGCACAGGTAATGCCTGCATGAACTACCTTTCAGGAAAGGGCCTTAATCAGTAACTTTTCAATTCTGTTATAATTTTCTGAAGTCTGGGCTCTGCTTTGCACAATGGCACTTCTACTGTTCCAACTATTCATGGTATGTTTCTACTTTGACTTACTTTTTGCACGTAACAATATTTGTGAAACCATTTACAACCAACGTCTTTTGCCAGCATTCCCTTTTCTGGTGTTTGTGTTTTATTTACTGTTTCTGAAGCATGTGCCATTTAGCCTTCATCTTGCAGAAGCACAGCCTTAATTCCTTATGAGCTAACATCAGCTCACTGTAAAAATTTCAAAGACTCCTCAGTGATTTGAATCTATGTCCCATATCCTATTGTAAATTAGGTGATTAGGATCCTAAATCCAATGGACCTTCACTGGGATTTAGGCAACTAAATCACTTAGGTGCTTTTTGGAAAAAAAGATATCATTGTTTCTTACCTTAGGCTCTTTCTTAATCTGAAAATGGTTCAGTACTGATGCTTGACAAATTAATTTCCAAAATCTTTTCTCTTGTCAGTCATTCCACTTCAATTCAAACAGTCCCCAAGCTGCATTCTGAGGGGAGCATTTAATTATGATGAATTAGCAATGGGTGTGCTTAGATATGTTAACATGTCCATTAATCTCTTTAAGGCCTTCTTGTCTTGGACTCTTTCCATTCATACAGTTGCCTCTGCCTTCCTTGGTTTTGGTCATATTTCTTTGCCACTGAATGTATCCTACATAATTAATCTCATTCAATCAGACATTTACTTTTGTTCAATTCAAGGGTCTTTGACACAATACAGATATTATGCAATCTCTCATTGTGAAATTGTTCATTTTTACCTCAATTCAGGAGATCATAAACAATTCCTTCCATGCCATCCAGCTTCTCAAAGATCTGGTATATGATGCCGTGGTTTATCCCGAGTGCTGAGGCAATCCCCAAAGGAAACTGCTTAAATTTGCATTAACCAAAAGGAGACTTGAAAGTGCAGTATTTTGCACTTTCCATATTTGGCCAGAACTGTCAGAATACTTAACGTATACCCTAACTATACCTACTCCTGTATACTGAAATCCTAGATATGGTTGTCTACTTTCTCAGTTGATATACTTTCATGTAGCTCCATTGACTTCAATAGGGTTTCACTAATGTATATCACCTGACGATATGTCAAAATGTCCTCAGCTATTATATCAGGTTTGCATTCATGTTTGATTGTCTTCTTTACATTTTTTTTGGCGTATATCTGTCCTTAACTTGTTTAATGGCTGTACAGTTAACTCAGTATTTGTACAGTAACATTTAAATTTCCATCCGGGCATGTTCACCTTTTTAATTTGTACCTCAGTGCTAGTGGGACTTTGGGTGTTAAAGAAATGTTTGGTAACACAGTAATATTTCTATCAATAAATGTTTTATACTCTTAAAACATACCTCTCAAATGTCTCATTATGCTCATCCTTAAAAATACTTTTTCTATCCCAAAAAATGGAATTCCCACACACATTTGCTTATCTGCCATTGTAGGCTACTTTCCCCCTTTAACACATTTAATTTCCTCTTTCACTATTTAAAAATATGTTTAAGGGTATCTCTCCTTCTGCAAAAAATATGAGTTTATAAGTTTTATCACTTGGATTCATTTTGTATCCATTATGTGAAGCAGGCTTGAGTTTTTTATGGACCTTGTCCATCAATTTTTGGTGCTCACTGGGCATGTCTACACATGTGCTTTAATGCACAGTAGCCTATTTTACTGCTCATTAAAGCATCACGTCAAAAATCTTGCTAATCTGCTAATGCACAGTAAAAATAGGCTATTGCACATTAAGCATAACTAAAAAAGTGTGCGTTTTTGCTACTATGCAGTAGGGCAGCCTAATGTGCATTTATTTAGTACCTCACATTAGAGGGCACTTTTATATGTGCTCCAGGGGTGGGGAGGTGCTCTGAGAGATGCTCTAATTAAAGTGATGCAACATCTCGTGTATCAGCGTTCCTGCACTTAATGGTGGTGAGGATGTTTGAACTAAAGTTTGTTCAATGAGGTTTAGTTCAAGTGCCCCTGCCACCATTTTTAAGCACGGGGACACTGATACATGAGACACAGGAGGCTTCTAAAGTGCAGCAAATACCACACTCCAGGAGACTCGATTAAATGAGTCTGCTCCAACGTGCTGTATTTATAGCACGCTGAAGCAGCCTCCACACTCATGTACACACACCCAGAGGTACTAAATTTAATGTGTATTAGGAAAAGTTCATTAATGAATGTGTAGATACACCCACTGACTATGCTTACTTTGTACTCAGCTCGTTTCTGTGTGCAAATTCATTCTTATTTATTTATTTTCGACAAATATGTTGCAGAAATTTGCTTTGTATAGTCATTGACTTTTATTAAAGAGCTATGGCTTATCATTCTCATCACTTTTTTCCTCCAGTTCTATTCAACATTGTGTTTCTTTATTTTTTTACAAGTTTTATTCGGAGCATCTCACTTCTGCAGTGTGATCGTAACTGATTGTGCCACACCCAAAGGCCTGTGAATGCTCTTGTAAGGTGGTTATAATTTTGTAAACAAAGCCCATAGGGGCAATTCAGCATACCTGAAGCCCCATGGCAACACCATTTAAATTTAAGATACAAGGGACTTTTTTCTTTTTTTCTTAAATAACCCGTTATGAAAATAAAATCCCTAAGACATTAATCACGTTATTATTTTACTAGTCACTTTATTGTATACTTTTTCCATATTATTAATCCTTAGTGGGTGCATCGACACATGCCATTAAGGTGACAAGATAAACTCTGACACAGGTCACGCTGGAGTCAGCTGCTCACAGGTGCAGCATCTATGCATGCGCCTGGGACCACAGCACTTTGAGTCAGGGCAGAGCAGCCCTGGACCCCAAGTGGCAGCATTAGGTGGCAGAAGAGCTGGCTAGGGCCCAGGGGTGCTAAAATGTGGAGCTAGGCAGCAGGCAGCCCCCATACTTTAGCACCCTCATGTCCCAGCCAGCCCCTGTCACCGTCTACATGTGCAGAGTAGCAGCAAATTACTCTGCTGTAGGATATTACTATCCCAGACAGTACTATCCTGCAGCCAAGTTAATTAATTTACTGTGCCCTAATACCAGCATATATATAGACTATGGCACTTTATTGTGGAGCTAATTAGTCAACTCAGCAGTGAAGTGCACATGTAGATGCACTTGGTATTATATAATTTTTGTGCTAATAATATATAATTGCATCAGAAAAATTTTAGCAAGGAAGGTGGAATGCTTGTCTGCTGTGTAGGGGAGTTAGACATTTATGAATCTGGGTGGGAAACAGAAGCAATGCAGGATTGTAGGCTAACCAGACTACTATCATTATGTTTGCATTACAGTACTACATAGGAGCCTTGCTCATAGGCTGAGACTGTTGTATTGCTGGCATACAAACATGTGGCGAAAAAGGTTCCTGCCTTTCCAAAGTTTACAATCTCAGTACATTAGATCCAAGTATATTATGTGTGTGTGTGTGTGTGTGTGTGTGTGTAGGTGTGTACATATGTATATATTACCTGCATGTATCTGCTAAAGTGACCAGTAATGATGGTCAAGAGCGGGGGTTGTCACCCTATAGCCTGCAGGGCAGATACAGCCAAAGGACACGAGGGTTTGGTGACATTGGACAGTGGAGCTTTCCCTGTGAGGATCAGAGAGAAGCAATAGCAGGAGGGGGGAAAGTGGCAGCAACAGATACTTTTCCCATGCTGGCACAGAGAAATATTGCAAGGGTGGGTGTTTTCCCCATGCCAGCGGCAGAGAAAAGTGGCAGTGGCAGCTGTGTCTTAGTGACTGGCCATCATGGGCCCACCTCTGACCTGTACTGAGTCAATCTAACCCACAGACTTAAAAGATTGCTGACCATTGATCAAGAGTACTGACATTTAAAAAGTCAGCCTCAGTATTTAGTTATTACCACACTGAGATGAAGGAGGGGAGCTGACATCTCACTGATCTATTATTTCAGTTGTCTGCAGTCAGGAATTCTGTATGAGTTTACAAGCAGTTCAGAAATATTGTTTTCAGAAATAAGCAATTAGATTCTAGAAAGCCCTTCTACTATAGGGGTGTGAAATAGGGAGACTTCCATCCCTTCCTATGCCCAATTTTTTGGATACAGAGTGAACTCAATTCTGTAGGGCAGGCTGTTTGGCAACATTCTGTAGCACTAATTCACACAGAGATCATTTTTAAAAGAGGATAAATATAAGAAATCGCAAACCTCACTTTACCTGTCTCACTATCTTATATTTCTCCTAATAAAACTGACACCACCTAAAAAAAAAATAAGTGGAGTGTCAAGAAAGTCCTATTGGCTGTTGAATTGAGGATGTTGCAGATTTAAATCCCCTTGATTTTTCTATATTTATTTCAAAGTCTAAATTTTAGTAGAAATCTGAACATATTATCTTAAGCTGATATTAGATCTCAAGCATTAAAAACCTGCTCATTACTCTTTTTTTAACTAAGAATTGGAAATTGCATTCAAGCAACTAGGTTACCCGTTAGGAGAAATAAACCTAAACCAAAATGTGGCACTTGAACTTCTGAGTATCCATAAATATACTGCCAGATCCAGATCGGTTTTCAATCTTAAATTAAAACTGCCTGGTTTGTGGGCACAGAATTGTTCTATGATCTTTTTTTTTCTTTTTGTGAAAAAGTCATGAACAAATTATGAAAATAATTAAAAATGGAATGAAAATAATGTAATGAATGAAATAAATGCAATATGTATTAAAATCAGTTATGGATTTATCTTCTAAACAAACTGCTGGGACTGTTGTCTTATTTTTTCTGGAAAAAAGATTATATCCTGGGCCAGATTCTGTTCCTTCAGCTCATATGAACTGAGTGTAGATATTCAAGAGCAGTATTTGCAGAGAGTAATCTCGACAAAAGCCATTTTACATGATTGTTTTTGGTCTACAAAGGAAAATAGCATTGTTATAGCTAGGGTCTGGGAGAAGCAGTAGATGTTTTAGGGAATAAAAGGACTTCTTTAATAAAACAGTATTATCTGCAGTTTTATAAGGCACTAACTAGTATCTGTAGTTTAAGCAAATAATTTGTCTGACCTCTATTTAATGTGTCAAACCTTGTGCCCAACAAGTGAGTACAACTTACATGTATAAAAGAGTTATAATTTTAAATCATCTTTCCTGAATAATTTCAATAGGGTTATTTTTTTTAACTTTACTGAGCTAGATTCTTAGTCCATTTCACTAATTTTACAAAGAGTTAACTTTATTGACTTCAGCGGGATTGTTCCCAGTTTAGACCACGAAATTAGTAAGAGTTTCAGGTCCATTACTGCAACTTCTGTTAAAATTCTCATAAATGTTAATGTACCACAAACCAAACTGATTTGTCTTAAATATCCATTTCTAAACATACCATTTGGAGTTATTTATAACAAACCAATTGTATATTACCTTGAAGTCAAAAGCTTTTGTTTTATGATAGTGACAGTGTTATTACCATTGAAAAAAAACTTTACTTTTTTAAATCTATTCACATTAATGAAAATACTTGTCATATAGGAGTAAAGTGGATATTGTGAATAACTTATTTACCCCAGTTTTTTTTAATGGAAACAACTTGTATTCACAAATTAATTTTTTGTAATAATATAGAGGTCTGATATTTTCTAATGATGCTTCTTTTGGGTTCATTTATGTCCTGGAGTCATAACCCACAGAAATGGACCATGTAAAGACGGACCATTTATTCAAAGCAGCTGGAATTCAGTGTACTACCTCCTGCCTATACCCTCTCCTGTAACCATGTACCATACAGACCTTGACCTTGACATTTTCTCTGACTATGAATATACAAACTGGACTTCAGCTAGGGCCCCTCAGGGTGTATATGGTGAACAGAAGACTAATTTTTTTTCATAGATTTCATAGACATTAGGGCTGGAAGGGACCTCATAAAATCATCAGGTCCAGCCCCCTGCCCATGGGACAAGAAGTCAGCTGGGGTCAAAGGATTCCAGCAAGATAAGCATCCAAATGTTTCTTAAAAGTGTCCAGAGCCGGTGCTTACACTACCTATGGGGAGTTGGACAGTAAAGAAGTTTTTCCTTATGTCCAGCCTAAAATGGTCTTGTAGGAGTTTGTGACCATTGGACCTTGTTGTCATCCCTTTGGGCACTCTGGTGAACAGGTGTTCTCCCAGATCCTCGTGCACACCCCTTAGGTACTTATGTACTAATAAGGGGTCCTTTCCCCACCCAACACTGTATCATATGTAAAGCTTTCATACTTCATGGTAGTTGAAACAGAAAAAATATTTCTTTGAATTTAAGAACCGTATTTTCAGCTGTGTTCATATCTTCCAATTAACCTGAATTCTATTAAGTTAGGAATATCTGAAATAGCTGAAACAGTGATTTTTAAACAAATACTCACAGAATGTGAATTGGAATGGTAAGTGAAACAGAATGTTAAGGTTAATATTAGCTGATCTGGAAAGAGAAAAACACCTTGTACGTTAATGTAATCATTCACTTTGAATTCAGGCTAGTGAATAGTTATTGGAGAACAATTTGTTACAATCATAGGAAAACACCAAATGATTTTTTAAAATAAAATGCATTTTTAAAAACATCAGAAAAACAACAGCTTTTGCAAACAATACATCAGGCAAAATTGTTACAGTCTCTTTGTCAGGTCTTCTTTTTTCCTTCTGCAGTGACAAGTGCTCTGTGACATGAAGGTATGTTAGCATGTCAGTGTTTCCTCTTTTGTCTCCTTTCCCAACACAGTATAATGTCTAGAGTATGGAAAGATGTTTTCTATATCATACATATTCTGTCTCTCAGCCATTTATCCCTAGTTATAACCTTTGCCATTCCTACTACTCTACAAAGCTGTTTCTGAAAACTATCCTTGCTCTTAGTAGAACATGGAATTAAAGGTTTTTGCTCCAGTTTACCTCAAGGAAAAGGCAGTCAGTGCTGGAAAACCAAGCAGTGAATTACACAGCAAAAACTAGGACTATACATTTGCAAAGTGCTATTCATACACATTCCAGGAAGCTGACATTATTACCCAGACTTGGCGAATGAATGTGGGGGGGTCCCAATATATTCACTGAGAATGTGTGGGGGCTCAGTATTTCTGTAAATGCTGAGGACTTATTAAAGTCAAAGCGAATTATGGGGTTCATCCTCTCTGAACATCAGTTTCCAAACGTCTCAATAATGTTTTGGAATATTTGGCCAAAAACTGGTCTTCTTTTGTTTTGCCATAGTTTTCACTAGAATAACCTGCCCTTCTCAATGTGATATAATTTATGCTGAACATTTTTATTAATGTTTTTTAAAATCAGGCTCAAGCCTTCATAAGCTTCTGTAACTTGGTAATATGTAGGAGTCCAGGAAAAAGGCCATTTGTTTTCATAAAATGAAAACAAGCAGTTTTTCTCTCCCTTGCTACTGACACTTCACCCCAGAAATAGAGAGCATCGCTGCTGCTTCTGCTATCTAGGGAGCCTTAAAAAGCTTTTCTCAGACCTCATCGTCCAGCTGCCAACCTGCCCCTTTGACCACATGACAAATCCTTTCAATCAAAGGGACAAATATGAGGAAAAAGATCAAAAATCTATCCAATTTTGTAACTCTGTGGTACAGTGGCACCTCTCAAGGTTGCAGATCAGTGCAGGGAGGTTGCTGTGCATATAGAACACAAAGCCAAGTAGTTATTTTAAGGTTTAGTTAGGCTAAGTATTTTTATTATTTAATAAATTAATATTTACTTTTTGAGTAAAGACTAACCAAACTAGTTGGTTTTCTCAGTTGCTTTGCTAAAGCATGGGCTAAAAGAAAAGGTATTAATATACAAAGGCAGCAATTCAGTCCTACTACATTTTCTATCATTGTGATTACATTTTCATGATTTTTTTGTAGTTCGCCTTCTGCTAGTAAAAAAACCTCTCAGTGTGACTAAGTGGCATTCACAATCCCATTCATTTATGGCTGTGGTTTCACTGGAGATAGAACACTTAAGTAAAGGTCAAACATACCCCAACTTGAGTCTTTGGCCCCATCTTGCAAATACCATTAGAATATGCTGTTCTTAAGTGACATGTTTTTGTAGCTGTTTTCTCTTTACACTCCAGTTCTGTTTGATGCAGTTGGCACAGTTCCTTTGATCAATTTGTTTCGTATAATTTTAAATAGCTAAGAGATTTGCACACAGTGACCATTGTAAACAAAAGAGACAAATGCTAAATAACTAAGTTCAGCAAGTCCTATGTCTCCCACTCTTTGTTCCCCAAGTCTCTTCTCCAAAATATTTGATGGATTGGTCACACCACCAGTTAAATATAAGTTGTGATATTTTTTACCTCTGCCTTTAAATTGCTGCTAGGAGAAGTTTGGTCCTTCAGACTAGTGAGCCTTTCCTGGGACATGCTGATTGCTTTAAATTCCCTTGGATACAGTGTACTCAGCACCTCCTAGGAAGCTCTCAGCAAGCACATTCAGAGCCTCACTTTTATATTTGTTTCTGCAGGGAAGGTTTATAAAGTACAAAGGAGCAAAAGAGCAGGGAACTGCCAGTAAAGCAAATAGCAGCAGCACATTCAGAAAGAGCAGTTCAAGAATTATGCTGCAGCTAGCCGATAATTTCAAGATTGTGCAGGGCAAGGAGCAGGTTACAGGTCTTTCACATCAGTCTTTATTAATAAGCCCCCCACCCCTGCCCAAAACCTAAACTAGAATGGGATTTTTACAGTGCTCAGTATTTGTCTGATTTTTCTTTCATTCAAATCAGTAGTAAAATTCCCATTGACATCAATGGCAGCAAAGGCAGGCCAAAGTTAAACACTTTTGAAAAATCTTACATTGTTGCATACGCTAATGAAATCACAAACACTGCCTACTGTATCTCCTGCTACCATCATGGAATTGCTTCTCTCTGACCCACTTTCACTTCCAGAAAATGAGATCTCTCAAGTGAGAGATCTCCCTGTGGTTCTTCTGATTGGCTCAGTCCTGACATGGAATGGCTGATTGGCAGCAAAAGTCCATGAAAGTTTAGTGGTGTCTGTCTGAAGATGCTATGTATTAGTTCATTTAACTGTGAACATAGAATAAGCTAAACAGACCAAGACACACTTTTTGGGGGGAGAAGTGTGTGCACATACACTGTTATCCAGGAAGTGCTATTATGATTTAAAATCCCAGCCTCCTTGAATCCATAGTAGCTTTCAAGTATGGACAACCCCATTTCCTTTACTGTAAATATTAAACATTAACTAGGCCCTTAGGATTTCAGAAATGAACTTTTGAGCTTGTGTGTATTGAGACGTATTCCTCTCCTAATGTCAGTGAATCGTCTCTGGTGGGGGAGATCTGCAACTGGTCAATGCTACTCCCAGAATAAGGAGTGTTGGCATCTTCTATGGGTGCGGCACTCTGGAGGTCATGCTTTTTCACATTTGAAGCATGCCATATCTTTGGCTTCTAGCCTATTAAGCAACACAACCTCGATATATCTGGATATACCTCAGTGCTAACAGTGAGCAGAGCACCAGGACACTGGATGCTAGTGTGGTAAAAAATCCGGGTTGCTGGCACAATGGGCAGCATGCCATAGTGGTGACTGAATGCCTAGTACTAGTATTCTGAATCAATATAATTAATTTAAAAACCACATAGGTATCTGTGTGTGCAAGTGCAGAGATACTGTAAAACGTAACCAGCTTATAAGAGAAAGGCTTGAATTTAATTTAATAATATATATTTCATTCTTTTTCACCCCTACAAACATAGAAGCTTAGTGAGAGTGTAATATTTATAGCTCTGGAGCTGAAGCACAGAGTATATGTGCAAAGAAAAGCCATATGATGAATTACATTTCACTCGAGAAGAAGAAAATGCAGGCAGCCCTCTCCAATTTTGAAGCATTCAGTTGTTGAGAATTTATGGAAGTAGAAAGAGGAACAGAAAAAGTCTCTAAAGTTATCTCAGTTTTAAAGTTAGACTACCTCCATAGACCTGATATGGCTTCCACTATACCTAGAGAGGCTGAAATAACGGTGTAGTGCTAGTAGCATAGCCTTCCACTGCACACTTACTTCCTTCTCTGACCTGCACGCACCTCTCCCGCTCTCCTTTGCAGGATTGTTTTTTTTCCCACTTTGGGCATGTGTCCCACAAATGGCTTGCCCATATCCAATGGAATTTTACTGGTTCCCATGTCAACAGTCCTCAGCATCTAAGAGACAAAGACAGGATTTTTCCAACTGTTTCTTCACTCAGATCCCACCAGCAAAATGCTTTTTTGGGTAGCCTCTCCCTGTTAATCTCCTGTGATTTTAGGTAGCCTGCCTCTCATACTTTTCTCCAAGGGCTTTTTCCTTTATTTGTATTAAATTCAGATATCCCAGAATATATTCTGCATCCGTGCCTTCATTGAGACTATTGCATGCCATAGGACTTTCATGTCTGTAGTGCTCAGTGAAGGAAGAAGTGCAGGGGCCCTTTCTCACAGAAGAAAACAAATATTTAAAACATTTCCTAAAGCTAACATATATGTTGAATGCGCTTCACTATTTTGGTTGGACCCTCTAAAAACAGCATGAAAATCTAGCATTAACTCATTTTTTATTTTAATCTTATGGTCCTGTGACATTAATTAGGATCTAATTAGTATCTGTTTATGAAGCTGTATTTGCAGATACTAAAATATGTAAGCAGGAGCTAAAGCTCCACTCAACTCTCCTTTATCTACATACTTATACCACAGAGCGTATGTTCAAATGAGCTTAGCGCTGGCCTAACTCTACTCCCATTGAAGCAAAAAGTCCAATTGTGGGAGTTTGATGGAGGCAGGGCCAAGTGCTTTTCAAAATTGCACTCTGTGAATCTTGATAGTCAAGAAAATTAATTACAGTACAGGGACATCATAGTGATTCAACATTTCCTGTTCTAATGCAGGGGTTGCTTTGCTTGGCCGAGTCACTTCAGCTAAGTGCAGTGGACCACCAACAGAGATGGCAGAAGATGAAATAACATAAGCTGGGAGAACGGGATGAGGGACAAGTACAATGAAAGAGGGGATGCTGGAGAGAGAAAAATGAATGGTGAAAGGAGGAAGAGTTATATAGTGCATGGAGATAAGAGAGCCTGAGAAGGCAAAAAGAAGGGACGGAATACAAATAAAAGCTCTTAGATGAGGTAGGCAAGAATGGTGGGAACAGTAGAAGAGAGATGAATGGAGAAGGGACACCAAGTGAGCATGAGGCAAGGAGAAGGATCAGGGAGTAACGCTGTGCTTACAGGAGTAGCAGAGGAGAAAAATGAGCAAGGAACTAAGCAGAGGCCCGGGAGAGAGAAACAGACAATGGGGACAAAGATAAGAATCTAGGTATATGAAGGAAGAGGAAAGAGATCAGAAGGGAAATGAAAGGAAAGAAACATCAGGTGAGGAAAAGAAGAGGGGAGGTGAAAAGGGTAAAATAAAAAGTAGAAGGAATGGCAGAGCAGAAACAGGAATGGGAGGGATAAAAGATGAGAAAATAAATCCATCCCTAACAGAACGACTTCACAGATAAGGTGTGCTGCTTGTAGGAATCCAACTGAGAGAGTTTTACATGGTTTAAGAACTAAAGGCCTGACTCTTCAGGAATCAAGGAGTACCCAAAGCCCAAATTTAAGTGAACTATAGTAAGAAAACTGAAAATAAATTAAAATAAAAAATGTAAAAGGGAAGAGGAGAGGGCAAAATGTCTGTGTACCTACTGGAATTACAGCAGAGAGCAGTCCTTCTTCTTACAATTCTGTAGGGAAAAACCCAGAATTATCTTCTGTGTTACATACTTATATTTGAGACTGATAACCTACCAAGACACCTGCTCAAATACTAATATTTAGAGTTATAGCTTTTCCTTTCAGGTTGTATTTCAGAAATAGTTCAGAAATGACTAAAAGTTGTTACCTCTGGTCATTGTTCAATGCTGTAAATAAAATGAATGTAGGTTTCAGTCTAGTTCTTCCTGAAGAGGCAATTTACATTATGATGATGACCACCACAGTTGTTGTGAACAGTGTTGTTGGCAATCTTAGCAAAAAGCAAAGGAAGGAATAGCACAGAAAACGACTGTATTCTCAACCCAGAAATGCTCCCTCCAGGTCAGTGCAGAAGTGCATGGGAAGGGCAAAGGAGTGAAGCTTATTCTGCTGCCATTTCTGTTTTATCTGGTTTGGAAGTTAAATAGAAGACTACTATGTCAAGGGCTGTTAATATACTGATTTTGATAGGCACTGAAATTCATATAGACACCAAAACACACAAAATCTATACCTTAGAGTAAATAGTATTTCTTTACTCGACAGGTCTTCCTTCTTTTTTCCTTCTCCCTCTCTCTCCTCCCTTTCCTTGCTAAAGTATCCCCTCTGCATTCCATTCAGTGAACTACCAAAGAAGTATCAGTAGGACCTCCAGGCTGCTTTAAATTCCTAACTTTGTTAATGAAGCAATTTATTGTTTCAGAGGAAAATGGTTTTATGGTTGCAGTCTTCAGGTCTGTAAAGAAAACGGACTGGTTCTAATCCCAGCATTTCATCAGACTTTTTTGTGTGACCTGCCCATCATTTAATGTCTCTATGCCCCAGTTTCTTCTTCTACAAAATTCAAGTAATACTTCTTTTATCACAAGAGTGCTGTTACAGCAATGTTTGCAAAGCACTTTCACATCCTCAGATAAAAGATGAAATGCAAAGTTTTATTGTATTCGCCTTGACAGCCCAACCTGTTCATTCCACTCTTGGTGACTGATCAAAATAAGGCAATATCTCAAAACACGAGTACTTTGAGGACAAGTATGTTAGTCCCAAAAACTGAATAAAAAGTAATTTTTTTCTAATTTTTGACTATTCTATATGTTTTAAAAAAAGATCACCTCTTTATTTTAGAAACTGTCATCATGATCAAAAAAACAAAAACAAAAATAACTCCTATAAGAAAGGTACAATTTTATTAGCCTTTGTAATGTAGTCTTAAAAAGTCCTGTACAATCAAGGGCCTTGTTACATATTGCACTTTAAGTTGCTCAGATGTTTGGAATAGTCACACCTTAAGGCTAAATAAGACTAAAAACCTTCTCTGACTGTCCCCTACCTGCACAGCTGCGACTTGCCACTAGAGGGCTGGTGCCCAGGGACCTGACCGGGAGCTATGAGTTGAAGGAAGTTAGTCACAGAGGGATAAAATAAAAAGAAATAAAAACAAAAAGAATTTTAAAAGAAATCAAGAATAAGTAAATTAAAGAAGGTCTCATGTTTTAATAAATTGGGATTTGGGTTTGAGGTATGGGGGATGCTGGTCATGCTTCTGGGGTGGCTGGGAAGTGGGAACAGTGAGGTAAGGAGCTTTTGGGAAACTGGGAAACAAGCCCCAGCTCATAAGGACATGCTGCAGCCTCCTATCCTGTACCTCTCTCACCCCACCTCCTCCAAAACCCCACTCCTGGACCCATCTGTGCCCTGTGACCTAGCTAGCTAGCATGTGCTTTGCAGGCTGTTTGCATGGGGTTACTCCTGTGGGGTGGGAGGGTCACACCTCTGGGGGCAAGAGGGGAGGTTTGCTTGGTGCCAGAACTGCCCCTGGGGCAGTAGAGTTCAAGGGGTGGAAAGTCTCTCCACATAGGACACGAAGGTTGGGGAGGGGACACTGCATCCTGGGATGCTGGAGAATTGCTACGTGGGCAGCTCATCTGTGCGGAGTGACCACAAATTGACAGAACAGAAACTGAGTAACATGAATCAGGGACAACCTGCCCTGGAGTGGCATACCTTTAAGCTTCGTAGAAGTGTGCTTAAAATTAGTTTCAGATGTTAATGTGTGGCTAATCCAGGAGTTAAGAGCTCCAGGAACTACCTAAAATTATTGTGCAACAAGGCCCCAGTTGGCTTAGTCCCATTAAATTCAACAGGGTCTTTCCATAACAGTTTTTATCTATATCTGGCCTAAAAATGTAACATGTAAAGGTTAGATATTCTGGTATGCTTTGAAACCCTGTGTTGATTTGTATATCTTTGTAGTAGCACTAAAGGTTGCAATGAGGTTTGGATCTGCCTTGTGGTGAGTGCTGTATAAACACAGAGACAGGTCCAGTTCTTAGCTTGGATGAGTTGGATACCGATGATGGATTATGAACTGTTTTGTAGCTGTACACAGCTGCTGAAGTCCAGACTAGCATGGCAATGATTAAAAAGGGGTTGCTATCTGAGGGCTTTTATATGGCCTATGTGAATTTCAGCGCCGGGGAAGTGAATTTCCTAAGACAAAAATGAACTGCAGCAGATGAGGACTTTGCCATAAACAGAATTGTTTATAATGTTATCTTTTTTCTTAACTATTTATTGATTTGTGAAGTACCCACAGAGTGCTACTAAGCCCCCAAAAGTTTACAGCCTAGACAGTATACAAATCTGCCAACTCATGTGAAACTCAAGAATACATCTTTTTTTCCTAGTGAAAATAAGGTCTGATTCATAAAGGGAAAAATTATCAACCCTAGTTTGTAAAAAGTTGTAAGTATGTTCTTAACTCTAAGCACATGTAGTTCGGTTGATGCTAAATCTGGGCCTATCTGAGTAGTTTCATGATTATTGTTTGAGTGTTTTTTAATATATAAATGAATACAGCTTTACAGATAAATGAGCTGACTAGAAGGGAGACATTCCCATTTTTCCTTGTGTCATCAGCCTTTACCTTTTGTAGTAAACTCTCTAAGAGAAAACAATATTGTGAAGTGAGTATGTTGGCAACATATTCTGTGATTTATTGTTGTTTCAGAGCTTGCGGGGAGGGGGAAGCCTTTCTATTTTGTACTTTCATCTTCAAAATAGGAGTCATCCTAATTCATAAGACTTAATACAGGGTGGGAGCTGAAGGGGCGGGGAACTCTTTCTGATCTGTCTTACTTTTGTGTAAGATCCTAAATAAATACCCACAAGTGAGGATGTATATTAAAAAGAAAAAAATCCCCTAGACCTAGAGAAAAGCCTGGAAATGCATGTTCAAATTATTTTATTCTTTTTAGTCTGCTGAGTTGGCACTAGTCACTTTTTGTTTGTTTGTTTGTTTGTTGTTTGTTTGTTTTGCATGGTTCTTCTGAGTCCAAAACCAATACTGAATCCAGCTGTCACAGCTTGTTGTTTAGCTGCCTTCACTGCTGCTGGAACGTGCATGTGCTCTGGCAGCAGTTTTCTTTGGAACATCCAGTTAAATGAATGGGACATCAAGATGCTCTAGGTATGTTCAGCCCCACTGGACAAGCTCATTTGCTGGATGTATCCAGTATGCTATTTAGTAGTGAAGTGGTTAACAGGGATGGCCTTCCGAGATCATTGTTAGGCTTTAGAGTCCCTTAACCTCTTTGCTGTTGAGAAAAATGAAAAAGCTCCTTTGCTAAAGTCATTTTGAAAGCTAAAAATCAGTTTCTGCACCTGTCGAATTATATTCATTTTTTAACTACCCATGGCAAAGTGTATGTTCCTTTTTCCACTTGTTCTGAGTTTGATTTTCAAAGGTTTATCACTAAAATTGCCTCTTGTATTTGCACGTGCAAACCCCTGTGCTCACAATTTTCAGCATTAATCTATGCATGCATAGCTGACCAGCTCAAACATTGATATGTTCTGATATCAGGGCTTGAAAATTGAATATGCAAGCATTTGCATGTCCATATATTCTGAAAATCTGGGCTCATGACTTTGATGACACTGAGGATTTATATCTAGCTATATAATTTATGTGGAATGTAAAATAATAACACAACACATTGAGGCCAATATAAATTTATAACAAAACAAGTAGCATAGCCCAGAAATTAGCACATGAAAGTCCTTTTTAAAAGCCTTGCCTGCATGAGAAAGTTGCACTGCTTTAACAAAAGGTAGTTTATATTGTTTTAAATAGTGTGTACCCCAGTGTGGACTCCCTTATTTCAGTTATGATTAGGACTGATTTTGTTTGGGAATAAATTGCAATTCTTCTGAAAAAAAGCCACTCTTTAACTGAAATAAGAGTTTAGAGGTTGGCAAAGAACTGCTTCAAGTTACCCTAGCAGGAAGGGAGGTAGGGTGGAGATGCCCTGTGGGAGGATGAAGGAAACTCCTTTCAGAGTTTCTGTGGAAATTATGACTTCCAAACTCTGCAAGTCTCTTTGTTTTAAAAGGAAAGGAACTATATGTGTTACAAACAGGGTCTACTGGAGGAATCTGCTAAATCTTTTCTCTCTACTGGTCACTCAGGGTGCATACAAATATTTGAGAGGCTTAGTGGGAGTTTAGGTTGAATTACAAATGGCCACCCTTAGGGACCTCACATTTAGATCCCTAGTTAGGTTAATCTAATTTCAAACTGTACAGAAGTTCAAGAAGTTTAGACCAGTCTAAAAATGGCTGACCTAGTTTAAGTTAAGTGTACCTCGAAGGTAATCTAACAGCTTAGGTCCATTGAGACTGATCTAACTGAACTCTGGACTTCTGCACAGTTCCCAGAGCAGCCCCAGGGCTGGAAAAGCCCAGCCACTGGCTCTAGCCCTGGGTATGGGCTTTTCCTACCGGCTACCCTGAAACTGAGCTATATTTAACCCCATGGACCAGCCAGCCTCCCCAAGGCCCGCCAAACCCCCATCCCACAAGCTGCTCCCAGTGTTGGTTTTACTGGCATTCCCCAGTGCCGGGAGTTCAGGAAGTAAGTCAGGGTGGAGGGAGACATTGGGCAGGATGGGGGTGGGGGGGTTGGATCACTGGGGGAGTTGTTCATCTAGGGGTTGGGGGGAGTCAGGGGGTCTAAAAATAGCCCTCCCCTTCCCCCCCAATCCCCTGCTAGTCCCCCTGATCCCACAAAACCCTTCTGCACCCCACTAACCCTCCTGTGGACCTTGCTTGACCCTCTGATCCCCCAAGCACCCTTAGTGAACCATACTAGCCTCCCCATTCCCCCACTTCCCCTCATGGACCCAGATTGTCTCCCTGATTCTCCCACCTTCCCTTCCTCAGACCCCATTCCCTCCACCAAAGAACATCAGGGACCTTGTACACTTGGAATCTGTTCATGATGTCTTTGACC
>NW_017729027.1:51441891-51449399 GCF_001723915.1 Gavialis gangeticus | reverse complement strand
TCCACCCCAACCCTCCAGCACCCCTGTGGACCCTGCTTGCCCCCAATCCCCCTCCTGAGGACACCACTTGCCCCTGATACTCCCTACAGGCTCTACTTGCCCCCTGATCCCCTCCAATCCCCCCCCCACAGACTCCAGTGCCCCCCCAATTCTACCAGTCTCTCCCCCTACAGCCTCCTTGCTTCCCAGTACCCCAAAGTCCCCTACCAGCCCTCCCGTCCTGACTTACCTTAGATTGGGTGGCCTTTTTTAATTTAATCTAACCTACCTCTAACCTCCCTGAATGTCTGTACATACACTTAAAGGAAGGGTCCATTGAGAGCCAAAGTTCAGGGATGCTTTGCTTACTGATGGGATAATAAAGGTCCTTTCCTCCATCTCCTCTGGTATGACATGATGAGGGGCCTGATCCAGATCCCAATGAAGTAACTGACCTTAATGTGAATGGGAACTGACATTAGTAGTGTTCCAGATACCTAAGGAAAAAGAGGGGGGGGGAAAGACAGTATAAAACATTAATTTTAATGCTCTTACTTAGCATTTTCCATTTGTAGATGTCAAAGCACTTTTAAAAATCTAAATATTTTAAATTGAAGCATTCAAAAAGCAGCATTTTAACCATGTATTAACTACTTAATGTTTAATTGATATGTCCAATCTATAAGACAATTAAGCTTCCCAGGACATGTGTGTTAGTCATCTGCATCTGGTGCAGGGCAAACGGAAAATATGCAAACTGTGTATATAGTGAATGAAAAACTTACTCGCTGTGTATTTGAGACCAGATTATGCACTTATTCGTATCTGAACATTGCCCTGAACTTTAATGGAGATACCCAAGTTCGGCCTCACCCAGAATTTAGGTGAGGAGGTAAATAAACTTGAATATTGTATCTGAATAACATTATCTTCATTATTATTTGGTTATTATTTGTATCACAATAATGTCTCCAGCCCTAATCCAGATCAGGGTCATTATCTGCTGGGCGATGTAACACACCAATCTGAACCAGTTATATAGAGAGAAAGGTATAAGAAAGAAGGGAAAAGGAATACTCCGTTCAAGTGTGACATTGGGGCATACAAATTAAATGCCTTGCCTAATGTGTCAGGAATTTTGTGGCTGAACAAGATATTAAACTTACCTAGGTATACATGGGAAAATATCATGAAAATAGCGATACACTGGTGTATGTATGGTGCCCCTCACCTGATCTCACCACCAGGTAAAACAGCACATCTGAATTACAGTTAATAGAGACTCTGGTTGAATTTTTGTCCCTCGGGTTACATTAATTGAGTCTGAGGCTTGGACCCTGTGAAGCTCCACAAGAGTAGAAGGTTATAATGAGCTGAACAAAATCTTCAAGTTCAGCCTTCAAGGGTAAAAGAGTACCCTTCAAGGGTATGAGAGCTCCTAATTACTTGGACCCCTGATTTGACAAAGATCTCCCCAGAAACAGCTGTGAAGCAAGAGTTCACTTACGTAAGGCCTGCATTCAGCAAAAGCTTAACCTGGGGAGATCAGTAACTTACATTAAATCAGGTCTTCACACACGCAGGAGCTTCAGGAGCTTGAGTGTTACACCCCACCCGTCCTCCAGAAAGCTCCCGTAAGCATATTTTAACTAGGAAATGTGTAGGGTTTGTCTGGTTTGTCCATGACGTAGTACATAAAGTAGTTTCACCTCTCTTCCTTTTTTTTCCTTTTGACTAATTGAAGGAACTAAGACACCTTAGCTTTTCTGAGGCCTACTTCAGAAGTTCAAACACCCGCTGCTTGTTTTCATTGACATTTTAATTTATTCCTGATCCTTCACACCTGTCTCCTCTATGTAGAAAATAAAGTACCGTGGGGTTTTTTTTTTCCTAATTAACTATGACTATTCAAAATTCTGCAGCACGTAATTAGAGCAACGGCTCTTTTATCCAGTTTGCTGTTTCTCAGTGGTTGGATTTGCATCCACATTACTTTTAGGCTGAAGTTTTGCCACAAGAGGGCAGTCTTTATTTTTTCTCTGCATGTTTCCTACCTTGCCTCTCTGAGGCTTTTTTTCTCTAGTCCAAAGAGGTCAAGTGGTATCTGAGTGGCGCTGCCTACCTGATAGTGTTGTGTGTGGCAGGCTTAGAGCAGCAGAGGCAGCTGGAGACAGGATGCCTAAAACGTAATACAGTCTCTAAATGTTCAACAGAGGGTGTATGGGTTTGGACACTGACCATATCCAGCGCCTGTGATGAGGTGGCTTCAGGCTGCTGCTGCTCAGCCTTGGAAAAGCCCTCACGCACCTACTGCTACCAGAGGGGAGAGGACCCAGAAAGCTTCTGCTTTCTGCTTCTGAATATAGCAGGCATTTCTGGCCTCTGGTTTGGGATTAAGACGTAACCAGAGTCGTATCTGGGGTTTCCCAGGTTGGCACCTGTAGAAACAGCATCCAAATCAGTGACGTTTTCTGATGGACACTGAAGTCTTTGGTTGTTTCTTTGAAATAAATTACCCTATTTATATACACACATATATGTTTATTTTAGGTGTCCCACCCCCGGTTGTGATGGCTCTGGACACATTACTGGAAATTATGCTTCACATCGAAGGTATGTAAAGAAATT
The DNA here is from genome assembly GCF_001723915.1 of Gavialis gangeticus. Taxonomy (NCBI): domain Eukaryota; kingdom Metazoa; phylum Chordata; order Crocodylia; family Gavialidae; genus Gavialis; species Gavialis gangeticus. The sequence goes on along the minus strand of NW_017729027.1, from coordinate 51,446,792 downwards.
CTTATGGGTTGTTCAGTATAAAAATATCAGGCAGTGTCTATTATGTAAAAAGGGAAAACCGCTCTGCTTCTTTTTGCTGAAGATGGTAGGGCAAGAAGCAATGGGGCTGAACTGTGGCAAAGCAAATTTAAAATAAATCTGAGAAAATAAAATGTCCTTCCTGTCCAGACAGTAGGACAGTGAAACAAGCTGCCTAGGGAGGTTGGGGAAGCTCTTTTACTGGAGGTTTGCAAGAGGCTGGATAAGCTTTTGTCTAGGACAGAGTAGGAACTGCTCCATCTTGCATGTGTGGTGCGCAGAGGCAGAATCAGGTATACTCCGACCATCCTTGACAAAAACTTATCTAACCTTTTCTTAAAGAGAAGGAGAATTAAAGAAGATGCCCCAACTTGCTCCCCAACCAGTCAGCCAGATTTTACTAATGTCTATCCTAAATCTCATTTCCTCCAAATTAAGCTGATTTCTTTCCATCCTGTCCCCAGTTCAAATGGGCAGCAATTGATCATCATCTTTATGATTTTCACATATCAGATGACTATTAGCATGGCCCCACTCAGTCTTCCCTTTTCCAGACAATCTCATTGATCATATTTTCTAAATCACTTTATCATTCTTCTTGCTGGTAGACTCAAACCAATTTGTCTATATCTTTCTTTAAAATACAGTGCCCAGCACAGTACTCCAGCTGACTTCTCACCAGTATTGAACAGGGCAGAATAATTACCTCCCATGTCTTTCAGACACCACTCCTGTTACTATATATAACAATGAAGCTTATCTTGTTTTGCAGCAGCATCACATCGTAGACTTAAAGACGCTTTAAGCAAAATGGGAAAAGGACCTGGGAGAGAAGGGAAAATCTTAATTTGTCCAATTAAACTATTGGTATTTACATCAGGTAGTAAGAAAAGCTGCAATGGTTGAGGTATAAGTGGTAACCATAGTATCTTCTAATTCACGTAAGAGGAGCTATGAGGGTACTACAATAAACATGGAGTGGTATATGCTTAGTAGTTTACCCCCTGCATCTACATAAAAAGTATAAGGGAAAACAGCTGCTTTACATTGCAATGATTCCACTGTTTAAAAGGAGCAGTGGAATGCAAGCTCTCTCAAGTAACACAAGCTTCCTGCTCTCATTAGAGTTGGGCTTGATTGTCTTCTCGGTTACAAAGATCTATCACTGGGAACTCAGCTGCAGGCAATAGATTCAACAGTGTAAGACTGGTATAAGAGAGAAAATTGAAACATAAATAAAGGACCAACATTAAGGAATCTGTCACACCTTGGAACCCACTATAAATGACAAATATGTTTTCCTTTAAAGCCCAATTAAATTTGAAACTAAGAATTACCTTGAAAAAGACATGGTGTATAAATGTTAATATCACCTAAGTGATCTAGGATTTTTTCCATTTTCATAAGTGATTTAGAGCCAGAGTTTTAAAGATATGTAGGTGCCCAAAGATGCTCAAGTCAGGCCAGATTTAAAAGCTTAGATGTTTTCAAAACCCTTATCTCTATATTTAGACACATTTACAATACCTAGACTCCTATATCACTTAGGAGTCTAGATCTTATCAACAGCCAACAAAAAAATTAAGGTGTTTTGCTAAAGCAATGCCCAGACTTGTTGCATCTGCTGCTTCAGTACCAAGTAGAAACATGGATTCAGAACATGGTACAAATGAGACCTATGGTCTTATGGCCAGTCTTAAAAGTAATCTAAGTAGTCTGAGAAAACCCAAGGAATTCATAATCTTGAAAGAAACTAGGGAACTAGGGAGAGATTTTGGGCAAATGAAATGCACCTAAACCAGCAAGTGAGATGAAGGACACCCCTGCCCCTCATCTGTGACATATTTCAGTCCTGAAAATATGGAAAATGATCCTTGAGGACATTTTCCAGAGCTATTTGTGGCCACTGGGTTTCCAAAAAGACATACTCCATCTCCTATCCCACTGCCACACTGGGCAGTTGTGAGTTAGTGCATAGCTCCACTGTGTGATGTGCAGAAAATGTATAATTACCCTGGGCAGGTCTACACATACATATTAATGTGACACAATAAACTCTGATGTTTATCATGCTAGAGATTTTTGCTCCCAGGTGCTCCATTTACACATGTGCCCAGGACCACAGCACACTGAGTTGGGTCAGAGCAGGGGCCCCAGGGGAGGGGTCAGCCTGCCAGCCCAGGACTGCTTTTACCCATCCCAACCTCCTGCAGAAGAGCTGGAGTAAAAAACTCTGCAGCAGGATAGTACTTATATTTACAGGTACTACCACTCCAGCCTAATAGCTCTGCACATGTAGACACCGAGACATTTAATGAAAAGGTAATTAGTCTACTCCACAGTAACATCTCATGTAGACGTGCCCCCTGTGTGCATTTCTGTGGCACCTGTGTCCTATTTAAACCATTGTAAGTCTACTTCAGTAGTTCTGGGTGAACATATTCTCTTATAAACAGTTGTTTTACTATTCAGGACTTGCATAGTAAGAGACAGGGGTACAGGCATGACGTCCCTCTGTACAGTATCTCTATGCCCTTGCTAACCAAGACATCTTTTTATAGATTGATCAACAATAAATTTATGAAATTTGTGTGTCACACAGGACTCAATGCAGACAGAGCCAAGAGTTAAAATACCAGATAGGTGGACCAGTCCCCTCCTACCTCCCTGGCATGTAGGGGAGGGTACAAGCTGTTCAGCTCACTCAGATAAGGCAGTCCATTTCCCTGTGCGCATCAAACAATCCTGCCAGCTAATGTAGAAAAAAAAAGGCTGAGGCCACAGCCCAACTTTTAAAAAATGTTCTTTAACATAAGGCACCTGGATTCTTGGGTTTGTCCTGAGGTCAGCATGTTTTTAAAAGCGTTTTGTTCTTGTGTTCTGGGTTTATATCCATTCCATGTCTCTGCTCCTGTAGGCAATCCTTGCTGTGTGAAAAATTAGGGATCAGTTGATTGATAAATGGGCTGTCCAGGAAAAATGCATCAGATTTTCAGTATCTCAACTGCCCTTAGCTGATTCTTCCCTCCCACACTCATTTTAGTGCATTTATGCCTCTATTTTGTTCTCCTGGTGCTTGCAGCAGGAACACTAATTTGAATCTCTTTTAAACAGACTCCACTGGTGTTAATCATCTATACTATACAAACAGGCATTAATAATATAAAACATCTGCTCCTCTGGGATTTGACCATTGTCTGGGAATAATCTCACACTTCATGGTGCATCTGTGGTGGGGCAATCCAGAGTTTTAGAATACAACTGGGAATTCTCATGTTCCTTATTGTGTCTCAGCAGTTACTCCAGTGCTTTCTAGCATTAATATGGAGTTTTATGTGGTAATTCAATGAATAATGTTATGAATGGGGTGGAGGGAATGCGTGTTTTACAGTGCTACTCAGATTAATCCAATCCTTTGTGTATTTGACCAATCATGTTTTTCTAATTTAGATCAGGGAGACTGGTTTAGATCATGGTTTCCTTTGTTTTGTTGCATACCCTGCATATGCCAGGAAGTAAAATAGGTGTTTGTAAAATAGGTCTATATGTGTGTGTGTGTAAATACATCTTTTATTTGTCTGGGTCACTGGGTTTTAGTGACCACAAGGCTCAATGGCTCTGATTTCACCTCCCCTAGAAAGCCATGTTTTCAGCACCGAAAAGCAGCACTGGAAAGAGTTCTGCCTACTGAATCCCCAAACGTACTGATTTTCCCCAGACATATCAAGTCTATGTGCTGAGTTGTTCCAGCATGACTTAGCCTGTGAGATCTGGCAGGATGGCTACTAAAATATATACAATTGCATAGTCAGCGTATATTGATGAAAGAAGTAATGAACTGATAACCTAAACCTTTAAGAATTGTTATGTGTGGTGGACTTCGTCTGTCTAGCATTTTTACATCCCTCCCTGAAAATATGTATTATTGTAAACCCTTTAAATCTGGGTTAAAGTAACATTTTTCTTTAAACTTGATAAAACTTTAAAAAAACTCTTCCAAATACCTGAATGTACAATTGTCTAACTGTCTGTCAAAATGTCTGGGCATGATTCGTATTTAAAATGCCTGCTGAATATTAAGCGCATGAATACATGAACCGAAATGTAACCCTGCTATAATCATGTACAATTCCATTTTAGTTAATAAGGCAATTCAAGAAGTTGAAGTTATACTTGCATAGCTGAGGGCTGAACGTGGCCTGTCATCCTTTGTCTTAAATTATAAGGAATTAGTCTGTCATAAAAAAATGAAATAAATATATTTACTCTGTAATAGCTGTTAGTTGCAATAGAGTAAAAAGCTAAAACAAAGGCTCATTTGACAAGTGTTTTCTTAAGGAATTGGCTGTTTAAAAAAAAGCCAACATACCTCCAGAATTGTGTTTGAAATGTACTAAGGAACCTGTCTTGCATTTGCCATTAAATCATGATTCAAGTTTTAAAAATCCTATTATAGTAAGATAATGCACAAACATACCAATAAATGTGTGATAATTAAACTGACTGCTTATGAAGAAAGAGGTAAATCATTCATTGAGGCATTTTTTCTTTAGTCTGATATTGTGATGAAGTCTATGTGTAAATATCACTAGGCGCATCTACACATGCCCCTATGGTGCTGCTGCTACTGAACTGTCATTTAGTACTTCCTTTTGTACGGTGGCGGCACACAGTTATTTCTAGTTGCTACATTGCCATAGCATTGTGCTATATTGAGGGAGTGCCTTGCTATGGCACCATATCTGCGGCATCACAGTTTGTGCCTGTCGATGCTATGTCACCATAGCATATTGCTACGGTGACATAGCATCACATATAGATGCACCCAGAGCTGTCCAGTAACAATATTACTTCACTAGGAAATTCTGCTAACAATCTAGCTT
>NW_017729027.1:51426767-51436891 GCF_001723915.1 Gavialis gangeticus | reverse complement strand
CACCATACCATATTGCTACGGTGACATAGCATCACATATAGATGCACCCAGAGCTGTCCAGTAACAATATTACTTCACTAGGAAATTCTGCTAACAATCTAGCTTTCAGATGCAATAACAATGATGCATGTGATGAATTACGTTGTCATTACAGGTTGCTTGTTCTACTACACACAAGTTTGAAATTCAGAACTTTCATTTATAAGAAAAATAGTAGTCTGATTTACAGTAGCCAAGTAGTATGAAGGATTACTATGTATAAGCAGTACTCATCAGTATGGAACCTACATGCTAGTAGTCGCTGCATTTTACTGCAGAAAGCATAGTAAATATTAACACTATATAATCACCATGAAAGATAATAAAAAACCCAAAATAAAACAAAAGAAACCCCCAAGCTGAACTTCAGGTGAAACTCTGCTCTAAGTCTTGAAGTTGAACTCAGCAGAGAAACAGTAGCTTTACCTCAAAGAGCAGAATTTGGAATTGATTAAAATGATATGGTGTTATTGATTCATGCTGCTAAAACTTGGGGAAAATACAGGATAGTCGAAACATGGTGCATTTCAGGTAGACAATGGCTTTTTTGTGAAATGAAAATTTCCATGAAAATCAAAACATAGATCCATCCTGTTGAAAATATAGTTATAGGAATAAAGGAAGTGCCATACTGGATCAGAGCCAAGGTCCATCTGGTTCGGTATCACGCTTCTGAACAAGAATCATAGAAAACTGAGGTTAGAAGGGACCTCAGGAAGTCATCTACTTAAAGGCCCTGCTTAAAGCAGGACCATCCCCAACTAGATCATTCCAGCCAGCGCTTTGTCAAGCCAGGCCTTAAAAATCTCCAAGGATGGAGCTTCCTCCACCTCTTTAAGTATCCTGTTCCAGTGCTTCACCACCCTTCTAGTGAGAAAGTTTTTCCTAATATCCAACCTAAACTTCCCTTTCTGCAGCTTGAGACCATTGCTCCTTGTTCTGTCATCTGCCACCACTGAAAACAGTCCAGCTCCATCCTCTTTGGAACCACCCTTCAGGGAATTGAAGGCTGTTATCAAATCCCCACCTCAGTCTTCTCTTCTAAAGAATAAATAAGACTAGCTCCCTCAGCCTATCCTTGTAAGTCACGTGCCCCAGCCCCCTAACCATCTTTGTTGCCCTCTCTTCAATTTGTCCACATCCTTTCTGTAGTGTGGGGCCCAAAACTGGACACAACACTCCAGATGTGGCCTCACCAGTGCAGAATAGAGAGGAATAATCACCTCCCTCGATCTGCTGTCAATGCTTGTACTAATGCAGCCCAGTATGCTATTAGCCTTCTTGGCAACAAAGGCACACTTGACTCATATTCAGCTTCTGAATATGAGTGTAACCCTCAACAGGTCCCAACCCTGTAGTGGTGCATGGGATTCTTCTGTCCTAAGTCCAGGACTTTGCACTTGTCTTTGTTGAACCTCAAGAGATTTTTTTGGCCCAATCCTCTAATTTGTTTAGGCCACTCTGAATCCTAGTCCTACCCTCCAGCATATCTACTAGTCCTCCCAGTTTGGTGCAATCCGCAAATTTGTTGAGGATGCAATCCATCGCATCTTCCAGATTGTTAATGAAGATATTGAACAAAACTGCCCCAGGACCAACATGGTTAGTACAAGGTACTTCAAAGGAGTGAAGTACTTCAGAGGAAGGTGTAAGGAACCTAGAAGATTGATTTGGGATGATGTACAACTGTACTAGTTCTCCTTCTATGAAGGATTAGACATTTGCTTAAACCTGGAAGCACGAGACTTATAGATCCCTTCCTTACAAGTTTTGTTAGCACCAATTCTACTTTTGAATATTCTTGGTATCAATTATTAATACCTCCTGGAATCTTTGTGGAGGCCTCAGTGATGGGCAATAAGTTATACAGCTTAATCTACATTTTGTAGAAAAGTATTTGCCTTTATTGGTTTTAAAATTTTCACCTTTTAATGTAATTGTTCCTGTTGTTGTTCATGTGGACAAACCTTTCTTAATCATCTCCCTTCTAAGGTAAATATTCCAAATCTTTTCAGTTTTTGCTTATTTTTTCAGGTCTCTGTTCATTCTTACCTTGCTTCTTTTATCATCCCCTTGTTCTGCAATATGCTTTTTTGCAACAGGGTGACAAGTACTGCAAACGGTATTGTCAATGAGATGGATAAAGTCATTATTGTGTTCTTGTGCTTTGTTACCATTCCATTCCTTATATAATCTAACGACCTTTTAGATGTCTTTGACCACAGTTGCACACTGAATAGAGGTCTTCACTGAGCTATCAATCATGAGGGCTAGGTCCTTTTCTTGAGCTGATGCAGTTAAATTGGAACCATGTAAAGTGTAAACTATTTTTTCCCTCTAATATAATTTACCTAGTATTTATTAATTCAGAATTTCATTTGCAGTTCTGTTGCTCTTTGCCCTAGCTTGTTTAGGTCTCAAGTTCCTCACAGTCCTCTACAGACTCACATAACATTTCTATTATCTGGAGATTTTGCTGCCTTATCACTTGCCTCCATTTTTAAGAATTTTATAATTATAATTATAATTTATTAATACATATATTATATAAAAACACATGGCCTAGGATGGAACCTTGAGGAATCCCACTCTTAACTTTTCACTCTGATGAAAATAGACCATTTAATACTCTTCTTTGCTTTGTGTCTGTTTTCACTTGTAGCAATGTTTGTCTCTCATGTCATAACTTTCAAAGGCGTTCAGATGCTTGTCTGTCTCTTCAGTTAATATCTCCTTTCATATCCATATACTTAAGTTGAAAAACATTTACATTTAAGATTCAGCATCAGTTTTGGATGCATAAAGTTGTCTCCAATGTACATAAAAATAATTTTCAAGTCTTTGAATAGTTATTCTGGTGTTCCCAGACTTTTTCAGCATAGCTGCAAGTAAAATCTATTAATTTTCACATTACCTATGCCTTATATGGAAAAAATAACTTATGCAGACTGCAGTCAGAGAAATCCTTTGCATCTGGTACAGTGCTGAGCACATTTTAGTGTCTAATAAATGCTAGTTTTACCAGCTAACTAGCGATGTCTATATTAGATTTTCACCTTTCCTTTGTGAACTTGGAATACTTCCCCAAGTGCCACGCCGATCTTTTTCCCTTATCTGGTCTGCTGCTCAGCTTTCTGCTCCTGACCCCATGTTATCAGCCCAAGCTGCTGCTCCACTTTGTTCCATACTCTGTACTGTCTGCTCTGCTTTCTGCTCTCTGCCATACCTATCATTGTACTACCTGTCCCCTCCCCAGCCTGCTGCATGCCACACACAGAGGTTGCCCATGCTACTTGTGGCACCCATGGCACAGGTTGGCCACCCCTGCACTAAAAGACTTTGAATGACAGTGATTTCAGTTAGCCCTGTTCAAGAAATCTAAAGATCCTTCCTGTTTTTTTCATTTTATTTTCCTTCTTTCACAACCAGAACAAATGTACTATCTTTCTGGTCATAAAACTGTGGATCCTACTATTTTTGAAGTCTTCTACTTGCTGTGTCAGCCGGAGGGATCATCAGACACAGACTGTAATACCTTTTTTATCTGTCTCCTCAAGGGCTTTCTGTGTGTAGCCTGCAAAATACTCCAAGACTCAGCCTGCTATAACAAACATAGATACTTGGATTCCCCTTGTGGTTATGTATTGCCAGCTATCTCTACTCTTTAAATTACCTGAGCTAATACTATTGAAAACAAAAAAGCAGAATCTAGCCTACTAGTATTTCATGTGGAAAGAATATACCTTTATAGATCCCCTTGTTAAAATTATAAAAAAATAAGGAATTATGCTGTAAAATATTATCTTCATTCAGTCTTTCAGGTTGTCCACGAGCAAAGAAAAGTGGAATCAGGATAGCACAAAGCAAGGAAGACAAAGAAGATCAAGAGCCAATTAGGTAAGTACAAATTTAGTCCACATGGCCTTTATGTGTTTTATGAGATCAGGTACATCTACTTTTTTTACCTTGAACTTTGTTGTATTTGTCACAGTAATTCAAGAAGAAAGGTACGCCAAAGCACATGACCTATGTTTAGTTGTTTTCAATCATGGTACTCTATATATGATTCTCCACTATAAATCAGAATAAGAAAGGTGTCATGACATGGCCAGAGCACATGGCGCAGCTGCTACTTGGAGCAATGACTTCCAGTTGGTACTATGCCAATTGTGTGTTTGCCTGGTTGCAGTAGCAGCCATATTTTTCTGCCCCATCCCCACTCCCTCCTACACACACAAGTCGGAGCCTGGGGCAGCTGCCTTGGTCATCCACCCTAGTTATGCCACTGCAGAGTAGCTCCATTGAGTTCAGTGACTAGTCTATGAGTCAGAGGAGCTGTGCTGGTTCATACTGAGGGAAGATCTGACCCTCTGAATACTTCTTTTAATGGGAAACGCAAAAAGCACTTAAACACCTGCCTCCCCAAACCTCCTCATTCTCTTTTTTAAGAGTAAGAAAATACTGTAGGCCAACTATGATTATACAGAACAAGTGTTTAATGGGAAAAAGAAAGAAACAGCGTGCATGATTACATCTGAAAATCAAACCTTATAGTTTAGGTGCCTAGAAATGAAAGCAAGTGCCTAACTTTAGTCAAGAAATAAAAACAAAATTTTTGCAACTAATTAGTTGGTCTAATAAAAGATATCACCTCTGCCAAAAGTTCAGCATAACTTTAGGCAAGTGTGAATATGTTGGCCTGTGTTTCTCTGCAAGGTACAGTGATCTCAGCTCCCATTGAGACTTCTCAGCACCTTCCAGGATTAGATTCCAAATATTGCAGCCTTGTTTGACAGCAGGATAACAAGAGTATGAAACTGATTGCTTCAGTTTCCTAAATTATAAAACATACTCCAACAGCAACACACTGAATAGTAAATTCAGTTTCTTAAATAGTTAATACTGAAAGCTACCCCTATTAACATTGGTAATTAAATATCTTCTTAAAAATATGCAGGGTCCTTTATATATATAGGAACAAATCATGAGAAAGACTGTGCACCTGATGACCACCAAAAACTAATTTGATTGAAATCTTTGGGCCCCATCCCATGAGGTTCTAATAGCAACATAATCAGTGAATGTGGAAGGCACTCAGCACGCTGCCCAATAACATTTCTGGTTGTTTATCATCTCTGCAAATCTGGCCCATGATCTTTTACCTAACTTCTTAGTGCTAAATGGGGCGAGAGTGTAACTGATACCTAAGTTGACAACATTACCATAACTGCAAATTAGTCCCTTTAGTTTTTATATACACATTAAAACTGAACCTAGAATTTTACTAAGTAAGACTTTTAAAATTTAGCGTTTTTGTAGCAAATTTCACTATGTGGTCACTGAAGCTCAGTAGTGGTATCCAATGTGGTATATGCCATGATGAACATCTACATTTCAAACATGTATCTCACAATGTCTCTTGTAAGCGAACAAGCCTGGGGCTTTGCCATTGATTAGTATCTCTGTCATTGATGAACCGAAGAGCTACATATCTTTTTTTTCAGATTAACAAAGCTCTTTTAGCCTGATGCTTCACAGTATTCCATAAGGGGAATCTTAGATTTTTTTAGAGCATGATTTTTCTTTTTTTTTCATGTCAGGTTTATTTTGACTTTGTTGTAGAGGCTACCAGGTATATGATGGCAAGACAATAAAGTTTATCTCATCTATCTGCTATCCAGATGTCCAGTTCCTGGTTGTGATGGTCAGGGTCATATAACTGGAAAATATGCATCCCATCGCAGTGCATCAGGGTGCCCGCTAGCTGCCAAAAGGCAAAAGGATGGGTACTTAAATGGCTCACAGTTCTCTTGGAAGTCAGTGAAGACGGAAGGTATGTCATGTCCGACTCCAGGATGTGATGGCTCAGGACATGTCAGCGGTAGTTTTCTTACTCATCGTAGGTAAGTAACTACTGTCCAAAATACTCCTTCCATTAGATGAGTACATTTATAGTACAGCTTCTTGCATGGCACGTGACCATTTTAATTTTATTTTGACTTGCATATTTCTGTAGGAGGCAGTCTGTCTTGTGATTTAAATGCACTTTAAACAACTTGGAGTCAAGACTTGCAAGTTTTAATTTTAGGCATAAAGTCTTCCAGGCAGAAATTGCATCCCCTCTATACCTTGAGCACAGAACAATTGCCACTTCCTTGCTAAAGGACCTTGGACCAATTACTGAAGCAGCTATATGAGCATAAGCCCCAAATGTAGATACATTTAAATCAATAAAATGTCATCAGTACCTTTACAGCTTACTAGTCAACTCTTGTGACCAGTGATTTTACTATACCAGAGGAAAGCAGAGCTTTTTTGCAATAGGAGGGCCCTGCTGGTACAGTATATTAGTATTTCTAAAACAATATGGCAATCCTACCATACTCCTAGCACAAGTATGTTAGTTTTCAGTGTTTAATGCGTTGTATATAATTCTATACTCTAGATCAGAATCAATAGGTATTTGTTAATGTACTACACCCAAAGCAGTAGCAATCTGCAGGAAACCAGAACAGCATTCAGTTTGTTCTGTGAATACTAAATAACCTACCTTGTAAAATGAATGCCAGCTGATGAACTTCGTGCCATTTAAAACAGGGGGCTGCGTGGTGCACTGGTTGCAAGCCCAGAGCTGCACACCATGTGTGCTGTATGCTCGGGGGTGGGGACTCCCCAGCACTCCCACCACATGGCCAGCAGAGCTCCCAACCACATGGACAGAATGAGCTCCCCCTTGCTGCTGCTGTGTGAGCAGTTTGGGCTCCCTGCTCCTCTTGCTGCCATGGAGGCAGCAGGCTCACCTGCCTGGCTTGGCCTGCTGTGCTGCCACACTCCAGAGACCCCAGCTGCTGCAGCAGCTACAGGAGGGAGTGGGGGAGTGATAGGCGGTGACTAAGGGGCAAGGACTGGGGCACCAGCCCCAGGTGCCAACTTGTGGGGAAGGGGCACAAAATAGCAACTGCCTCTTTCCCAGCCACTGCGTCATTTCCGGCAGCTCGCTGCTATGGGTGTGACCCCTGCACCATCTAGGATGCAGAACTGCTGTTATACCTTTGACTGGTTGACTTCCTTACTAGCTCACTGTGAGCCTGCTCCAAAACACTTTGAAGTCAATAGAAACTTGCCATTTACTTCAGTGGTTTCTGGATCAGGCCTTCTGAACAATGGCAGCAGGAATCCTGGCATCTGATTTAAGGCCTGCCATCAGTGACAATACATTACCAGTGATGTTATTTCAGGAAGACAAAAGAGGAAGTACAGGCATTAAGCACATAGGCCAATACCCGGTTTTGGTGTGGGAGGAGGCCTATTACAGCTTAAGAGGATAGAATGAACATGGAATGTGGAAATGAGTCCCTAAATCTGATATTAAAGGGATTTTTTAGACAGTTTAATTTTAAAAAATTAAAAATTGCTCAGCTTCAGTACTGCAAGTTGGTGTTGACTGGCTGGAGAGACTGGGCTTCAGGACCAGGCTTGCTACTCTAGAGCAGTGGTCTCCAAACTTTTTTGATCATGCACCCCTATCAGTAAAAAATGTTTGAGCACACACCCCCATTATATGTATATTTATTTATATATAAAAATTGAAATAGAAGTTCTAATATTTTCTTCCCACACCCCAGTGGATCATCTTGCGCACCCCCCTGGGGTGCGTGCACCCCAATTTGGACACCACTGCTCTGGAGCAGGAGGAGAAAGGCACTTGCAAATATAATATTTTAAGGGCACTTTGGTCCTGTCCTGTCTGTGTCTTCAGCGCCTCAGTTTCCTTCACATTAGAATTCACCCCTTGGGAAAGATGACCATGTGTGTTTTAATGTCCTTTTAACAAGGAATAAATTTGCTACCACAAGAAAGTATATACATTCTTTTCCTTACAAATCTATAAACTAGGGTAGACCTGGGTCACTAGAATGAAAGACTGCATCTTTCTGCACTGTCACAAAAGCTCCCCTGTGGTAGAAATGCAGTACAGAGAGTTGCACTTCCATTGTGTTGGGTGGTTGTGGGCAGCTTGGTAGAACAGTAGCAGCATGGCTTAAATATCTCTGAAATACTTAGATGCACTGGTGAGAGAGAGGGAGTCATTTTTCACTTTGTGAAGGAACACGAGTGGAAGCTGTATGTGTACAGGTCATGGGAAACGTTTGCCATATGACTTTTTTTTTATAATATGTATTGTATGCATAGTGGGGGTTTGTTAATTTTTGACCTGTCAAGAAACCAGCAGGAAGCTATTACCAATGGATCCAGTTAAGACACCTCCTGACAAATAGGGCAGTAGGTTAAGGAATAATATCTGAGTTATTAGCAGTAAGGATGCTGTCTGCAGGCTCCTGGCAAATTTATGCAGTTGTTTTGCTGAGGATGGGAACAGACTGATCAAAAGGACTAAAAGTTGAAAAAAAATGGGGAGGCAGTTATTGGGAGCTGCTCATGGGGGGCTGTGTACTTAGTGGGCTTTTCTAAGAATCCAAGGGGAAGATAAGCCTACCCAGGATGGTTCTGCTGTGTTAAGATCTCTTTTTATAGCGCTCCACCAACTAGGTATTCTGCATCTCTGTGCCATGACCAGCCCAATCCGGCAGGTTGCTTTGAGCATTCCTAGCACCCCTGACTTCAGTTTTGTTCCTCCAAGTACAATTAAGCAATACTCTGTTTTGGAAAAGCTGTTTGGTTAGTGTATTAACTACTATTCACAATGCCTAAAGGGAAGACTTGTAGGTGCCCTATACTGTCAGACCTGCTGAAGAACCATAACCGGTCCACAGGGGATATAGTCCAAGCCACAGGGCCATAAGTAGGAGAATCACAAGTCTACCCCAGATCACAAGATGGCAAGAGGCCCACTTCCTGATAGAGGTGGATACAAGGCAGACCAAGAAAGGGGTCAGAGGTGCAGTTTGCTCTTCATGACATGTCACATGTCAAAGCACAGGCTGGTTTCTGTCAAGTGGCTCTTTGACAGAGCTCCCATTTTGAGCATGGAATATTGCTTTTTTCCTGATCCTGGAAATTGGTGCTTGTCCAGGATCAGACCAATCAGGCATTCATTTGGGAGGTGAGAGGTATGGGTTTGACTCCCCCTCAGCTAGAAACCAGGACCCCACTTCCTGGATAACGTCTCTGTCCACCAGGCTATTGGGCTTTTAACAGAATCTGCTCAACACCACCAGAGAAAGCTTTCCAAGGAAAGTGCTAAACCTAGTGGTGCTAAGGAGGCACAAAGTCATCTGCTGGATTGGTCTGGTCAGGTGCAGAGATGTCTAGCTGGTGAATCTCAAAAGGGCTTATATAGGACATAGGCACCTAGAAGCTCAGCTAAGCCAAAATGAGCTTATGCTGGGTTCATGTAGTTGCTGAATTTTAGGCATCTAAAGATGGGTCTCAGGTGCTTTAGCAAGATAGACAGAGTTTCTGTGCATCACTTCTTAAACCTAGGCACCTAAATTTCACCTAGGTCTCATTTTAGGCACAGTGCACAGAGGGCTCCTATACACAGGCAGGGAGGCTGCTCAATCGAGTCTGCTGGAGCATGATAATTACTGCACTCCAGCAGACTCCAGTGTCACATGTATCAACATCCCCCCCACTGAAAAATGTCAGCAGGGTGATGAGCTTTAGTTTAAAGCATCCTGCCACCATTTTTCAGTGTAGGGATGCTGATACATGTGACGCTTCGGGTGCTTTTAATTAGTGTTGCTCTTGAAGCTGTGCTATTAAAGTGCACCTCTCCCCAGAGCGCATCTATAAATGCCAATATACTTTTTTGTGAATCCCACCCTAAGATTCGAGAACAGGAGTCAACAACTTGTGGCCCATGGGCCATATCTGGCCCACAAAGAGACTAGATCCAGCCTGTGGCAGCTCAGACTATCAGCAACATGCTCCAGCCATGGTAGCAGAAGTGTCATATTTAGGGTTGTACCACCTGTAGTGTTCAGTTTATTCTCTGCTGAAGCTGAGGTGAAAACCCTAGGGTGCTAGCACCCCCCTTTTTCTATCTATTCCCTTTGCAGTATCTGCTGATCTCCAAGTAAGTGGGAGGTAGAGGGCTGGGTCACAAGCAGTGGTCTACGGTG
>NW_017729027.1:51416468-51421767 GCF_001723915.1 Gavialis gangeticus | reverse complement strand
CACCCCCCTTTTTCTATCTATTCCCTTTGCAGTATCTGCTGATCTCCAAGTAAGTGGGAGGTAGAGGGCTGGGTCACAAGCAGTGGTCTACGGTGGCAAAAGGTTGCCAACTCCTTTCTACAAGCATGAAAGATTTGCAGCAAAGGTTTACTGAAGAACAGGTCCTGCTAAGGAAACTTCTTTGCATCGTAAATTAATGTATTCAGGAAGCCTGTTTTCTATCCCAAATTCTGGAGAAGCATGTGTTGTAATAAATCTTTATTCTCCTTTTCCCTCTTTTCTCACCAGTATGAATGGGTGCTGCTGATCTTACCCCTGTCCCCTTCAGATCTGTCTGCCCTGCCTTCTCTAGGTTCATCCTGCTTAGCTTGCCCCTCTTACCTTTGTACTCTAGCTTCCTTTTGCCCCTGTTTCAACTGGGTGACTCCTAGGCATGGTAGGAAAAATCCTGATTTGGCTGGAAATATTTGCCACATAGGCAGAATCTTCAGAGAGTACCTCTGCCAAACTCTAACAAATAACCATTGCACATGTTCAGGTGGAGACTCGCAGAGTCCTATAATTCAGCCAACAGAAGGTGAACTTCCCTGGGGACAGCAAAATGTATCTCTCTAACTCCAGAGCAACCTCTTGGCAAATTTTAAAGCTGCTCCAAAGCTGGGAGGCTTCTGAATGCAATGGGTGTCACTTTTTTTTTAACACAATGTATTTTATCTAGCCGTATTCTGAGAAATGTTTTGACGAAACGTTCAGAAAAAAATCAGCCTGAGGCAAACACCTGGTGCTGAAAATTTCAGCCAGACCAGCTAAAGTTTGGCAAATGTATAAGCAGCTAAAAATAGGGTTTGATGATGGAAAAACTTAGTCTCCTTAATTGTGTGCACCAGTTCTGCTTGTAATGATCTGGAAGTGGAAGCCTGTAGCAAATTAATGGAATATGCAGATTCTGTTAAAGGAATTAGAGCAGCAAACTATTATAAAAGGCCCAGGAGAGATAAAAAAAACACAGGCAGAAAATAACAAAATGGAATTCAGCTTAGAAGAAGATACAGGGGATAAACTGGGAAAGCAGTTATACTGAAAGGTCCTGACAAGCGATCATAAACAGCAATCTTTTCATGTATTTACAATTTGACGTGGCAGCTAAATAGGCCAGCATAATTTTGGCAGCATATGAACATTACAGGGTAGGAAGGTAATAATCCCTCTGTATTAAATAAATGAAAACTTCCATATCACTCCCTTTCCCACTAAATATTTTCTGTGCCGATTCAGCAAATATTGTAACGGAAACTTGCTTCTGAACTTCTATACACATTTAAGAGACAACTTTGACAGCATTTTGTAAGGTTTAGCCTTACAAAATGATTCAGTCACTTTTCTGGTGTATTTTTGCGTCCCAGGGTGGGGGCACGGGGATGGAGCAGGGGAGAGGATTTTTTTAAGTGGAGTTTTCTAGACCCCAGACAGACACAAATTGGTAGTGGCACAAGTCAGACTTCAAAGTGCTGCAAAATACAGTATACAAGGCATTGACAGATGTGTAGAGTCCCCTTGCTGGAGTGCTACTAGGTCACTGTGAAGGCACTGCCCTCCAGCTAGCAGATGGTAGAGGATTTCTCAGCTCTGTGTCTCTGTTTCGTAATACCACTGGGGAAGGGAAATCTGTCAGTGAGCACAGGAGTGGGACTGGGCTCGCCCACAGCAAGCAGACTCTGTTCACAGCTAGGACTGTTCACAGCAGGCAAGCCTAGTCCTGATCCCATGCTCAATGATGGACTGGTACTTGGGGGAACAAGCAGGCTGTACCCTTGAGGCTTCAACTGTCCACCCTCCTTCCCCCTGCCTTTGGGTGGGTGGGGGGAAGTAGGAGCACTGTGGGATGCTTGGGGTCTGTAGGCTCCTGGTACCTCTCCCATGCAGTGAACAGAAGTTAGGTGGGGTACTACAAAGCATAGTATTATAGAAAAGTTCCTGTTTCATCCAGGATCATTTTTGAAGCACTTCTGCCATTTTAATATCATAGTAGGCAGTATATACAATCATCTCCTCTACTCTCATAGTGCTACAAGGGCACATTTAGCATTACATATATAATGCTTGTCCATGGTCATACTAGTTTGGCAATGTTTATTGTTCCGTCCAGTTTCACATTTGGTCTCACTCTTGTTTCATGATTCATTTTTATTTAGCAGTTAAGCTAAAGCTGTATTCTACTTTTTAGCTACCTTGAAAATGGGGCCAAAAAAGTGCTATCAATGCATGTGCCTAGTAGCTTTTCACTTGGGTCAGGTTTCTGTGCGTATATCCCAGAACAACATGTTGACCACAGTGTGCTGCACCGAGTGGGCTTTACTGTCAAGTAATAACATTGAAATATTTAATTAAAGTAGTTCTCTCCTTGAAATTTCCCTACCACAATGATTGCTATACTTTAAAATGACTTGTGTCACTTTTTACCATTAATGTTTCTAGTAATATAGATGTTATGGTGGTCATCTAATGTGATGCTTTATTGTTTGAAGCTTCCAAAACTATTACAAACATTTCTGTACCAGGATTATACCTGCTTTAAAATAAGTTTAATTCACTATCTACCGATTTACCTTCCTTTTGAATAGACATCTTTCAAAAGGCAAAGTAGATAAAATGTACAAAGATAATTGTCATTCAGATGGAGAAGAAAATTTAGTATGGTTTAAAAGGGTGACAAAGCTCAAAGATGAGACTTCCTGGCTGAGAACCTTGAAATGGTATTGAGCCAAGGGAAGAAAAGTAACCTGAAGGTTTCCTCTAGCAAAGCACAGCAGGTGGGGACTGTGGGGGCTTAGGTGATTGCTCTTTCCACTGTAGTAGTACACTCCTTAAAAAAGACTAACAGAATCAACCTGTGCGAGGAACCCCACCATCACTAATATGCCTGAACTGGTAACCTCGACCCTCTTCTTCCTTCTCCAGTGAGCATTGCATTTTAAATAAAAATGGGCCCTGGTTTAAGTATTCTTTTCAATTTCCTCCTGTCGGGGTTATCCTTGGGATTAGTTCAACCTCTAATCTGTGTTGCCGCTCCTAACAATTTACTGGCAAGAGTGGAAAAATCGATGGAACCCATAAAACATATTCTTCAGCAAGAAACAAACAAGTAGATGTAATACAAGGTGAGAAGGGACCATTGTATAAATGGTCACTTCTCAGCATTTATACTTAATGACTGAAAGTATAAATGGACTACAAAGTTCAGATCCAAATTTACCAAATATCTGGGAATATTTACTTTGAGAGTTGAGGTGTGACCCATTTAAACAGATGGGGAAAACAGGATAATTTAAATCCTGATCTCAACTTCAAAGTGGTTTGCGTATGACTTTTATTTTAATCCATATCTAGAAAAGTGAGGTGCTTAAAGTACCAGCATGTTCCTTTCAGTGTTTGGTAGAAGGATGTCCTTTTCAACAAGTAGGAAAATGGTTGTGTGTCCTTGACTTCAGGAACTTGGAGTAGATGACCTGCTGAGGTCCCTTCCAACCCTTATTTTCTATGATTCTAAAACTGTCTGGTCAGTGTTTATGAAACAGCCCATCCATGCCCATCCATAGTATATAGGCTTTGTGTTGAGTCTCTTGTTTCTTCACGTCCTTCTTGTCTATGTCTGCCTCTGCCAGCAGAAGTTCCATGTGTATATTCATTCACTTCTGGTGGCTTTGTGTGACTCCATTGTAGCAGTTCTGCCTTCAGAGTGGGAAGGGCACCAGCTAGTGATGGGGCCTCTATAGCTGACAGAAGGCACAGCTGAAAGGTACCTTCTACTAGGTGCTGGATGATGGTAGAAGTCTTATCCTGCTTGGCAGGTATAGTGTAATTCTGCCCCCACAGAACAATTTTGAGTGTGTATGCACTCAAAAGTTCTGCCAGGAGACACCTGTAGTGTAGCCATACCCTTGCCTTGTACCCTTCACAGCCTTTTGTATATACAGGAGTTGGATTTGCATTTGTCATACGATGGACTGTGAACACTCGCATAAAAAATGTACATGTGAATTTCTATTCAAAGTAAGTTAGAAATGTAGCCTAACTTTTCTTTACAGTTCCCATTGGAAATAGATCAGTAAGCTTACACCCAGTTTTACAGTTGTGGTAACTGACACAGGAAAATTTAGGGCCAGGTTGTGAGAAATCCTGCCTGTTTGTGCAGGGAGAGATAAAGCCCAGGAAACAATCTTCCCATAGGAGAACCAGCCACAGTCACAGCCTTGAACAATCCTTGAGTACAAGTGCTGTTGAATTTGAATTTTATTGCTTCACCAGTATAAGTCTTACCAAATGGCATTGAGAGAAACACAGGTTATCAGGGATCTTCTGTGTCATTGACCCGTTTCACAAAATGGATCAAACTCCATTTTAAAATTAGTCACATTTCTTACCCCGACTACTCCAAGCAGTTCCCAACCAGTACAGAAAGGTTCATGGTATGCTCTTTCAAAGGATGGCTGCATATGTTCAGTTAGACGCATGATTTGTTTCCTCCTATAGTTAGCTAGAACGCCTTCTGAGACTGGCATTACATGGTGACCCTTTTATCCTACAATACAAGTCCATCGCTGTGCGATGGACACACAACACATTTACAATGGTGTGATCTACCTTTGCTCTGGTGTAATAGTTTCATAGTTTCTAGGGTCAGAAGGGACCTGAGCAGATCATCGAGTCCGACCGACTGCCATGGCAGGAAAGAGTACTGGGGTCAAATGACTCCAGCAAGGTGTACATCTAGCCTCGTCTTAAAGACCCCCAGGGTAGGAGCCAGGACCACATCCCTTGGAAGTTGGTTCCAGATCCTAGCCGCCCTGACCGTGAAGTAGCGCCTCCTGATATCTAGTCTAAATCTACCCTCTGCCAGCTTGTGACTTATTCCTGGTCACTCTTGGTAGTGCATGAGGGAACAGGGACTTCCCCAGTGCCTGCTGGCCCCCCTGACTAGTTTGTAACCGGCCACTAGATCCCCCCTCAGCCTTCTCTTGTGGAGGCTGAACAGGTTCAGGTCCTGTAGCCTCTCCTCATAGGGCCTGCCCTGCTGCCCCCTGATCATGCGAGTGGCCTTCCTCTGGACCCTCTCCATGCTGTCCACATCCCTCTTGAAGTGTGGCGCCCAGAACTGGACGCAGTAGTCCAGCTGCGGCCTGACCAGTGCCGCATAGAGGGGGAGGATCACCTCCTTGGACCAGCTTGCAATGCATCTGTGGATGCATGACAAGGTGCGGTTGGCCTTCCTGACTGCATCCCCACACTGCCAACCCATATT
>NW_017729027.1:51410095-51411468 GCF_001723915.1 Gavialis gangeticus | reverse complement strand
AGGGAATGAACCCCCTCATAATATGGTTGGTATGTAGTCATGCTGGTCCAGAGACTACTCTAGAAGCAAAGCCTTTGTGGTGATGTCTTTTACTGGTCCAATTATATCTTTGGGAGAGAAGTTAGACAAGTTTTACCTTTAGCTTTAGCTTTCCCAACCATGTAGTTACTGGTCCAATAGAAGATATTCCCCAAAAACTTGCTTTTTGCACTGGTGAGCATCTGGAGTGGACACATGAAGTACTCTAGTGTAAGTCACTGAGCTTCAGTGTAAAGATAGCCCTGAGAAATCAAAAGTTACAGTGGTGTATGTGCCCATAGCTCTGTTTGCCAGCCCATCTAGTTCACTGTAATGGCTTCTAATACAGGCAGCTGTCTGGGAAGCGCTGAGTGACCATCCTCCTGCTCTGGACACGTATGCTGTACATTATTATACAGATATTGTTACACCAATGCAAATGTGCCTTGTGCCTGCACTCAGATTCAGTATCTAATATTTCCTCTTCTGATGAGATGTCTTCAGGAACAAGAACCAGTAGTATGACTAGGTTTAGGTAACAATCTGTGCTATTTTACTGAGGCAGCTCATTTCAGGGGAGCTTACTTTGTGCACAGAAATGAAGTGTACATTGTCACTTTTCCCCCCGTAACTCTTCTTTCTCTCCCTTCATAAAAAGGAAGAGGACAGCATTAATATACATGCTTGGACTTTCACAATGAAAAATGCAAGGCACCTCTGTGCACTTGATTTGGATTAGCCAAAGCTCTCAGCTGGAGCGTGCCACCACCACAGGGTAAACACATGCTAAAACATTATATGCTTCTTGAATCAACTAGTTTAATTCTCACTTGACAGTACAGTATAACCTCATAAATCTGGCATTCAAAATTCTGGAATTCTCAAAAATCTGGCACTGTAGGCAGGTGCTGGTGGCTGCTCCTGGGGCTGCAGCAGGGAGCAAAGTGGAGGGAGCTGTCAGTGGGTGCAGGGTAGGGGGGGCATGGCTCTTGCTGCAGCAGGGACTGGGGTGAGTGGGAACAAGTGGAGCCTCAGGGGGCACCGGCCACAGCACAGATTTTCCACACTCACCCCATTTCCTGCTGCAGCGGGTCTGGGAGCGGCCAATGCCAGCTGCCTGCAACTGCTGGGCTGTGCCATGCCCCGAACTCGCTGGGGCTCCGTTTGGTGCAGGCAGTGGTGTTGGCTGATCCTGGGACCACTGCACCAGAGGCTGGGATGAATGGGGACAAGTGGAGCCCCGGGACAGCATGGGGCATGGTGCAGCTCGTCCCCACTCACTCCAGCGTCTGCTGCAGCGGTTCCAGGAACAGTCAATGCCAGCTGTGGAGGGACCTGTCAGTGGGTGTGGGGTG
>NW_017729027.1:51395618-51405095 GCF_001723915.1 Gavialis gangeticus | reverse complement strand
GGAACAGCCAATGCCAGCTGTGGAGGGACCTGTCAGTGGGTGTGGGGTGGGAGAGGTGCAGCTCTTGCTGCTACACCCCTCACCCTGGGAAGAGCCCATCACAGCCCCCCAGCCCACAGTATGCCTGGGGTGTGAGTAGAAGCAAGAGCCGCCCCCTCTCTGCCCCACATCCACTGACAGTTCCCTCCACTTTGCTCCCTGCTGCAGCCCCAGGAGCAGCCAACACCACCTGCCTGCAGCCGTGCCCCTCCCCTTGCCCCAGCCTCACTCCCTCCCTCACAGCCGGTTTCAAAAATGTGGCATGTTCAAATTTCCAGCAGGTGCCGGGTCCCAAGGATGCCGGATTTATGAGTTTATACTGTATTTAGAAAAATACAGCATGTAAGCAGTGCACTTACCCAAACTTTACCTGATTGGGAGGAACAAATTTATTATCAGTGAAGCAAAGTGTTCAATTTTTTTTTTCTATGAAGAATGGCAATAGCAGGCAAAGTAACCTTATTTACTTTCCCAGTACAAAAATGCTAATATTCTACACTAGAATAAGACAATCGTAGACCTTTATGCCTCTGTAAAAATCAACATAAGGTTTATCAGGTATTACAGCATTAAAAAATGAGTGAAAACAGGATTGCGCACTAATCCCTCTTGTAACAGAAGACCTGTGACTCAGATGTCAGTTGTAAAGGCCTTACATCTGATGTGAGATTATGTGTATTAACCTGCTGGAACCACTTATTAATCTGGTGACGTGGTTCTCTTCGTTGGGGTTGTTTTCAGAAAAGTCATTTTCTGAAAAGTGATTGTTGAGGAGTGATTTAACTCTTTGCCCACTGAAACAGAATTTACTACTGTTTTGTTTTGTTTACTAATGGCTCAGGACAAGTAAAAGCCGGCCATGTCTACGTGGTTATGCCCTGCCCTTTTGAATCATTTATCTTATTTCTGACTAGGCCACATATAACACTTAAAGTGTAACAGCTGCTGCCTTTTTGAAAGATCTCCAGATGTACGTGTTTGCATACTCAGAGAATAGGGACTGTCTAACATGAAAGGGACATTAAAGACTCCTGCAAGTCCTGACTCACTTTACTGTATAGTATCTATTCATTTATTATTATTATCATTGTCATTATTACTATCATCGTCATCATCATTGTTTATGTTATTATTGTTAGTGTTATTATTATTGTTAATACTGATATTAAAAGGATGGTGTTAAAGTGATATTGTAGCCAGGATGGTCCAGGAGTTATGTGAGAGGAAAGAATTCCTTAGGATCCTTAGAATTCCAATATTTTCTTGGACCAACTGCATAGCTGGGAAGAGTTAGACAGGCTTTCAAATACAAGACATTCTTCATCAGGTCTGAGCAGTAAAAGACAGTACAGAATAGTCTATCTTTAAAAGGATACCCAGTGGGTGCGCCTACACATTTACTGTGCAATAACCAAACTTACTGCACAATATGGGCACACATCTACATGTGTACACCCATACTGAGCAGCAAATGTGGCACCTTACACCAACTTAGGTGTAAGTTCCTGTGCAGTTAGTAATGCATGGGTAGACGCCTTACAGTAAGACTGTGTGCATGGACTGACTTGGGACTTTAATGCACTTTAATGCTTGCATGTATAGATGCTGGCCTGTTCCCATTTACTCCACAATAACTTTAATCCAGTGTAAATGTATGTGTAGTCACATCCAGTTGAACCAAAAGTTGATCAAGGGGTCCGCACTTTTCTGTTCCACCCATCAGTACTTGCAGTATTTAGTCTCATTGGCTAGAGGCAGAAATTACACAAACTGGTATAAGTGATCAGAAACTGATCTGGTTCAAATCTGTAATGTAACAGAAGTTCAGTGCACATAAACCACTTTCAAAATAGGTGAAACTGGTTTAAGATAAACCTGGATGGATGTAGTATCAGAGTTAACTGAGTTAGGTTAAATTGGTTTATTGAACTTCTGTCTCAGATCACCTCCAGATTCAAATTAACTCACAGTCCCCCAGCTTCCCAGGATGCTTTGCACCTCCCCTGCAGTGCCCGCCCCTCCCCCCTTGCAGAGTGGGTTGCCTAGCCTTGGCCCAAGCTGTCCGCTTCAGCTGAGCAGGGAGGCATGCTCTAGCATCTGCTAGCTTCTGGCCTGAGCCACAGCAGGCATGTGGCTGCATTTCCAGAATTAAAAGTGAATATCTGTTCACTTGCATTAGAAATACATTTCTAACCTTTATACATGTAAGAACATAAGAAGAACTATATTGGGTCAGGCCAATGATTGATCTAACACCATATCCTATCTCTAACTATGGCAACTAGTAGACACTTAACAGGAGTATATGAGCAGTGAATGTCTAGTATAATCTATCCCCTGTCAATCCCTTGCTGACTTTACCCATGATTGGTTTATGATGCATCCTCAGCTGTTATTTTGAATAGCTATGAATGGACCTATCCTCCATGAATTTGTCTAATCCCTTTTTGAACCTGGTTGTACTATCTGCCTCCACAAGTTCCTGTGGCAACAAGCTCCACAAGTTAACTATAGACTATTTTTAAAAAGTACTTCCTCCTGTTTGTTTTAAACCTGCTTAATTTCAGTGGATGCTCCCAAGTTCTCATATTATGGGATTTCATGAATAACAGTTCCTTATTCACTTCATCCACACCGCTCATGATTTGAGAGAAGTCTATCACATAACCCACCTCAGCCTCCTCCTTTCCAAACTGAAGGGTCCTAGTGGTTTTTTAGTCTTCCCTGGGACACCAGCTACTCCATATCATGTTACCCATTGTTGTCCTCTGTACTTTTTCTAATTCCACTACATCCTGTTCTGCACACAGAATAATAGATTTATTTAGTGGTATAATGATGTTTTCTATTTTGTTTTCAATTCCTTTTTTAATGATACTTAATATTTTATTAGCTTTTTTGGTTGCCACTGCACATTTTGCTAGTGATTTTAGAGAACTATCTACAATCCAAGATCTCTTGACTGAGTCACAATGGCTAGTTCAGTGCCCAACACTGTATATGTATAATTGAGGTATTTTTCCCCACGTGTATTACTTAGCACTTGTTAGTTTGAAAGTTGATCTGGCAATCAGTTTTGTAAGGTCTTTTGTGCAGCTCCTCCCTCTCAGCTTGGGATTTGACTACCCAGCTTTAAAACTTTAAAATTCACAGTGCACTCGCTTTTTCAGGTCCTTTATGAAAATATTGAAGAAAACTACCCAAGCACATATCCCTGTGGGACTGCACTGTTGACCTTCCTCCATCATGAAAAATGACCTTTCAGCTATCCCTTTTGTTTCCTTTTGATCCATGAAAGGACCTTCCCTCCAGTCCTACAGCAGTTCCATTTTTTACTAGCCTGTGGTGATGAACCTGGTCAAAGCCTTTTTGAAAATCCATATATATTATAACTATTGGATCCCCCTTGTCCACATGCTTGTTAACACCCTTAAAGAACTCCAGTAGACTGGTGAGGCAGGATTTCCCTTTACAAGAACTATACTGACATTTCCAGTAGATCAAGTGTATCCATGTACTGCTGATTTTTTCCTTTTATTTAGATTCTATCTACTTGCCACAGAGATAGATGTGAAACTCACTGGTTCTCAGGATCACTTTTGGAGCCATTTTAGAAGATGAGTGTTATATGAGAAACCTCCCAGTTGTCTGACACAGAGAGAATTTGTATAGATAGGTTATATACTATTGCCAAGTGTTCTGCAATTTCACACTGCTGTTCCTTCACAACTGTGGGGTGAAAACCAGCTGGTTCTGGGGACTTATTAATTGAATTTATTGATTTGTTCTAAAACCTCTTCTATTGGTTATTGCCATCTTTTTTATCCTTCTTCTAACTGGCTGTTACTATCCGTCTTCACCTTCAGGTGCTTAAAGCATCCAGCAGTTTCCACTCATTTATTGGACATAGCCTCAACCCAAACGTCAGTGTTGGTCTGTTGAGACTTTTGAGCATATTGATAGGACCACAATGGACCACAGTGATAGTCTGAGTAATTCAATTCTGGGTCATTTTTCTGGCTTATTAAAGATGTAGAGGAAACATTCATGATCAGATAAGTGTAAACTGCTCTATTCATGATAATGGCATATTATTCTAAACTGCAGAGAAGACCATGTAAAAATCAGCATGACAGAGGATCCTAGCAGACTGCTGGTAGTTTCTGTGTGGGTGCCAGCACAGGACACAGGTAAGGCACTTACTTCATGACTCTCCCTAACACCACCCTCCCACATGGTAAAGTGAAGCCAACTGACAAATTTAACTCAGGTTGTCCCCTGTGGAAATTTGTCTTTGACTTACTCTCTAAGCCAATTAAGCCCTCTTTTCTCAGGTTATAGCCTCACTATGCAAAGAAATCAGAATGCTTTTCCCCTGGGCAGAGGTTTGGGTCACAGTTTCTCTCTGTTGGCTTGATGGTAATGTCTGCAGAACTTCCATCCCCTCTATTTTCAATTTTTCATCTAGCCTTTGGGCTTCATTCCTGTGTCTTCCTTGTCTCTCGCTGTTGTGAGGAGCTAGAGATATATGTTAGCACTTCCCTTTCCCAGCATTCCCTGCCATGATGCTTACCAGTATCAACCCAAACTCCAAATCCCAGAATGTCCCAGTCCTTGCTAAAACCAGGAACTAGGTAATATTAGATACAGCCCATGCCTTAAACAACTGGTATACTCTCTTGCTCAGTATTTTTAATGATTTCACTGATGACTGTTTTAGCAGAAAGATTCAGGTTTTGTGGAACAGCACACAGAGGGGGTTAGGGAGGGGGGTTATTTAATTGGGCAGAGCCTGGTGAGAATGCCTTCCTTGCCTCTGAACTGGGCAAATAATTTTGAAAATAAGTCCAAACAATCCCTTAACATGTCTGCCAAACCAAGCTCCTTTTGTTACCTGGTGACATCTTGATGCAACATCATGGCACTGTAAATTCAGAAGATAATGTTTCTGTCCTGAAAAAGGATGATTTTTGTACAGCAGCACAGGCATCCCTGCAATGATGATCCGGAAGAGTCTTTTCTCCAAGAGACCTGAAATACAGAAGGAATAGGTTAGCCACTTCCGTATTTGGGCTACATAAGAACATAGAGCACTGGATGGGAAGGTTCCTTGTGAGTCCATATCACACAGTAGCATAACTAGGGATATGAGAGGGGCACAAGTGTTGGACACTGAATTAGAAGGGGTGCCAGAATGACACTTCTCCTCACTGCTGTCAGGAATAGCCATGTAAAAGCCAGGTGCTGGGACAGGGCAGGAGTAGCCCCAACATGTCAGGATCGGTGAGGGTCTTTGAGTCCCCAGGGCACATAAAACTAATCTCCTTTCTCTCCCCTTCCCTCTGGTCTCTGGCATTCGGCACCCCTTACTTGGGGAAATTTTGCCCAGTGCACAAAACTTGATAGTTACACCTCTGCAATCACAGGCAACAATGTTATATTCTTCTTCATATAAACTTAGCAAGCTCCATCTTAAAACAGATTGTTTGACACCACTACTGCTATTTGTAAGGCTGTTCCAGGACCTCATTGGTACTGATGGTTATAAACTTTCTTCAAACTTCCAGTCTAAATTTAGTAACAGCTAATTTGAATCTCTATCTTACTGTGCCTGCCTTATCCCTTAGCTTATAGAGCTCTTCTTCCTCCCTTGTCTTTATCTATGATGAAAAAATCATAAACCATTTGGTTTGCTAAACAGTAGAAAACCTTCGTAGTCTCTCTGCATTCTTCTTTCCTGATTGCATAAAGTAAACTCCTTTTTGACATACTGTAAAGGCTACTAATTCACCTAACCTAGTTTACAATCAGTTCCTTCAGCCAACTGTGATCCAGATGTAAGATAAAAAACATTCCAGACTGAGCACGAAAGGAGAGAGATCCTAGGAGGGTGAGATTCCAGATGGAATAGAATCTTATCCCCATTTTCTCTTTTGTGCCAATAATATCTTTCTCTCATATATAATTGTACATCTTGCATCATTTTATAGTTAGAATCCACTGAGCTACTACATTCTTTTGTCTTTACATTGTTTTGCAAGACTCACTTCCTCCATAGTTATAGCATTGTGCTAGGTGCTGCACAAACAAACAAAAAAGAGATAATGTATTTTCTGAACAGTTTACTTCTTATAGAGGAGACAAATGCATGGTAAAAGGAAAAAATCCCCAGAGAAAAATAGATTTATCCAAGGTCATAGAGCAGGTCAGTGCAGAACTTGGAACAGAACTGTGTCCAGGCTCCCAGCTACTAAACCACACTAGCAGCTAGAAGTCTGCTGCTAACCAATGCTGCTACACGATAATGCTGACAGTATTTTATAATATGGATTGTATATTTTTTTTAATAATTGTATAATATCTCAGGAACAGACTTAAGTATTGAATTTAATTTTTTTGATGGAAAAGGAAAAATTCAAATTTCTCTTTCTAAACAGCAGTGTTTAATAAAAATTCAGAGTTTTGTGAATGTAATAATTCAGACTTTTCAGAGCAGCATCTTTAATGACTGAATGTCAGCAATAGAAATTCATAGATTGTAATGTTAGTAAGTATAGTTTCAGTCATCTTGTTTAACCTCCAGCATACCACAGGACATAAAGGCTAGGTACAGACATTCAAAAAAGATAGGTAGCGAATAGAACCCTTTGGTGGGGTGGGGAAAATCTTCGATCAGGTTCTGTGTGTATCCAACTTCTCTCCTGTTATGAGTATAGACGAGTTTTGCGTGCTGAACTTCTGTTTTGTTACGCATATAGACCCGTTTCCAGTCACTTATACTGGTAAAAGTATAATGTCTGTACCTGGCCAGAACTTCACCTATGCATTACTTCATCAAGCTTGAGAACTTGTGGTTGAAATAAAGCATATAATTTAGTAACAAATCAACTTTTATCTAAAAATGTTGTGTGCTAGAGAAGATGCCACATCCCTTGGAAACCTGTTTCAAATTGGAATAAGATTATATAGGAGAAAGTAAATTGTGGTACTCATCTTGACTCCGGATTTAAATCGGATCTGTGAATAGTTAAAACATTATTAGGAATTTTTCATCTAGCAAAGGATGCTAAAGATAATCATAAAAACCTTTTTAAAAAATACATTAGAAGCCAGAAGCCATTGAGTGAATCAGTGGAACTACGACCAAGGTGTAAAATGTTCAGTCAGGGACAATAAAGCCATAGCAGAGAAGCTGAATGAATTCTTTGCATCAGTTTTTATCTCAGAATATACTGGGGAAATTCCCATGCCAGATTAATCCTTCCTACTAGATAGGTCTGAAGAGTTGGAGCACAATGAAATGGCAACAGAAGTTTTAGAACAAATCAATAAAGTAATAAGCAGAAGTCACCAGGACCAAATGACCTTCACCTGAGAGTTCTGAAGGAACTCAAAGGAGAAATTGCAGAACTGTTTTATATTAAGTGTATATAATTTTCACTCTCTGCTAGGAAATGTTCTTTTTCTAAAGTCCAGCAAACAGCCTGATCCAGGATATGTTATATATTTTAAAAAGCCTTTCGGAAAGAAGACAATTAATCTATGCATAGTGGAGATCTCTATAAAAACTGTTGTTAAAAATGGCTTCTTTGCCAGAGGACTGATATGTTGCCAAAATAACACTCACCTTCAAAAAGGTCTCCAAACGTGATCTTGAGAACTGGTGAGTCCCTCTTCTAATTCTGGCAAGTTGGTAGAATCTTTAATGAAGAATAAAATGAGCAGTCACATGGACATATGAGATCAGCTAGAGAAGAGTCAGCATGTTTTTTGTAAAGGGAAATCCTGCCTTGCCGATGGAGTGCTTGGAGGGTTTTAACAAGCATGTGGACAAGAGGGATACATTTGGACTTAAAAAAGGTTTTGACAAGACCCCTCTCCTAAGGCTTTTAAACAAACTGTGCTGCCAGGGGATTGGAGGAAAGGTTTTTTCATAGATTGAGAACTGGTTAAAAGATAGGAAACAAAGGATAGTGATCACTTTTCAGGATGTTGGGAGGTGAGAAATGTGGTCCTGCAGGGATCTGTGTTGGGCCTAATTTTGCTCAACATTGTCATCAGTGACCTGGACATGGGTGTGCATAGCGAAACCTCCAAATTTGTTGATGATACCAAACTATTCTGGGTAGTCAAATCCCAAACTGAAGAAGAGAAGCTGTGGAGAAATCTCACCCAGATTAGTGAGTAAAAGGTGGTAGATTAACTCCACTGTGGACAAGTGCCAGGTAATACACATTGGGTAATAATAACTTCAACTTCAACTTAAATAGATTCTATGATTCAGGAAAGAGACCTTGTTGTCATTGTAGATAGTTCTCTAAAAATGTCAGCTTACTGTGTAGTGGCAACCAAAAAAGTCAGTAAAATGCTGGGTATCATTAAGAAAGGAACTGAAGACAAAATGGAGACCATCATCATGCCATTTTACAAATCCATGATGCACTCACTTCATAAATACGGAAATATGTACAGTTCTGCTCTCCACATCTCTTAAAAAGGATGTAATAGGATTGGAAAAGTACAGAGAAGGGCAACCAAAATGAAGAGGGGCCTGGAGTAGTTGCTATACTAGAAGAGAAGTGATGGGGGATATGATAGAGGTCTATAAAATCATGAAGAGTGTGGACCCAGGGGACTGCTGTTCACCAAGTCCCAGAATACTGGAACTAGAGAGTGCCCGCTGAAATTAGTAGAGATAGGTTTAAAACTAAGAAGAGAAAGTATTTTTTAATTACACTTGTAGAATTCATTGCCACAAGAGGTGGTAGAGGCAGATAGCATAGCCAGGTTGGAAAAGGGTCTAGACAAATTCATGTATGATATATCCGTTAATAGTTATTGAACAGAATGGTTGAAGATGTTTCCTCTGGTATCTCTAAACCAATAATGGTGGGTGAGAGGAAGGGTAAGGAACAGGGGGTAGATCACACTAAATGTATCTGATTCAGTACTTTCCCTCTAAAACATCCAGTACTGCCACTGTCAGAGACAGGCCTATTTGTTGTGTGAAGGGTTTGTTGGACCATTCGTTGACCTAATGCAGCACTTACATTTGAATAGTCTACTCCATCTCTGAGAACTAACTGTAAATACATTCAATGGGATGTATGTAGCATGTAGAATATAGAGGTCCACTAAGTTATATCTTATATATGTCCGTATGTATATAAGTCCTTGGACTTATGACACAATTGGTTCCTGAATACCACGTCTTAAGTCGAAACGTTGTAACTTGGAACCAATTTTCTCATAAGAAACAAGGTTATAAATAGGGGATTGGTTCCTGAACCAAGGCCCGATACCCTATTTTCACTAAAAATACCCCAGAATTTTGTACTCGACCAATTATAGATGAGTAATATAGCTACATTAATGTATTTATATTGTAAATAGCAATCATTGATTTGGAAGGACTTCTTTGAGGTGACTTTGCTGGAT
>NW_017729027.1:51382199-51390618 GCF_001723915.1 Gavialis gangeticus | reverse complement strand
TCTCAGGAGTCTTGGCTGCAGGTTTTTCTGAGTCTTCTCAGGAGTCTTGGCTGCTTTCTTAAAGGAAGTGTCCAAGGAAGTTTGGACAGATGTTGTCCAGGGAGATGAGCAACACAGCAAACTTGTTTGCTGGTGTGGCGTCGCATTGGGTCAAGCATTGTAAAGTTGAAACTGATGTCATAAAATTGAAACAGGGTAGCAATTTATAAATGTTGTAGGTGCGAAACATTGTAACTTGAAAGGTTGTAAGTCGAGGACTGCCTGTATTATATTACTATATATCATAATATGTGTGTGTATTGAACAACATAGAACAGTTTCTTGGAAGCATTTCAAAATTTCCTTTGGTTTTTAAGGTTGATAGAAATGGGAAAATAATATTTTACCTCAAAATGACAGTGAATATATTTTCCCTTTTTTCTCCATTCTATTCAAAATAAACGCATCAAGGACATGATTTTTAGAGATGGGGATAGTTTTTTGCCCATAGTTAATTTCAGATATAAAATGGTAAGCACAGGATATCCTGACCATTGTTTTCATTCATCACTATAGGAAGCAGAAAGAATGCATTCTCATGACAAGCTTTTCTATATTCTATAGTTAGAAGAAAAAAGCAATTTAAACTTTTTGGGCAACTTAAGTGACAATAGATAACTGAGTCTGCATCCGTACACATCACAAATTCAGCATTCTAATATACATCCCACGACTAGCAATGGCAACATCCCATTTTTGATCCTTTAGGGACATTTTTTGAAGATACATGGTGAAATAGTGGCCTCAGTGAAGTCAATGGCAACTCTCCATTTACATTAGTGGGATAAGAATTTAAAGAGGGAAAAATTAGGTAGTAAGATTTCTGTATATTAGCAATTTTGCCAATAATTAAATGTCAGCTACTGTAAGTTGACAGAGTTCTGTTGAAGACAGTATAGCTATGTAGCTATGTTGATTTACACTGGCTGAGATCTTGCCTAATATTTAATTAATGAGCAAATAAAATCACTGAGCTAATAGTGACAGATACAGATATTTCATATACTTGTAATAGTCCAGAAACCATTTCTAAAGTCAACTGTTTCTGCTTTAGTAGTTATTGTTCACTATCCAGCTTTCTGTGAACACATTTACAAATGTAAAAAATTACTGATTGACTGAAAGTTGTTCTATAAGGGATATCATATTTTGGCTAAATGAATTTCTGTGGCGGCCTTTATAGTACAGGAGCTCTACTTTACACTAGATATTAATCAAAGGCTTTATAGCTTAATTGGGTAACTAGTTTGTCCTACATTTAAGAGATAATGAACTGAAATAGAAAAATTGCTTCAGACCTTTGAATATTCTATGTTCTACATGGACTGTTACATTTTCCTCAACTTCCTGAATCATAGCTAAAATTCCACATTTCATAAAACTATTTAGATATGCACTCATCTGTAATGTATAAAACTGCACTCAAAATAGTATGTAGATTTAGTATGTAGAATAATATGTAGCTTTTGGAGGAACTAGGCCTAATACATACTGTAAAATCTAGTTTTATGTAAATTGTATATAATTTTCACTATTTACTGGGAAATGCACTTTTTCTAACAGTCTGGTGCAACATATATCACGTATTTTAAAAAGCCATTTGGAAAAAAGACAATTCACTTATGTGAACATGAGAGCTTTATAAAAACAAACATATTTTAAAGATGCTCATCATTCAAATGAGCTAAGTGTTGAAGATACAGCCAGCTTGTCTCTCCTGTCCTTGAAATACAGAATGACCATGTTTGTATTTATAAAACTGGAGGGGGTGGGGGCAATAGTGTTTTGTTTAATTTGGACACTTAAGTGGTCATCCTTTAGAAAAGCTGATTTCTTACAAGGGCACTGCATCATTAGGTGACTGAATTGTTTAGAACTTTTACATGTTTTACCTTTTCCTAGTTTTCTATATAACCTGCATGAATGGAAAGAGGTGAGGGTGGAAGTAAAACAGTAAGGGATCATTTATAATAAATTCTTGTTCTTTTTCAGAACCAAACACAATGTGGACAAACTTCCTCTCTTTTGTTTTCAGGCTGGTCTTAGTTGACAGATTTATTGTTAATGACCTCTTTCAATTAACAGACTCTTTTTTTATTGTTTACAGTCTATCGGGATGCCCCAGAGCCACTTCAGCCATGAAGAAGGCAAAGCTGTCTGGGGAACAAATGCTAACAATAAAGCAGCGGGCCAGTAACGGTAAAATTTTAATCATTATCATTTAAATATTGTTATTTTAGAAGATAAAATAGATATTGCTCTGTGGGCTTTTTCTGTGTATGTAGGTCTTTTTTGTATTTTTAACATTCCTTATAGTTAGGAAAGCAGTGAACGTCCATGTTGGGAAGCCTGATTTAGAAATACAGTGAGTCAGTTTTTGGTCTGATTTATACTAGCGTAAATCTGCAAAACTAAATATTACAGTGTACTAAAATGCTGTGCTTTTCTGGTTCATTTATCATGCTCCAGTGTGATTAGTGGGTCTTAAATGGTTTGTCCAAAAGGGAAAAAACCTTGTTTTCAGAGGTGCTGAGTACTCACACTACACTGAGCTGTGTGTGCATAGTACTTTGTGAAAGTTGGACTGGAGGGACTTAAGCTATTCATCATCAGGAAATCTTACAGCCATTTTGGAGGTCCCAAGCAGTCCCCATTCCTGGCTGATGGCCTTTGACTTATGGGAGACTAGGAAACTATCTTTCTGCTTTTGTCCTCCGAGACAAAAAAAGACAAAGCATTGTAATGAACTTATGTCATGGTATTTCCACCCCCATGTTGGAATAAAATGAAAAGCACCTTCAGCATCATATAGACAGTATAAGAGAAAGCACTTCTTAGTGCATGTTCAGAATGTTATTTAATAAGAGCCTTTAGAGTGGGTATTTTTCCTCAGCCATAAACCTCATCCCTTCCATGTAAAATAAGCTCCCACCAAAATCCGTAGAACCGCAACCTTATCCTCTTTCAATTTAAAGTATACCACTTCCTTAATGACCTATAGAAAACTGCCTTCCCATATGTCTAGATCAGTGGTTTTTAACCTGCAGCCCACAGGCTACATGCAGCCCCATCAACACACTGCTGTGGCCCATAAGTTGTGTGGGTGCAACACACATAACACATTGAGAGCTGCAAGTGTGGCTCGCTATAGCAAATAGGTTGAGAATCACTAGTCTAGGCTTATGAGGAGTTATAATCACTGCTTCCAGCTAATTAAGAATTGTGGTCATTCTATTATTTTTGTTACCATTTCCCCCATCCCCACTCTTCCACCTGTATGTTTTGCATTTCAGACTGCGAGCTCACTGGGACAGGGACTATCATTTATTATATTTTTATGGCACTTAATGCAAACAGGCTTTGATTTAACCCTTGGCATGATTATAATGTAAAATATTTAGAATCAGTAGCAATCCATACTTGGGCCTTCTGCAGTGAGAAAACAAACATGCAGGTTGGGGCTGAAATTATGTAGCACTTTGTCTGACTCCAACAAAAGTCCAGTTCACACCCCATTGTTTAAGGAATAATGGCTGCTACCAGGCACTTCAAAGGAGCCTACAATTAGGTAAAATGTGAGATTCATTAGAATTCTTTAGAAGCCAACAGAATCCCCTGGGTTTTGGGAGGGACCTGTAAAAATATGGAAGTAATTTGGTATAGATATAAAGTCACTAGAGTTCCCACTTACATGCATAGATTGTATAAAAGCAGACGTTACAGCTCCAAAGAATCTATTGGCAGGCAAAATACCAATCTACCTCACAAGAAAAACTGTTATGAGGACCATGAGTCAGTATGCACGTATGCACGTACAAACATATTCAAACCACTTGTTTGTATGTAAGTCTGTTTATCTTCTGAGGGGATTCATTCAGCTTTTGCAGGTGTGTCTCCTTTTGGAAACCCCTCTGTTGTTCACTGTTATCGAGAAAAGAAATGTTAAATAGAACAGGAAATATCCATTGTATTAGAACTTTTTTTTGCCCTAATCACAAAATGCTGATTGATGTGTTCTACTAAAGTCCTTTTGTTTAAATTTAAGCACAATTGATGCAATTTTCTTAAGCCATTCAGTGTAGTTCTATTATAGTACATTATATTAGTATACTATAGCAGACTGAAAATTGTCTTCTACTTCTTAACATATCAGGACAGATCCTCAGCTGGGATAAACTGGGTTGTTCCATCAACTTTGGCTACTGTGGGAGGCAGAAGGGTGAGGAAGGCAATGGTAGCAGAACTGAGCACTGAGCATTGAGAAACCGAGCATTGAGAAATTATGACCAGACCTCCCCAAAAGTATGGATGTGTTTTAAAAACTGAGAGATGTAAAAATTAAGTTTCTCAGTGTTCTCCTCTGTGAAGTTGTAGGGAGCTGGTCTCTTACAGTTTATATAGTTCAAAAATCAACCCTAAATCAGAAGCAAAAATGTTGGAAGAAGTTAGGCAGGGGATTCCACTTGCCCTCTGGTAACTCCTGGCATACGGGCACTGCCGTTCTAGGTCTTTTTACCCTATCATTATCCTGCTTTTACCTATCCATACTGTCATGACCAGTCTTTTGCCCCACATGTACCCACCTTCCATGCTCTTTTCATAGCCTCTGGGTATGATACCTTCCCCATGTGTTTGCCTTTCCTTTCCCCTCAATCTTCCACGATTTTTCTTTTTTTGCCTTGCTCATTCAGCTTTGATTCTTCCTCTTCTGTTTTGCTGCCTTCTGCACATATACCCCATTGCTGTCCACTACATCCACATTACTCACTGCTGTCCTTTTTATGCCCTTATGTTCACCCAGTCCTCATAGTGCCACTGTCTTCTAAAGGCCACTATAGCATCTTTCCTGAGAGCAATTAGGATTCATTCTCATCCCCAAAGGGTAGCAGTGGCCATCTTTGCTAAGGGCAACATAAACTTTCTTCATCATAACCTGCCCCAGACCTCTGGCTCAAAACAGTTTCATGATTTATTTTAGAGGTGTTACCACTATGGCAAACCGTGGGAAGTTTGTCAGATTCAAGGGTTGGATCAGTAAAGGCACTTGCTAGGGAAGTTTATTTACCATTTCTTTCATGTCTGTACTTGCCCCCTGCATAGCCCCAAGAGATAACTACTTAGGTGACTTTAAAAAGTGTCTATCTGCATCCTTATGAACCTAAATGCCTGTAAATACATGTCCCTTAAATACTTAAGTCACTTCTGAAGTTGGAATTTAGACTCATGAGTCACTTGGTACTTTTGAAAGTTTTACTGTAGTCATTTATTAATGACATTACTGAACCACAGAGTTAGTGACAGCATCAGCCCTAACTGCAAGGTGCCCCAGTGTTCAATGTTACTGTATTATAAAATTCTCCTTCCCCCTCAACTTATAAACAAATGATTTGGGAACAGTTATGACATAATAATATTGCCTAGTCAGGAAATTTTTCTTTCTGAAAAATGACTCCATAGTTCACAGAGCCAATATTTTTTATAAAAAAAAATGTGATAGTGCAAGAGGATTAATTACAGGAGACGTGTTTCTGGCAACACAAGTTAAAATCAGTGCATTTAAGGGATACATTATGTTTTTATCTCACCCTCAGTTATTTCCATCATTCCCATTAGAAAATTACTGCAGATGTTAAAAGAGCTGGAGACATAGTGGGAAATATATAGGTTTAACTTCAAGTGGAAAGTTTGATGAGTCTTAGGGTTTTGAATGTTTACTTTAATAAGTTTAATTTCAAATGTGAAATGACTTGATGACTGAACTTAGATTTATAGCTTACATTTTTAATGTCTCTTTTATTTTTATATTGCATAGGTATAGAAAATGATGAAGAAATTAAGCAGTTAGATGAAGAAATCAAGGAACTAAATGAATCCAATTCCCAGATGGAAGCTGATATGATTAAACTCAGAACTCAGGTAACAGTTTTATGAAGCCCTAAATTCAGCCACTTTTTATGTACAATTGGTCAAAAGAAATATAGGAAATACACTATTCTCTTTTACATATTTTGCTTTTATTTCCTATATAATTTGTCATTTACAAGTTTAGAAAATATTATCTGCACTGCTATATCTATGACACATGCCACCAATTATAAGAAAAATGAAAGCCATGGTTAAATATATTTTCCAAAATTGTCACCAAAGGGTGACCTGTGTAGGCAGTTTTGCATTTTCTTCTGGTAAGGTTATATGGAACCGTAACATCAGTTACACTCTCAAAGGGCTAACTTTTGTTATGTAATGCTATGGCAAAGAGTATGGATAGACAGCACAGTGTGCACCCGGCCTTTTGCTTGCAGAGGGAATTAATGCTAGAGAAACAGCAACTGCTGTACCTTCACATACGGTAGGCTGTATGCCTTCCATATCCAGAGAACCAGAGACCTGGTTCACAGCTCATTTTAAGCCCATCTAGGGTCCACAGGAGTGATCAGAAAACAGAAAAATACATTGTAAAATTTCTCATTTGTGCTTTTCAAGAAAACCTCTTTTTGGTGACAGCCGTGAGTGGTTTTCTGGCTAGTTTGAAAATGAGGGAAGGAATAAGAATGGTAAAATTTTTCACCCACCATTCATTGAAATTGTCATTTCCCCAGCATTTTCCAGCCAAATCTTATGTCCAGTACAGTTTGTAGCACTTTGTCTCCCCACAACTTGTGCTTATGGAGAGCAAGTACCAAGGGTGTAATTTTTCCGAAGTGCTTTCCATTTAACAACCTCAGTATGTTCTCTTCTAAAAAGCCCCTTGACTTCTATGAGAGAAATGCTAAGCCAGTAGCATCCATTTTTGAAAGTCCCACTCCAGCAGTCTGTATAGCTGTCTGTGCTGCCTTCCCTTGTTCAAAATAAATATGAGCAGGATCTGACCCATAGATTTTGTGCAGTTATATGCTAGCCAAATCAGTATCAAGTTTAACCATTCCACGAATGTGTACTTAGGGCTCTTCTTATCATTGTTGACATTTGTGTCAAAATATTTTTATAGTCATATGTAAGAAAACTGTATAAGTAGAAATAACATATGAGTAGCTATATGAGCAGCATTAACATTTTTTAACATGAAATTAAAAAAATACGAAGCAGTCCTCCCACCCAAAGAGTGTGTCTACACGTGTGCCCCACTGCACAGTTAGTCTTGCTCAGTCCTGGCAGTGTTCAGGTTGTTCCCGACTTTACTGCTCAGTAGCTCATTGCTACTGTACAGTACCGGTGAGCTACATTGCCATAGCTCACCACTACAGCGATGCTGTGTCTCATGTAGACATACCCAAAGAGCATAAAATAATATACATGTGAATTGGCAAGATATTGGCTTGTTTTGATAACACCCAGTACTTGTTTCCTTTTGATAAGTAAAGTGTAATAGGGATGCAATCCTTATGAAGATTTGTGTATGTGAACTTCTTATAGGCCCAACTGTATGGTATTCATGTATGGACTGAGCTGAAATTCACCGGGGGTGGAGGGGGAGGAAACTCCCCACATGTTTTTGGATTTCTTTGGACCAATAAATAGAATAAAATATAAAAAAAATCCTTGAGCAATCACATATGCATTCATAAAGTTAATGAGATACGAAACTGCTTGCAGGATCAGGGCTTTGGCTGACAGAGCTGTATCAACATAATGATCATATGTTTAGTTTAGTTTCTAGTATTTTGAGTCTCCCGCTGTTAGTTTTCATATCTCAAACTGCACGCTGCACACTTTCAGAAAACAGGGCAAAGGATTATTTTGGGTCATTGCATACTTGAAGAAAGTTGGGGAGTTCTCCCCACTGCACATTCTTAAGGGATGTTTAGGGGACCTCATATATGTTTTGATGTGGAACAGCCTTGGAAAGAGGGTAAAAGTGTTGCTGGTGACATTTACTGTCAATAAATTATTGGCATGAAATGGAGAATCATAGGAGAGTCAGACTTGATAATAATTTAAAAGTAATACTCTCATCTCCTTAACTTTCATAAGGAAAACCAGCTTTCATTTTAAAATCACAGACTTAGTGGAGCAAGTTACTAAGACTATCAAAGTTAAGGCTTTTAATATTAACAAAAAGTAAAGTGATATAAAAATGCATGGCCTGGTTTAGACTTCAATCATATTTCTTTACATGAGTTGGGAAATATGTAAGGGGCAGTAAATTAAGGTAGAATATGGTCTTCACTTTCTGTCAGTGTGAGAAGTAACTACTTGTACAAATTGCTGACATTCAGTATTGTATGAAAGTAGCAGTGTGTTAAATCCTTATCATCTGCAACTTCATTAAAATTAACACAGGCTAGATGCTTAGCACCTCAAGAAAAAGAAAAAAAAACCCTAATGGATGACAAACTGCTAAAGGATTAATCTTAAAAGATATTGCGCAGTCTCAAATTCT
>NW_017729027.1:51353779-51377199 GCF_001723915.1 Gavialis gangeticus | reverse complement strand
AAAAAGAAAAAAAACCCCTAATGGATGACAAACTGCTAAAGGATTAATCTTAAAAGATATTGCGCAGTCTCAAATTCTTCTGAAGTCAATGGGTATTGACAGCACCCTGCATTTCACAGAATATCTATTTTTATGATATTTGATGTCACACTCTTGACTTCTATCATTACTTGTGATATATTTTAAGGATGAATATTTAAATGTAATGATTGCCAAAATGGTTGACTTCAACAAAGGAAAAATCACAAAAACATTCACATTCATAGTGGCAATGACTACTCTTTTGTGTGGTATTCCAAAGAGAACTCTTCTGTCTTTCTGTATGTGTAACATGCCTTGTTTGCTCCCTGCCATAGAAAAATACAATCCAGAAGTGTTTGAATATGCTTCCATTACTTCTGCCAAAGTAAAAATAATTGCATTGAAATTGGCACAGTTGCAAAATGATAGAAAAATAGTTCAAGAACCTTTTCCAAAGAAATGTAACTGTACAAACCAGCAATATAAGCCTCATCTTGAATTATCTGCTGCATAAATGTCAGTAGCCAAAGTCAGACCAACTCGAGAACTAATCTCATATGTACACAGAGTTCTTCGGAAAATATTTGCTCTCATCAATTCATATTGAGCACCAAATTTTCAAAAACAGCCTCTAATTTTGTGTCTACAATAATGGGCATAACAATGAGATGTGTAGTGACCTGATTGTATGAGATAAAGTAGATAGTCACATACGGATCTTCTCCCCTTCAACCTTAAAGTTCTCATTTGAAGGTTTACTGTAAGCACCCAGACCATAATATGATTGCAATTACAAATCAGATTGTTCAATATCAAAATTTATCATGTTGTCCTATAATGTATTGTGGATGCTAAATTAGAGGTGGCTTGAGATTCATTTGAGAATTTGAGCATATTGGTATTAATTTTACTTCTCCAGCTTCATTTTCTACCCTCTTGCCCATATGTATCTTAGTATCCATGCTCATACCCACCCATGCCTACTCGTACACACTGATGGCATGTCACCCTACAGTGACATTTATCTCTGCCCTGGTCATTCCTCAGAGTGCCCTACCCACCGATGCCCATACGCATGCTCCAAACCCAGAAATATTCTTGAAAAGACATTTTGGGGTCATCTCCAGTAGCTACCTTTGAATACACCAAAGACCAAGGTCCTGACCCTAGAGTATTTTCAGCAGCATATTTCCAGGTTTTTAAAGACACAAATACTCTCAGGAGTGGCCAGGCTGGGACACATTGTTGCCAAGGGCATGCCCTTAGTTGTTCTGTGCAATGGAAAGCAAACAACCATGTACACTTTGAAAGCTCTAAAAAGTGTCTTTTTTTTGACAGATGCTACTTGTCTGAATAATATATTTGACATAGATAATATTGCTAGAAATGCTAATGTCTCTCAAAAATGGAATACATTTTGTAAGCATGATCATTATATTTATATCAACCTCATGCCTAGTGGGTGCATCTACACATGCCATTAAGGTGACATGATAAACTCTGGCACAGTTTGCACTGGAGTTAACTGCTCCCAGGTGCAGTGTTTATATGAGTGCCCTGGACCACAGCAGTTTGAACTGGTGTGGAGCAGCCCAGCCTGGCAGCAGGCTTGGCATGTCAGCCCTGGACTCTGGGTAGTGGCTTCAGGCAGCAGAGGTGACTGTCTGGGGCACAGTAGTGCCCAAGGAGCAGAGCGTGTGGCTAGGCAGCAGGCAGAGATCTGGCCTGGGCTGACTGGGCATAATTTACACCTGGGTTAACATTTACACATGTGTTTAGGCCATTATTTTCTTCACAGTAAGATAGTACTGTCCCCAACAGTACTATCTTATGGTGGCAAAAATTAGTTTCCGCTTGTCTAATAGCGTCGCACATGTAGACAGCAAATTAATCTACTGTGCAGTTAAGTGCATGTGTAGGTGCACCCAGTAAATCACAAACCTGATTTAGGCACCTATGTTACCTTATGCAATGAACTGGGAGAGCTAAGTACCCAAGAATCCAAGATTTAAAACACTAAGTAGAGGGCCCTCTAACCTGAATAGTGAAAGAAAGGGCTGTATCTGAAATCCCACCTCTCTCCCATATTTAGGTGGCTTAGCTGTATGAATGGGAGATTGGGGATTACATTCCCCAATCACTTCCTTGACTCAGACACCTTAGTCATTCCTTTGGGAAATCAAGCCTACTTTTTTTTCTTAAGACCTGGTCAGGTCTTAAGGTCCCAGGGCTGACCTTATCCTGATGGTTAGAGCACTCAGCCCACCAGTGGGAGATCTGGATTCATGTCTCTCCACAGCACCCACTTCCTGGATAGATCACTTGATCCACAAAACCATAGGCCCTCCTGTTGAAGCTTGGCCAATGGTCAAACAGGATTGCAAGATTTTGGGGAGATAGTAAGGAAGAGAGTGCATGACACTATAGCCTACTGATGAGAGCACCCCTTTGCAGGGAGGCAGTCCTGGGTTCCAGCTCCTTCTCTTAGGGCTACTTATTCATTTTGTGCTGATGTGTCATTGGATAAAAAGTAAAAACAGTTTCAGAAACAGAATCCAGGGGTCCCCCAACCCAGAAGAATGCCCCACAGGACTACAGAGTCATACTCCCTCTTGCTTTTTCATTCTTTCCACATGAGCCTTTCAAAATAGACCAGCTTAAATAAGAGGAGTGGAATATGTGCAATCTATCTTCATAGTCTCCTTATAGGTAGGATAGCTAGTTATGAACCTGCACAGGTTGGAGAGAGTCTAGAACCCAAGTCTACCATTTCCTGGGTGGGTGCTTTAACCACGAGACTACTATATAA
The DNA here is from genome assembly GCF_001723915.1 of Gavialis gangeticus. NCBI lineage: Eukaryota > Metazoa > Chordata > Crocodylia > Gavialidae > Gavialis > Gavialis gangeticus. The sequence continues at coordinate 51,374,369 of NW_017729027.1, read as the reverse complement.
TAGGGGTAGTCAGAACACCACTGTCCTTATCTTTATTTTCTCCTCTGAGTACATGAGTTTTCTTTACCTGAAAGTGCAACTTAGGCATCTAAGTCCAGTGTGGGCAAAAGGAAAGGGGGTGTGAATCCCAATATCATGTAGGTATTTTAGTCTAAGGGATGAGGATTTTAAAAGGAACTATCCCCAATATTTCCTATTGACTAAATTGGATGTTCCTCCCCCTGCCTCACTCCTCAGCAAACTGGCTATTGTGAATCCTGTTCTTAGGCACCTAACTTGAGTGTCTGAATTCCACTCCTGGAGTCTGTTAGGAAGTTAGGGAAGGTAGCAGTGAGCATCACAGTACTTATGAGTGCATAGCCCTTTGTATATCTGGCCATTTAGGCTGCATCCAAACATGCAGTCACGTGTGGTTTGTGGCACTACAGACCTCTTTGCAGCACCACAGACTGCACACCTGGGATGTTAAAACATACCCTGAAGTGCAGATTTGCAGCACGGGGGCAAAATTTGCTACCAGCATTGGCTGGTAGCAAAAAACCCCCAAAACAAAACAGAGAGAGAAAAAGCAGTGCAGCACATACTACAATAGTGCATGCGAGAAAAAACAGAAGCTCGTTCCTCCGGGGAGACACTCTGGCTACTGGCCAGAGCATCTCTACTGTTTCATTTATGCTCAAGATGCTCCAGCGTGCTGGGAGCTGAGAGCAGCAGGGGAAGGTCAGTTTGCCAGAAGCAGGACAATTTGTCTCTCACCAAAGCATGTGTGCAGGGGAGTCCACTGAGGCACAAAGTAGTAACACAAATTTGTGCTGCTACTATTTGTGCTGCTGCAAGCACATTCAGCTGTTCTCTGAGCAGCAAGGCTGTGTGTAGATGAAATGTGGGGCATGTGTGCATGACACTTTAAAGTGGGCTAAATGCACCTCAGTGGCATATTGTGCATTAATGCCATCCACTGTAGGAAATTTGGCAGCGTAATGTGCCTTAAATGACTTGGGGCACAGCAAATTAAAACTACTTCGAGGAGTTTTAGTTTGCTGCTCCTACAGCCGTGGAGTGAAGCACCAGGCTTAGGGACTCTGCAGGAAGCCCTGCAGGCAGCCTGGCAGCAGCCTGGGAAGGCAGGCTTCACCCAAGAGAGGAAAAAAAAAAATGGCAAGCTTGATCTCCTCACCCCCAGAGCCTGCCTGCCTGCCTGAGCTGTGCAGGGGCCCGGTGCGTCCCTCCACAACTGTGGTACCCTCCTAGCCGCCCGAGCTGGGTGCCTGTGGGTGGGTGCTGCCTGGGGGGGGTGCAGCTGCAGGAAACACCAGCCACCCCCCCCCGCAGCCCAGGGACCGCTCTGCCTGCCAGCAGCTCACCCTCCCCTCCCTATTGGAGGGGTAGGTAAATGTGGAGTGTGTGCATGACATGGGGGTTTAAAGGGCCCTAAATTGAAGCGGTGGGTTTTTATCATCTGCAACTTCATTAAAATCAATTTAGGACCCCCGTTTTGTCTACACACACCCCAGGATAGCAGCCTGAGGGGAGAGCAGGGTTTGACCCTGGGAGATTCTGGGGTCAGAACCCCCCCACACCCACCCACATACACACACACACAAAAGCGGGGTAGCGCATGAAGGGATAGCATATGCCACCCAAAACTGGAGCCTGGCTGACCAGAGCCACACTCTGGCTGCCGACCAGTCTCCAAATGGCAGGATCACCACTGCTGCAGCCTCAGGAACCCCCCAGGACTCCAAGCAAGGCTGCTGGGCATGTGGCACAGGCATTCCACAGGGACAAGTAGCAGCCACACAAGGAGTACCACTGCTTTTTGTCTCTGGGGAAACAAAAGGCCCAATTGTGTGGACGTGGCCCATGAGTTTAGGCACCTCTGGAGTCAGACCGCCACTATACAAAGTTTGCAATTTTTGACTTAGCCACCTAAAATCCCCCTAAATCTGTGCAAGTCCTTCTTTGGATATGCTCCTGAGTGCCTGAACAGCTTGAAAGACCCTTAGTAAATAGCTCTGACACTTAGTAAATATGCAACAGGCCAGACATCAACAAATAACATAACGCTAATAAACAAGATTTTATTTAGGTCTCTTTATTACACACAAACATTCACACCTCTTATAGCACAATACAATAGAGAAAAAAGTCTTCAGATCCTCCTTCTACATTATTTTGTTATATATTGCACAAAAAATGTGTAAATCTTCCAGTAGCTGTGTATAAGAGAATATGTATTATGCTATTATAAGTTGAATTTAAATATCATTGCAAAGAGCTCTCTTCTACCAGAAAAGAGTTGTGCACTCTTAAGTATATGAAAAAAATATGATAAATGTATAATTCATTGATACTGGCCCTGAACCTACAACCACCGTGGATGGATTCTTACATCAGTAGAGGGCCCCATGGACTCAACATGGGTGTAAGAGTCTGCCCACATGGACCTGCTTGTTGGATCAAGGCCTATATTGTCTCTAGATGCAAAAAGGATATTTGTTAAGTGTTAAGATGATATAAAGCCAATGCAATCAAATCTATATTAAATCAGTATTACCACAATAGAAAGACATGCCGTTAAAGTAAATCCTACAATTATCCCTAAGTAATAGCTATTTTTACATGAAACCTTTTTTAGATGAACAAAATGGTCTTTTTTCCTCTGATAGTTCTGTTATTACTCACTCAAAAAGCGCATGCTTTATAACAGCTTGCCTTATATTACATTGTACACAAATTTGTCCATTTTAGATTACCACAATGGAGAGCAACCTGAAGACGATAGAAGAGGAGAACAAAGTAATTGAACAGCAAAATGAGTCTCTTCTTCATGAATTGGCCAATTTAAGCCAGTCTTTAATTCATAGTCTAGCTAATATCCAGCTGCCACATATGGTAAGTGATTGAGAGCACAAGTTAAGGAATTTGGCGATCTTCAATTCACTTCATACAGTAGATGTCTTTTTTATGTTTATGGTTCCTCAACCAGTTGGATATTTGTGGTAACAACACTGAAACCATAAAGATAAATCTAACGGCTAACAAAGACATGGCGGGCCTGTTCCAATGTATCCTGTAAAATTAAGTAAGATCTAAATAGGCATTTTAAATATTATAAAAAATGGTGGCAATATGCCTTGATTATATGTTATGCTTAAATGAATATACGAATACAAAGATAAAAGTTGTATATGAACTACTATTTAATATCTCGTAGGAACCAATCAATGAACAAAATTTTGATGCTTACGTGACCACTTTGACGGACATGTATACAAATCAAGATCGTTATCAGAGTCCAGAAAATAAAGCCCTACTGGAAAATATAAAGCAGGCTGTGAGAGGAATTCAGGTCTGAACAGCTGCTATAGTGGTGAAAGTCTTGCTTAAAAAAAGGATGCCTCTTGTTTTTTGCTGCTGTAATTTACCAGAAAGTGTTATATATTTATTTCTGTTTGAAACAGTGTTATGCTTACAAGACTTCATAATGATTTTATGTCTTGCTTTAAAGATAGTAACTGCAGAATAGTTTTTTGAATACATTCACATTTTGTACGTTTTCATATAAGCTGACATAGTGTGATATGCCATGTAATGTTTATAGCTGCTAATGTATGCACATTTTTGGGGTATATATATTTCTGAAGAGGTAAGCTGATCAAAATAAATAGAGTGTAAATTCTTTTTAATGCTTTAGTGATTAAATGTTTTAGTATTTTGAACTGAAATGGACAAAAAAAACCAGCTTTGAATGACAATGTTGCGGTCTGCAGCCACTTTTTAAACACTATCATTTTGCCTCATGTTGGAGGATTTTATGGGATTTAAGAAATACATTTTGTGTGCATATTGTTTCATAGCAAGAATTGGTTGCAAAAATGCTTTATTTTTGAACAATGCTTGAAAATATTATGTGACTTTCGTTTTCGGAGGTTGGTGTGTGGTGGGGGCAATAAAATGAGGTTTTTTGAATTCCAAGAAAATGGCATGGATTAGATGTAAGATACAAAATGGGTAATTTATTGTAAGACAACATCAAGCCATGGAAACTTGACAGAAGATTCAAAGCAGCTTAAACAGCACTTTTTAATTAACTTCTAAGCATTACATGGTATGAATATAAGAACTTCCATTATGAAAGGAACTATATCAGAGGTGGACAACGTGAAGATTTCAGCTTTTATTTTCAAATAAACTTTGGAGCCACCATTCTCTTATCTCTCCTGGACTGCTTAATTCCCCTCTGAACTATCTGTTATAGCAATGTAGTTCATCTTTCAGAAATTCTGTACTTTCAATTTAAGATGGAGGACAATATTTTAAAATATTGCCTTTTTTACATTTTTAATTTTGGGATAAACACAAATGATTTGTGTCTAATACAGTTACTGAACTGGATTCATTGCTTGCTTTAGTAGGAATGCAGTTCAGTAAATATTTTTTTCTTTTGCTTTGCCAAGCATTTGGTCCCATTTTTAGTACTTTAACATTTATATTTTAACTTTTGTTGGAGAACAATCATTACTGCAGCATTCACATATGCTTTGTATTTGTTCTATTCCTTATTGCAAAAATGAATGCAATCAAATTTTTAATGTAACTAAATATACTTCAGCACTTTTTTTGCTTTAAACTGGATCATTTTAAGAGAAAACTTATTTGTACCTTCAATATTTGATTGTTTTCTTCAAAACAACTGCACTATATGTATGCATAAGACCACTTTTTCTTACTACATTTTTTCCTTCTTAAGTAGTAATTTTGATGATGTGTTGTGTTTTACAGATGTTGAATTTATTTAAATTTGATAGCATATCTTTTCCTTCCATGTCTTGATGTTATGCAGAAAGTACAAAAGTACTTTAAAATTTTGTTATGAAAAAGATGGGTTTTGTAAAAAATAAAATATTTTTAGCAGAACAGGACTTACAGGGTCATTGTCCCCACAATGTGCCAGTTGACTATTTGCACTTACCTTGCCCTATATATCCATACGGAGGTGTGCAATTTCTTGTGTCATTAGCCTTGTGACACTAAACCTGAACAAATTATAGTGGAAGCCATTATGGCCAATCCAGTAATATTGCTAAGGGAGACTACAGGGATCTCACAACAAATATTCTGATACAATACTCAACCTCGGTATATATATATATGTATAAATATATGTATATCCCAGCGGCACTTTATACTATTCACTGTACAAAAGCTTACAGTTTTCCACGAGGACTTTAATAACTAGCTGGGAAAAGATTATGTAATTACTTTGGGGCTCTGCAGTATCTTATCTGTACAGTGCCCTTTTTCTGTTGTGCTATTAGTTGTAGCTGCCATGCTCAGAATTGCCTTTTTGAGAGCTGAAGCAAGGTGCTTGTTGTTCACCTTCTGCCATATATATTGTACTTTTGCCCTAGCCTCCTTTTAGGGCTTTCATTGTTCATAATGGCATATGCATTTTTCCACTGCATTGTGTCTGCAGCTTCTTTGCCAATATAGTAATGCTTTCAGTAGAGTAATAGGTAGTATCAGTTTTGGATTCTTATTGTTATCACCTATGTACAATGGAAAGGGATTTTAAGCACAAATCTGCTGCTCATCTAATGTTGGTACATAATATCAAATCAAAAGTTATCTGTGACTATTATATAGGGATCACAAAAGTGTCACATATTAGAATGCTGACCTTTCATATGAAATTATTGTGAGTCATCAGAGTTTATTTATTATAACTTATTGTTCATATTCATTTCTAAGTTACTTTAAGTAATCATTTATTAAGACAGAATTTTGTATAAACTATTTATTGTGCTCTCTGTGGAACTGAAGTTTGATTTATTTTTGTACTACACGGCATGGATTTGTTGACATTTTAATTTTGCTATAAATGTGTGGAATCACAAGTTGCTGTGATACTTCATTTTTAAATTGTGAACTTTGTACAAATTTTGTCATGCTGGATGTTAACACATCTTACTCTAAATAAATAAAAAAATGTGTTGCCACATTTGTAGTACAGTCATTCTATGATCTGTGCCAACATTTTATCTTTACTTAATGACTTGGTGTCCATAGCAAATAAATATCCAATTCCTGATTTCAGTGGTATGCTTTGGTCCATCATTCTTGTTGCAGGATTTTCAGTTGCACCACTGAATTTTCTGGTTTCATGCCACCAGATACATGTGTAGGAGCAGCCAAATGATTATATTCTTATCTTTTAAAAAATTTTCCTGCCAAAAGGTGTGTGACATGGGAGCAAATGAGTGATACTTACCACTATGGATAACTTGACTGCAATATTGTCAACAAGATTTTTAAAATTAAATACATTGCTAATTAGCTTCATAGGCCCCACAAATGAGTTAAGTACCTGAAAAATAATCACCAGCCACAGGTGCCATAACCTTCAGATTCTTTTAACCTCCACTGACCATGTTGTTTTTAGAATTGGTCAACTCAACAGGGAAGCTATGATATAATATTAGTGAGCATGAATGCTTTTGGTCATTGTTGTCTGAGGTAGAAACAATACCTTATGATGCCTGTGGTCATCAACCAGCATCCTACGACTGCTGCAGACAAATAAATTAGGGTCAGCCCTGCAAATGAGTTAATAGCCAGTCTCCATATTATTTTCACTGCTGAACAACCTCATTAAAAACATTTTTACTGGTATATAAACAAAATTAATTATGCAATTAATTGACTTATAAGTGTAATGCTGACTTTAGCATATGTTGGATTCCTGCACTGGAATCTGTGTTTTACATTACCTAGAGAATCAGCAAGTAACGCTGCTTCATATTATCCCTCCAGGCCATTCTTCTTAATTACACTCGTTAGAGATCATTCTAACTGACCAGGGCAGAAGCAGTACCCTATACCCTAAGGCAAACAAATATATACCCTAGAAGCAGTAACATATACCCTAGATTCTCTTTCTTGCCCTTGCAACTGCTGGTCAACTGACTGCTGAGAAATGATAGAGGATGTAGAGGGCTCAGGACAAATCTACATGTTGGAGAGTAAGAGAAAGTTTATGGTAGGAAATGCAAAGTTTGTAATCAACCCATAATATCATATCAAAGCAACAAAGAAGAAAAGAGATTCATTGTTCATTTTATTCAAGTGTTTATGGTGTCCCTGAATCCACTGGGTTTTTTTGTGGTGAACATATCTTATAATGTTACAGGAAGAGTCACAGAGAGTCTTTCAGCACAGGACTTAATGGTTTCCTAAATACAAGGTTAGGAAAGACCCGAAGAAAAAACGATGAGAAGCAAAAATAAAGTGTACATGTGAACAAAAGAGCACACATTTCTGAAACTAGCTGTGTTATATTTCATGGCCTTTAGCTATTAGGGAAACCACTTGTCTTTTAAACAATTATTTGACTAACTATGGCTCCATCCCATATATCCCATATATCTTGAAGATTTCATAAGAAAGCTGATGCTAAAGAAAAGAAGACTCAATGTCACAGAATATAGTGAAGAGCCAGTAGAAGAAATAGGATATATAATACCTTGTGTGTACACACTTTGCAATAGTTTTCAAATACATCCAATCTACACTGGATCTCACAATGAGTTTGAGGCCTATAACATATATCCTAATACAAAATAGATTTTTTCATGTTAAAATGTTATATAATTATAATAGAGAAATGTCCTTAAAGCTTGTTCTACCTTCTGATTTATCTCAACTTATTCTACCTTCTGATTTATCTCAACTTATTAACTGAATTCATCTGTATAAAACTCTCATCATTTTCAGAATCTTTAAAGCATTTCTTCAGCAAGCTTATACGGGTTGGCAAGTAAATTTTTGCTTTTCTATTTTAGGGCTTGTGTAGCTATGGCCTTTTGAATATGAGAAATCTCTTTAAAATATCAATGCAGTATTAGCTATGTCCCAGAAATACATTGCAAGCCCTTCATTACAAGAAAAAAAAAGCTAAAAACTGCTAATAAAATTAGTTCCAAAAAAAAGCTTGGCAGGTTGGAGCTAATGCTTTTTATAGCCTGTGAATGGACAGAGTATGGGTTTGCAGGTGCATGGAAAAATAGTCAGTATGAATTTTAGGGCCTGACTATGTTGCCACTGTGCCAAGTTCAAGACCACCAATGAGAAGCACATGCCTCCCGCATACATTTGCTCAGCATGCCAGCAGTGGAAATTAGGCAGCATAGCTGGCTTTGCATCACCATGAACACATGGCCCTGAACATTATTCTTTGGCTGTCTCAGGCTTGCTTTTTAGTTCAATATGTCTAAGCTCATTATATTGCCTAATTTCTGTGCTTTGGCATTCACTGAGCAGGGGGGAAGGGAGCTACTAGCAGCAGTCTCAGGTTCACCTTGGAGACAGGTAGACATGGCCATAGAGTCTTAGTATCCTCATCAGTAAATACTGACAGCCCCAACCCTTTCTTAAATTTCTATAAGAACCAGTTAATGCTATCAAATGCCTTTGTCTTCTATCATGTACATGTTAGTATCGTATTCTTATATGTTCCCTACATCTTAATATCCAGATGACCTGTGATAGCTGTGAAGTAAGCCAGAGATTAATCACTTGGACATGTGGCAAATATTCCTCTCTGAGAACAAAGTCCCCTACTCCTTGCATTGATTGGGCAATGAGAGCTATTAAAAAGAAGCTCAGACCACAGGCTGTGAAAAGAGTCTGGCAAGCTGTAGGCTGGCCAACTATCTTTCCAAATTGTTTGCATGTCTATCAAACAACTGTGAACCATTGAAACACTTAACACATAATGAAGCAGTATAAAATTGCTCATAGACCCAAGAGCAAGCATTGGAAACAGTGAAGAAAACCCAGTAGTGTAACTGAGGGAGGATGACTGGGACAGCACCACTAGGCACTGCCTTTGGGGTGGAAGGTATGTAAAAATAGCCTCTGCCACAGCCAGCAACTGGTTGCATCGCCACCAGCAGCACAGCAGTCAGTATCTCCCTGTATGCTACTGCTGCCCAGGGCATAGAGCTGCCCTGTTACCCCTCTGAGAAAATCACAAACAAAGCACCAGTCCCAAAGTAGTAAAATCATCCCAAATAGGTAGGGGTCTAGTGCATTCCCTCAGAAGGACTGAGTCACGAGTAGAAACCCTGACTCTAGGCCAGAAACCCAGAGCATTTTGCTAGCAAAACCCTGCAGACAGAAAAGGAATATGCTCAGCCAAAAAAAGTAGCTACTGGAGCTGTTTGGATTAGAACAATTCCGTCAGCTCACCTTTGGGCTGATCACAAATGGTTAAAAAGATCTGTACAAAAACCGTTACGGAGTGAACGCAACCCATTAAAGCACATTCCTACAGCTGTAGTGCTATGACAGGAAAATAAGGAAGGTCACTACTGGTGACAAATGTACTGAGCAGGTTTTACCTTTCAGAGTTCAACATATCTGGTTCTGTGGAACAGGTGGTAGTCTAACCTCAGGCTACAGTAAATGTCCTTCTCTGCTGGAAGATAACGGGAAATCCAGCTGGAAACTGAAAAGGATGAGGGACTACAGGCAGCAAAGCAGTTCATATTGCCAGGCTGGCCAGATCACAGAAATACCAAAAGGGGCCTGCTTACCTCCCTCCTACCAGATGAGGACAGGGGTGAAAACTGGTCAGATTTGGAAGGAGAGAAGGTAAACTGGAAAGAGAATCCGCAAACATCATTCCTTTTCCCTACCACGTGATCCAGATCCATGCTCATATAGTCCCATGTCACCTGTGACCAAAGGAAATGCCTGTGCTACTAGTGAGGTAAGGGAGTAGGTCCCTAGAAAAGCCCTTAGGACAGTATTGATGCTATCTGCTTTCTCTCCTCTAGTTAATAACAAACCCTTTGCTACAAGCCTTTTGTGGCATAGACATTTCAAAGTCGGTGGTCTTCCTGAGCCAAACAGTTTATTGGTTAGCATAGTAGCCACTTGCCTGTGCCACACATGCTTCGCTGCACAGCAAGTTACCCTGGGTGGGTTGGGCAAGCTGCAGCCGCTACTGGGTTAGCCTCAGCAGCCTTTCCTGGGGGCCTCCTGGACCTGCAGCAGCAGTGATTCTGCTGTGTGGAGCCTGGCAGGCAGCCAGAGCATGGCCCCAGGTGGTCCCGCTCCACTTTTGAACAGAGCACACTGCCTATGCGTATGCTGCTCCAGTTTTTTTTCCATGGGCTTTTTAAACCCCTTCATATTCAGGGGTCAAAAAACCCTGTGGAAAAAAAAGCAGAGGAGCTAATACTTGGGCAGCACGCCCTTGCAGCGTGGAAAACATCTAATTGTGCAGTATGTGGCATCACAGACATGTTTGCAGTGCCACATACTGCACGGCCACACTTGTCTGGATGCGGCCATGTTGCTCAAGGTACCAGACCTCCTCAGACTTTGTAGAGAATTAAACTGTTTCCCATGATTGCCAACTATGTTATATAAGTTCCCCTATTCTTCCTCTCTTGTCAGTCCTGCCTTGAACCTTGCCTGTGGGCTGCGATATGTTGATGTAGACGCTAAGAACTGTCACTATGGACTGAAAAACATGAGATGGACTCCACTCTGGACCTATGCCAAAAGTTACCTCCGTATTCAGGCTTGGAAATCAAAGCCGGCCAGATGTTAGCTAGCCGTATCATTCCCTTGTGTGAAACTGGCGTACCTTAACTGGCCCTCAGTCAGCCAGAAGTACAGACTTTAAGCAGCGATAATTCTAGAATTGAGGAAAGTAGGCAAAAGAACTACATTTATTTTGGGGGGGGTTTTTTATTCTATGACATACTGAAATCATGATTGATGAGAGAGAATTCATTCAATCCTTACAGCAGAAGTTAGCATACAGGGTTATATACTTAGAAAATGGAAGCTACTACGATACCAAAGAGACTATGATGTAGAGTAGGTCTATATTACTTTGCTAACACACGTGCGAGCACTGCTGCAAAGCATAGCCCTCCCCCGAGTTGATAGCCCACCCATCACACCCTAAACCCAGAAAAGCGGCAATTAAGTCACCCTAAGGGAACACCCTCTCCTGCCCATTGCTGCTCTCATTACGCTTATCCCAGGGCATTCATAAGTAGATGACTCCAGCCACCATTAAGAGAAAGAGCACTGCTAGATTAGCAGGCACAGAATATATTGTAAACATAAAGTAAAACTATACATGTATTAGTATTAGCAGATTCAACAGAAAGTAATTTTAGATTCACATGTGCAGATTCAACACATTCATACAACCCCCAGCTCCAAAGATGCTTAAGAGCAACAGTGGGGGGGGGGGTACACTGCCTCATTTCCAGGTCTGGTACATGTGAGATGGTGTGGGTGGGCAGCAATGTGCTCTCCAGCAGAACTTACACTCTGGTTGCAAAAAAAAATGCTTTCAGAACTCAGGATGAAGAGAGAAAGAAATGTACTCAATTTTTCTTCCGTTTCTCTTTCCCAGTCCTCCCCTCCATCGTTTTCCCTCTTGATTTGGGGTGTGTGTGTGCATGCGCGTGCATGTGATAAAAATCCATGTGCTGGGAATAGTCAGTGTGTTGGTTTGGGAGGGCACGGGGGTCAGAGCAGCATGCAGGAAGGGGATGGGTCAGTACGGCTCGCAAGGAGAACGTCGGAGTAGAAGTGGTATTATTCAGAGTGCCATGTGGGGGTTAGGGCAGTACTCAGGGAAGGACAGGTAGGCACTGCTGGATCCAGTGTTGCCAAGACCTGGTGGCAACAGGATTTGGTGGCACTGGGCAACAGAGGTGGCTGTAGGGGGCTTAAATCCTCTTCCCAGCTGCTGCCAGCACTGACTTCTCCTCACACAGCAACATCGCCCACAGGGCTACAGGGATTTTCACTAATGACACAAATTGTACTAACTTCTCCTTTACGTATAATTTGTGACTTAAATAACATATTTGTAGTCCCTTCTTGATAATAATAGGGGAAAGGGCTTGAATAAGTTCTTGAAGCTTTGAAACTTTCTAGAAGAGCACATTAGGGAGATACCAGCAGATTCAGTGACTTTTAGAACATTTTAAAACCTTCTGTGTCTGGCTCTTGTAGTTCTTGGTTAAAGCTTCATTCCTAAAACAAATCAGGCTACTGTAAGGTTTATTGGCTATCTGCTTCTAACTTTAGATTTAATTTACTCTTGTGATGTTCATTCCAAAGAATTCTATACATATACATAATTGTCACAGTGAAATACATGGTCTCATACAGCCCAATAACAGGGTCAGTGCTACTGCTCTGCCTGGAGGTATAGGCAACATTTACAAGTATGTCACACCTCTAGGCTAATATTTAATTCATGACTACCTAATTTGATTATTAAAAGACAGGTTTTAGGCCTGAGGTAGTAGCAAGGAGCCAGCTCTTATATGAGTAACTTTTCATAGACAAGCCTACAAACTTCACTTCATAAATCTACTGGATACAAAAATCATGGACTAAATACAGACATTGGATTTATGGCCTGCCATCTGATAACCCCAGATGCATGTTGGCTTCTATTCTACCCAGGAGAGCATACAATTCACCAGCAGACTAGACTCTCTAAGCCTGAAGAAGGGTGCTTGTGCCCAAAAGCTCACGAAGAACATTTTTCTAACTATTTAGTTGGTCTAATAAAAGCTATCACATCTACCCAAAGAACCTTGTCTGCCTATGAATAATATGAGAAACTTATCATTAAATTATATATTTGAGATAGTGGCAGATTAGAGTAGTCTTTCTTGTACAGAACCCACAGTTCGAACGGAATATCTAGCAATAGTGAGTTCTCTTCTGAGCACACAAAGTACAGTGCCTACTTACCAGTCTGAGCAGATGAAGTCTCTGTAACTCAGAAGAATGAGGTGATAGGGGTTTTGAATGGGTAAATGAATATGGATCCTATCGGGTTCAGCTGCTAGACTACTAAGCCATCAGATGTTGTACTGAAATAAAAGTAAAGTTACCCTTCTATAGCAAGGTCATGGTTATACAGCAAAGGGGAGTGCTTTTAGCCCAGTATTTTACTGAAATAAAAAGGTTTCACTTTCAAGCTATAGTTGCTATTATACTGTTTGTTAGATCAGTTTAGTTTTTTTTTATGTTACTTCATTTGTGTGACTAAGTCACCACAGGTAGAACCCTTAGCAATCTGTATTGGCTTCAGTAGTCTAATCTTAAAAGTAAATATTGTTAAAGAAAAAAAATGCTTTCTATTCTAGTGGCCATCTGAAATGTTAAACTAGAAAAGGAATATTAAGCAAATATGAATGGAAAAATAAACTGCTGAGACTTGATCCAAGAGAAAATATCCACAGTTTGGCAACCTGCTTAAACCTTAGGAAACCATGGCTCCTTGATCTACAGCCAGCCTCTGTACTTAGGAGAAGAGTTGGCCTACCATGGGAAGTGAAAATAAAGAACTCTCTGAAAAAGGATTTCCCACAGGTAAAAGCCCTCAAAGAGGTGAGCTCTTGGTTTTTCTGCACACCAATTTCTCTTAGCATCACCAACTCAATCATAGAGCAAATCTCTTACTCTGGAAACAACCAGTATATTATTTATAGCACAGTGGGTATGTTTACATGAGACACTATTGCACAGTGGTTACTGCTAATTTATTTAATACTTGTATAAGCAAGTACTAAATACTCAGTAATAAGAGTTACTGTACAGTAGCACTGGCAATTGCTTTTTAAGTGACACTACCACACAGTAGTGTAACATTACTGTACAGGACGGTCTCAGCATGGGTTTTTTTGCCATGCAACACTACTGCACAGTATATCCTGCTACTGTGCAGTCAGCGGCTGGTGAAGACATGCCCAGTAGCACCTAACGGCCTCACCCAAGAGTGAGGCCATTGTGAGACACACACAGAAACAGCGTAAGACACAGACCTGCACTGAGGACCGTACAGACAAGGCAGACAAATATAATATGATTGCTTCTATCTTTTAGATGGGAAATGGATGCAGTCAGATTCAATGATTTACCCAAGATCACACAAAATATCTGGGACAGAACAGCTCTGTTGTAAAAACTAACCATTAGCTTTTCTGTTGTATTCTATATTGTACTCTGAACAAATAAATACATTCTTATAAAAATGTAATTTATAGTAAAACACTGAAAACCATTAAAATGTGAAAACTATTCAAAATACACTTTTAAGTACTCTTAGTATTTAGGCCGAAGAGCTTTTCAATACAGAAATATTTCTGTTAAAAGTAAAAATTGATAAAATCCTGGGAGCCAAAATTGTTCATACCTTAAAATCAGATAGACAGTATGACATACCCAAAAGAGTTGTCCAGCTGGACTGCGTGTAAACCCCTCTCAGCTTCCCTCATAGTTATGCAGCAAAGAGGTGTGTTTTAACCCAGTTTGGCAAACTGGATTTGAGTTAAATACCCGTGAAGACACTGTAGCTTAGGTTTAAAGTCAGGTTACTGGCTAGAATTCCATCAGTTACTGGGACAGTTGGGGTCTAATAAATATTTTTACTAATCTAACCGGGATATAAACAGGATGTAGCTTCATTCTGTGCCTATTGGAGCCAAAGGTAAAGTCGACTGAGGTCAATGGTGCAGTATTGAGTATTGCCATAATAGCCAAGACTTGCTATTTGCCTGATAAAAAAATACAAAGCACAGGGTGTGAATGTACTGAAGTGCAAAATGGACCCAAAGACAGAATAGTCCAGATTTGAATCTATATTCTTCATAACTGAAATCTCAAAAAAAGCAAGACTGAAAATGTAACTTGTTTTTATTAGTACAGGAAATAAAATCTATAAAATACAGCACTAGTGAGAGAGAGAACCAGCAAGTGGCAGTATTTGACAGAGGTAAGCAGAAACTTTAAAAAAGAAATACATTGTAAAACTGCTGAGTGAGCATTTTTACAAAAACTCAGAAAAAAATACTTCTGTTTTGTAGCATAGAATCGCACTAGCTTCAAGCCAGATCTTCAGCTGAAAAAAAAAGAAAGCAAAACACACATTTCTCATGAGCTTTTATATGCAGGGTCAACAAAGTGACTCTGAAAACTTTATAAAAACTCTTTCATGAAAATTAGCTAAGACTTGCAAAGAGGAGAGGGAAAGCGTATGTTTCAAAACCTTTGGAAGTTTTATTTCACTAAAGAGCTGGGGGGGGTTGGGGGGGGGGTTGCTTAGAAAACCTTGGAATATGCAGCATTCTAACAATTGCTATTAAGATTATTCTACAGTTTTATTACTGTATAGATTTTATAAAAGAAAACAAGATGCCTAAATGAATGTTTTGCTGATATATAAGAGAACCTTTATTCTTAAATTGTGATAGGGATAGCAAAGGCCAAGAAGTGGAGCCATTGTGACACACATACAGATACAGAGTAAGACCTAGATCTGCTTTGAGGACCTTATAGACAAGGCAAACAAATATAATATTTATAACAAATACTTTGAAATTGATTTCCAGATATGCCTTTCTTAAATTATATGTATATACTACCTACCAAAAACAAACATAGAGATGCCCATACAGGCAAATAAATTTTAACAGTAGAATAAATAGAACTCGACCCACCTCTGAAATTATGGCTTTATTTAATATTTCTTCACTATAACCATCAACACTAGAAGGGAGCCTCTGGCCTTGATCTTGTTTCTTACTAAAGGTTTGAATCTTTTTAGTGAGTTTTCTGAAGACATATTATTTAGGCTTGTTCTGTTTCTTATAAAGGAATAAAACTGTGACAAAAGAATGCCCAGGCAACAAAACCAAACTCTTAGCAGTTAGGACCTAGCCAAATTACTATTGGCCAAGCAACCCCAAAGGCTTATGTACATCAGATCTGTGCTGTATAGGTAAAGCACCATGGTAAAGTATACCCTGCCCATTTACTCCTGCCCTGTATGCTTCAGCTTTCTGAAATAAGAGGACGTAGCCACCAGTCGGTCCTTGAACGTTGCCAAGACAAAGGTTCTCCACCAACCCTTCTAGGCCAGATGAACATCCCTCACACTATCTACATAGATGGGGAGGCTCTGGAGTACGAGTAGTACTTTCCGTATTTCAGCAGCCACCTCTCTCAACGGGCTACCATCGATGAAGAAGTCCAGCACCAGGTCCCTTGTGCTAGTGCCGCCTTCTTCAATCCACAACAATGTGCCTTCGAGAATAGAGACCTTTGGAAGTTGATGAAGGTCCTGGTTTACAAACCTGTCATACTGACCACCTTCCTCTACTGTAGTGAAATCTGAACCATCTACCGATGCCATATTAAGACCCTCGATAGCTTTCACCAGTGGTTGAATCCTGGGGATCAAATGGGAGGACCGTCGGACCAGCATGAGTGTCCTCCATGAAACTACGTCCACCAGCATCGAAGCCTTGCTCTTGAGAAATCAACTCCGATGGATAGGCCACTGCATCTAGATGTCCAAGAACCTCCCCCCCATCAGATTCTCTTCTGCCAGTTCTCCATTGGCCAATGCTCAAAGGACGGCCAAAGGAAATGGTACAAAGACACGCTCAAGGTCGCCTTCAAGCATGGAGGCATTGACACCAATAGCTGGGAGGAGCAAGCTGCTGACCATTCGGCGTGGCACCACCTGGTCCACCAAGGTGCGCGCCACTTTGAGGCCCAACAACTTGATACTGAGGCGGAACAGCGGCAGTGGAGGAAGGAGAAGGAGACCAACCCAGAGCTGTGAATCCCACCCCCCTGCGCAACAAAATGCTCCCATTGCTGACCAATGTGTGCATCCAGAATCGGACTCCTCAGTCAGCTGAGGACCCATTAAGCCTGATGGACATCATCCTCGACTTTGAGGGATCATCAGCGAGACTTACCACATGCCAGTAATGCCAGGTAAAGACAGCCTAAGCATGGATCTGAGCGTGGATCGGAGACACACTGAAGCTGCTCCATTTTTGGACATTGGTATACATGGAACAGGAGTGAGTGGGGGGCATGCTTCATGGTGGATGTTCTTGGCACAGCAGAAAGGCAGTTTAGATTCTCAATAATTTCCTGCTCCTTTGTGAATATGCATACTCTTGCTTACTTAATGATCGTATACATTTTTTGTGCTTCATTTAGGGCACAGAATGGCTATCCTCAGAAGATAAAATCCCCCGTTCTTGCAGGACAGTTTTGAACAAATTGTCTAGGAAGGTGTTTGTCCTAGTAAGTAGTTTGGAATAGAATTTATTTCTTTTTTAACATAGTTTTAAAGCATTTTCTTAACACAAGTTCTCCCTCTACTGCTCAGTGTCTCCAGAGAGATTCTAAGTCTTCCTTTACTTCTAAAGAGATCTTTTAATCAGCTTGTATGTCCTTTCTCTCATTCCCTGGCAGACTCATATTTTAAAATAAAAAAGCCAGATATTTGATGCAGTGTCTGTTATTTTCACCTTGTAATCTTGCAACATACCACATTTACCCGAATCCAAAATTATTTTGAACTTAATACAAGTCACCCTGGCTCAGGGCAGGTGGTCGCTCAGCTCCAGCTTCGGCCCCAGACCAAAGCCAGAGTTGCTGAGCTGCTTCCTGTTCTGGGCCAGTATTTGAATCTAATATGAGACTGCTTTTTGTCCTAGGTTGACTGGGGGTGGGATTACTAATAAATATAGTAATTTCCTTTTAAATTAATCCTGTCATACTGAATAAACTATATTAGCTGGAAGTTAACATATGATCACAGGAAAATAGTGTAAATACTTGTAAGTTGTTGTCATCAGGTTTCAGAGTTAACACAACCTTGGGATTAATGTGCTGTGATACTTCTACCCTCACACATATTCTGGGAAAAGGAACTGTATAGGTTTACAATTAGAATAATATGTTCTGAATCATAATACCTAAAGCCTTCAGTTTTTTAATAAAAAAGATAAAGCATTACATTCTTCTTCAATCACTGAAGACCTTTAATATCCTTCTTACCCCAAAGAAATAAATATTGGGGTATGGAGAAAAAAACAGTAAAAAATCCTCAGCAAATTATAAGAAGACTCCTTATGTTGGTTTCCAACCTTAAATTATGACCCAAAGTGAAGATTAGTTGGGAAAAGCAGCAGAAAAAAAAACCAAGCTATATAATGCTGATGATGTAATTTATTTTATTGATTTATTTTTTCTAAATTATTCAGCACTAGCACCAAGACAGTTTTTGACCCAAAAATGTAGCCCAGAACATATAATTGGTATGCTTAGATAGCAGGAACTGACTACTGTCTCAGTAGCTCACTAAATGTCAGATTGATTTGCATTATACTGGAATAAGAAGCATTAATATTCTATCCAATGTATAGTGCTCTGCTAATTGCATGTCACCTCACACTCACTAATAATCCATAGGGCATGAAGAAAGCCTACACTAAATGAATCATGAGACATTAATATTGCATTCCTAAGAAACACAGAGGTTAAGTGTAACTGAAAGTAAATGGAAAGCATGCTACATTAAGGTTAAATTATCCAATTAAATTGAAAATATCCATAAAACTCTGAATCTTAGTCACAAAGTTGCTGTTGCATTGACATCTCCTCTGTGTATTCAGAAGACTTTTCTACACTTAGCGTGTCCTTCTGAGGTTATAAATAACCTCCACCATGTACTTTCTTCTGGAAATGGAAATAATATTTCACAAATAATTTAATAAAAGAAACGAGTGTCATTTTCCTAAATGCTACCATTAATATTTTTTTAATTGATACATGGACGTGTATGTGTGTTCTAATTTATTCTCAGGTGGCTAAATTGTCATAGCTCCATTGATTTTAGTGGAACCACACAATGTACACGAACTGAGGACCTAACTCTAGATTTTTATAGGACAGAGATGTGTTTGTTAAAGGGAAAGCTGTGCTCAGAGGAAAACCGTATTCATACATTTTAACATTTGTATTATGTTGTTCCTCACAGTTGAAATGTATAATAGATTTTATCTATCTAGGTATTAAAATAAGCCCAGATCCTTAAAGTTATTTAGGGTGTAGACACACATAACATGATTACTATGCATTAGTTTATGCTCTATTTTAATCCCTATTAAATTTACTCCATGGTTGGTGTCTACACAAGATGCTTTACTGTGCGTTAGACTAATCTAATGCACAGTAAAGCATCATCATCTACATGTGCATTGATTACTGTGCATTAAATTAATGTAATGTGCTATTTGCTAGTTTTTTCACCTTTACAGGGTGAAAGAGAGGCCTAGAGAGATCCTAGTGTCCCAAAGTCTAGAGCTGTCCCCCTTGTGGGTCTGAGAAGTGCAGAGGAGTACTGTATTCTATCACATAATGCATACCCCAAATAAGACATACACTTGTTTTTGGGAAGGCAGAATGAAGAAAAAAAGATTTTTTCAGAGTTATGGTTGCATAGAGAAGGGACAGAGCCCACTCTTCAGCTCATTCATCCTCCCTTTTCTGCTTAATGAAAGCTGAAACCCTAGCTGCTACTGGTCTCCATGAACAGATCTATGATTTTGAAAAGAGATAAAACTAATTTTTGAAACTGAGAGACAGGAGGAGATACCAGGGGTAGCTAGCATACAGCAAAATTGCCAGAAGAAAAGTTTTCTTGATTAGTGGAATATTAAGACCCTTAACAAGGAAATAATATCATTAACATCTTGTGGAGTGAAGAATAAGCCGTTAAGTCAACAGCCTCCCTCAGCTGTCCAAACAGGAATGCCACAGAAGTGCTGCACTGTGGAAGCAAGAATCAAAGCAGGGTGCTTCTATTGCAGGCAGAAAATCAACTTCCCTGTCTAAGACATGTACCCCAGTTCTGGGGGGCTGATTTTTTGGGCAAAGGTGCATATACTATGTGAATAAATATGGTACCTATGAATTTGCGAGCAGACACACTAATGCATTTACCCAAATCCAAGAAGACCTTGAACGTATGAACCTCACAATAATTAGATTCTATATATAGTACATTTATAAATTTGTTATAATTTTCTA
This sequence comes from Gavialis gangeticus, assembly GCF_001723915.1. NCBI lineage: Eukaryota > Metazoa > Chordata > Crocodylia > Gavialidae > Gavialis > Gavialis gangeticus. Next base: position 51,354,413 of record NW_017729027.1, on the reverse strand, counting down.
TGTATATAATCTAATTATTGGAGGGTCATCTTAAATTTTTCCCTGCCCCCACTGCTGTAGCAGGTAAAGCAGTGGCAGGGGTGGGGACTGATGATAAGGGTGTAGGCAATGGGGAGGGTGGTTTAGGTCACTTGAACCCCTGCCACCCGTCCCCCTGTTGCCTCTTCCCCCACCACAGCCTTGGGCTTCCCACCTCCCCTGCAGCCTCTCTCTCCTTGCTAGCCCTCTTCTGCCTCCCACCCCCTTCTACTTACCCTTGCTCCATGCTGGCAGGTTCTGTCCCTGCTCCAACCTGGGGAACAGAGCACAGTCCCAGCCCAGCTTGGTGGAGGTGATGACAGCGTAGCTCAGGGCCCAGCCAGAGCTGCTACTGCTACTGCTACTGTGATGGGCTGGGGCCATGCTCTCTGCCCCAGGCTGGAACATGGGCAGAGCCTGCAAGTGCCAGAGCAGGGGTAAGTGGAAGGGATTTGTGGGGAGGAGAAGGCAGGGGGGCAGAGACTGCTGCAGGGGTGTAGGGGGTGTTTGAGGCTGCATGAGGGCAAAGGTGGCAGGGAGAAGACAGGGGAGAAGGAGGGCTGGAACAGTCGCTAGGACCCCTCAGAAAACTCCCAGGCACCGCTGTAGTATATGG
>NW_017729027.1:51353166-51353592 GCF_001723915.1 Gavialis gangeticus | reverse complement strand
TGTCCCCCCCCCCCCCCCGCGCCTCATAGTCAGTTCCAAGAAAGGGAATGTTAAATGGGGGAATAACCTCGTCCTGGATTTGACTAACTAGGGTATATTACACCAATTGTATACTGAGATGCTAATTCCCAGCAGAAATCATACAGTAATCTCAAGAGCTCAACAGAAGCAGGGAGTCTAAGGAAGAGTTCATTAATATGTGCTCCAACCATAATTTTTTTATGATTCTACTGAAAGAGGCTAATTTTATCCCTGCTTCAATCCCAGATTAGGAATGCATGTGTTTGAAAACAATGCTCTCCGGACAGCTGAAGCCGGTGCCTTTAACTTCCCTGACTGGCCTGAGGAAATGGAGGGCTTCAGGCACAGTGAAGGTGGGAAGGTGCAAAACATTTTTATGGCCTGAGGTTCAGGCCAGAGCTGGGG
>NW_017729027.1:51347634-51348166 GCF_001723915.1 Gavialis gangeticus | reverse complement strand
TGTGTGTGTGTATTAAGACACACCCTCACTGGCGCTGGGGGAGGGATGCCTGGCTGTGTGCACATACCTCTGAGTGGGGGGTGGATAGAGATAATAATGGAACCCTCCCCCGGGTGTGTATGTGAGCCTTGCTGTGCATATCCCTCTCAGGAGGGCACGGGGTATGGAGGCAATAATGATTGGGGGGAGTGCATGTGTGGGGGGTGGAAGCGGAGGTGCAGGGTGTTTGTATGGATGGGAATGTGTGTGTGGAAGGAGTCCTGGGCGCCTGTGTGGGAGGTGGATGTGTGGGCGTGCGTGGAGGGGATGTGTGTGTGCATGGAGGTGCGTGTGGGGGGGTGAGCAGTGAAGGGGATGTGTGCGAGGGAGGGTGTGGAAGGGTTGTGTGTGGGTGTGAGGGGTCGCCGTGTAGGTGCCAGTGACACGCGGGGGAAGGTGCCCGGAGGCGGCCCCGGGCGGGGCGCGGGGCCCTGCGGCGCGGGCGAGGAGACGCTGCCCGGAGGGGCCCTGTCCATCCTGCCAGGCGCGGCGC
>NW_017729027.1:51344817-51347111 GCF_001723915.1 Gavialis gangeticus | reverse complement strand
CGTGGCTGCGCGCCCCGCCGGGGCTCCCCGAGAGGTGGTAGCGAGGCTTTTCCTCGCCGCCGCGGGGTTGCGATCGCTTCCTTCGTGCTCCTTTTTTCCCTTCACCAAGTGCTGCCCCGCCGCCGCCCGTGTGCCGCGGGTCTCGCTCGCCCTGCCAAGGGCCCCGGGCCGCGCGCGGCTGAGCCAGCCCCCTGGGGACATGAAAAACATGAAGGGCCCGCTGGGGGGCACTTCCGGCCCGGTGCACGGAGATCCTGAGTCCCGCAAAGCTCCCAGCTTGAGGGCTTTGTCCCACTGACCTGCTTCTTGGTTTGGGAGGACTCGAGCAGGCTCTTTGGGACTTCCTGCTGCCCTGCTTCTACACAGTTAACCATGGAGTTGAGCTTGGTCCTGGGGGTTGTCTTCAGAGCCCGGTGTACTCCGGGCTTTCAGTGAGATCTTTTCGAACCGGTGCTGCCAAGCCTTCGTGCCTTCCAGGCTCCAAAGACCATTTCATCTGAACCCCCCCAGCCCCCTCCCCCCCCCATGACTTGCTCTTTGGCAAGATGCATAATTTCTTGGCAGAAGCCGATCCGTCCTGCTGTAGTTGTAAAAGTTTTAGTGAACAGTACAGGAAGCGAGTGGCTAATGTTTCTTACATTTGAAGCAAAGTACATTTACAGCACACCTTTTATATTGGTCGGGGAGCTTTGCTGAGTTTCCTGTCGTCTCGTTTTGTGAATCACGCTAAGCGTTTTTTAAAAAAATACATTCCTAAGGAGAAGGATGTGAGTTGAAACAGTTTGGATGCATGGCTGGGGTAGGAGGGCCTGCAGCAGCAAAATATATTAGATTAAAACTGGCCAGGGTGGAACTCCCCTTACCACAGATATTTATAATCTTGCAGTGAGTCAGAGGAAAATGTATGAACAATACAAGCATTATACTTGTCTAACCTTCCTAATAGATCAAATCTCCCAGTCTCCCAAATCTGAGGTACTGTGCAATCATTTTTAAGTTGTGAGTCACGGTTGTCTCTCTTCCCTTTGGAATTGGTATTTTAAATGCATTCTTCTTAGTGTTAGTAAAAAATTAAAAATTGGTAAGGTAAAAAAAAGTGATGGAGCCACCTGTTCATGGCGAGCTAGACTAGGCCAGGTCAGGGGCAAAGGTGGTAGGAGTCCATCAAGGTTTTTTGAAACAATCTCTAAAAGTATGTCAATGTGTATTTTTACATTTTTAAAAATTTAACAGAGCTGTAAAATATATTCATGTCATATTTGATTGAGGCGGTAGACATGTAATCCATGACGTTTGCTAGGTTGTTTAGGAATATTAACGATTTGCTTCACATTGATTTACTGTTGCTAGGTGGTGGCTATAAAAATGCCATACTTTTGGAGCAGTAAGATGTTTTTACTGGCAGTGATCTATTTGCTACTTTTGCCTTATCTTTTCTTTCTTGAATATACGACTCAATTCTGAAAAGAGACTTTGTACAGATAGCATCATGGGATTGCCTTGTTTACTGTGCCTCAGCAATTTCCAGAGCATATTTTTTCAGTTTATGTCTTTTTCCAGACAGCCTCACTTGGGGGCTGACAGTTGAGCTGTATTCTTTCTGGCTCACGTATCACCTCCAGTGGGGGATTAAAACAAAATGAGGCTTGGATACAATCCAGTTAAATGTCTTCCCACAAATCAAAAGCTCCCCACAACAGATCAAAGATTTATTCTGAAGAAGAGCTGGTAACATTCCTGGTGTGTTACCCTGCCATTGCTGCTTCTGCTTTCCAATCACCTAGTCCTCCTCCTTCCCTACTTCCTGACACCCCCCCTCCCTTCTATACTGTATTGGTGGATTCATGGCCTTGATTCAGAATGGCAGCAGTTCTACAGAAATCTGTGGAGCGTGACTGTAAGGAGTTCACCTGAGCAGATGAGATGGCAGGAACAGATCTTGTGCACGTGCAGGGGCCTGTCCATTTCTAAGGTCCAGGTTCTGCAGACCTTTCGTACTACTTCTGTTCTATTCCTTGGAAAGCCCAAGAATGCTTGTAAAGCCATAAGCTGCTCATTTCCCTAGTATCATCCTTAAGAACTACTTCTTCCTAATGTCCCCAAACTTCAGCTACTGACAACGAGGTAGAGTATTTGTGGGGATTGCTGATATTTATTTAAAAATTGAAATTATTCAGAAACATCTAATAATACATATGTAATACGTGCTTTTATTGTTACTCCTGTTGCTAGTTTCATACTATCCTATATTTAACTAAAAGTTTTTAGGTCAGGGATGTCTTTTAACATTCTAA
>NW_017729027.1:51338930-51339817 GCF_001723915.1 Gavialis gangeticus | reverse complement strand
AATTATTCAGAAACATCTAATAATACATATGTAATACGTGCTTTTATTGTTACTCCTGTTGCTAGTTTCATACTATCCTATATTTAACTAAAAGTTTTTAGGTCAGGGATGTCTTTCAACATTCTAATTTAGGGTCTTTGAATGATGCTACTATACAAACTGTTGTGCTGTAATCCACCCAATTGTCACCAGTACTAAAATATCACAAATTGGATTTTACATTCAGTTACACCAGTGCAGACCTATTGTCCTCAAATTTTCTGTGGTTACACTTAAGCGGTCCCTGTGTTTTAACTGGTTATGCTCCTGTGGTTGAGCTCATGGCTGTTGGATCTCTGCCTGAATTGGAATCAAATCCATCTTATTTGATTTTGCTGTGTCGGATACATAGCATAAAGCAGAGGTTCTGAGTCTTTTTAGGCTCAAGGCACTATTTAGAAAATATCCGTTCTTAGTTTTCACTTGGGGTTTTTACCCACAGCAGAATAATACAGAATTCTTGTGTTGCAAAGAACTAGCACCACAACAGGTCCAAATGTTTTAGCACAGTGAATATCTATTTGAAGAGTCTTGGTTTGTCTTGTTAGCCATGTTTGTGCACTTAGCAGTGATAACATTGTATGGAATCCTATGACCCCCTTAAAAAGATCTCAGGGCACCCCAGGGTGGCAGAGCACCCTGACTGAGAATCACCGGTGTAAAGAGTTGTAATACTTTTTATTAAAAAGTAGGAAGAACTTATTTGTCACAAAAGTAAGGGGAATCTGCTACACAGGCATTCACTATGTATCTCTTTAAGTAACTACAGTATAGAATGTTTGTTTTAATAATATCCAAAACAGACCCATTTTATGTATCAACAAGGCTGCAGTATTTTGCCTGTGGTT
>NW_017729027.1:51325189-51333930 GCF_001723915.1 Gavialis gangeticus | reverse complement strand
AAGAACTTATTTGTCACAAAAGTAAGGGGAATCTGCTACACAGGCATTCACTATGTATCTCTTTAAGTAACTACAGTATAGAATGTTTGTTTTAATAATATCCAAAACAGACCCATTTTATGTATCAACAAGGCTGCAGTATTTTGCCTGTGGTTGTTGATTTTAAAAGTTCTGAAAGTCTGTAGTTGCCTATTAGGGTTTAGTGCCTATTAGTTAACAAGTCGCAAATGATAAGATTTAAGGATTAAGTAGGATATGATGTTAACTATATGATTAGATTCAGCCTCTTAATCTTTGATAGCAAAACTGATATTTGAGCTCCAGTTTATAGCTGGAACTGGAAAAATCCTTTACTTAACTCACCTGGATTGTATAGAAAACTTTCTGTGGTGAGTGTCTTCAGCTTCTGAAGATGGTAACTCCTAAAGAAGGTGGTGTAGCACCTTTTTGAATTTCCTGACTGAACACTTCTCTGTGTTCATTGCTACTCTATTTTCTGCATGCCAGAAAAATGAAATGTGTGACCGCAATCCTGTCAGTTTTCATCATTCCTATTGGAAATTCCACGGGTGATAGTGAAACTAGAATTCATCATTCAATTCTGCTGTTCCAGGAAGTTACAAGTAACAGGTGACAAACACTGGAGATATTCTGTATGTAGAAACTTTCAAAATTGGAGCTTGATAAAGATTCAGCACCATAGGTGCAACTTTTCTAAGCACTAGGTGGAGAAAAAGGTGATTAGGACCAGTCAGTATGGATTCATCAAAGGCAAGTTATGCCTGACCAACCTGATTGCCTTCTATGATGAGGTGACTGGCTCTGTGGACGCGAGGAGACTGGCGGATGTGGTGTACCTTGATTTTAGCAATATGGTCTCCCACAGCATTCTTGCAGGCAAGCTAAGGAGGTATGGCCTGGATAAATGGACTGAAAGGTGGATAGAAAACTGGCTGGAGTATTGGGCTCAGAGAGTAGTAATTAATGGCTCAATGCCTAGTTGGTAGCTGCTATCAAGTGGAGTGCCCCAGGAGTCGGTCCTGGGGCCGGTTTTGTTTAATGTCTTCATCAGCGACCTGGAAGATGGCATAGAGTGCACCCTCAGCAAGTTTTCAGATGATGCAAAGCTGGAGGGAGTAGTAGGTATGCTGGACGGTAGGGCTAGGATTCAGAGTAACCTAGACAAATTGGAGGATTGGGCCAAAAGAAGTCTCATGAGGTTCAATAAGGACAAGAGCAAAGCCTGCACTCAGGACAGAACAATCCCATGCACTAGTACAGGCTGGGGGCTGACTGGCTGGGCAGCAGCTCTGCACAAAAGGACCTGGGGGTTACAGTGGACAATAAGCTGAATATAAGCCAGCAGTGTGCCCTTGTTGCCAAGAAGGCTAATGGCATACTGGGCTTCGTTGGTAGGTGTGTTGCCAGTAGGTCAAGAGAAGTGATTATTCCCCTCTATTCAGCACTGGTGCGGCCACATCTGGAGTACTGTTTTGGTACTGTTCAGTTTTGGGCCCCCCATGACAGAAAGGATGTGGACAAATTGGAGAGAGTCCAGTGGAGGGTAACAAAAATGGTGAGGGGGCTGGAGGACATGACTTATGAGGAAAGCCTGTGGGAACTGGGCTTATTTAGTCTAGATAAAAGAAGACTGAGGGGGAATTTATAGTAGCCTTCAACTACCTGAAGGGGGTTTTGAAAGAGGAGGAGCTAGATTCTTCTCATTGGTGGCGGATGACAAAACAGGGAGCAATAGTCTCAAGTTGCAGCAAGGGAAGTTTAGGTTAGATATTAGGAAGAATTTGCCTCGCTAGGAGGGTCGTAAAACACTGGAACAGGTTACCCAGAGAGGTGGTGGAAGCTCCATCTTTGGATGTTTTTAAAACCTGGCTAGACAAAGCTTTGGCAGTGACGTTCTAGTTGGGGCTGGTCCTGCTTTGAGTAGAGGGTTGGCCTAGAAGACCTTCTGAGGTCCCTTCCAACTCTAACTTCCTATAGTGCTATAATCTCGTGATTCTTGCTGTCACAATTACAGCATCCAATAAAGTGGGGTAACGAAAGGGCAGAGAGCTCCTGTCTTGCAGCAGTCAGATGGCACTGGATTGCAGATGCTATGACAAGGTTTGCCCAATGCCCCAGCCCTATGGACTGGGCTTGCTTCCCTGGCCCTGGCTTTGGCTCCGTGTGTGTTGGGTCATGCCTGTTACCTTTGGCCTGCGCACTGGCCTGTCGTCTGGCTGGCAGCTTGCCACCATTATCCTGTCTTGTTGCCATATTTCCAGACGTACAAGGAACCTCATGGGCCGGATGATGCAGCTCTGCAGGCTGGAGATTGAGCACCACTGTCCTAGCTTGTCTATCCAACCCCTTCTGCAATACCTCTTGTTGAGTTCTCACCTGGGAGTTGTTACTGGCCTGTGAGTCCCTGTCTTTTGTTGCGGGCATGTATAGCAGGCAAGTGTAGTCCCGGGGCTGAAAGGTGCTATGTTAAATGATCTCTGTGTGCATGTGCTTGTGGATTGGTCTGTAGGTAAACTAGTTATTGTAGAAAGAGGAAACAGAAAACTATCTGTAAAGAATAGAAAGGAAAAACACAAAGAAGGGGGTAGAGAATGAAGTGTAAGGGGAAAATTTTAAGGAACTTGAGGACACGGAAGGGAAGACAGACAGCAAAATCAATATAGGAGAAGCTATGCTATGGATTTCTTATGGGAAAGTATATAAGAATATAGAAGACTAAAGTTAAGAGATGAGATAAGATATAAGAAAATGTAGCAATTTAATTGTAACAATTAAAAATACAGTATAAATTGACAATCTATAGCAATTAATTACAGAACAAAATATTTTATTCTTAAAATTAAAGGTGTTCTTATGCAAGTGTTTTTGTCCGTGAGAGAGAGGTCAGTAATACATAAAGGAAAGTTCAAGCCTCTTGATTTTAGAATCTTGAAGCGCTTGTTTTAAAAACATCTTTGTAATTTTTGTCTCCTATTGATCTGACTTAAAATAGAATTTTTATAATTACTTCATTTTGCATTCATATGGGTGCCTCAGACTCATGGTAGAGGTGGAAAGGTAAATCTGGTGCCATATTGTATTATACCCATAATGCATCAATTCAAATTTTAGAGGCTGCATAATTCAGATAGCTATGGTGCTGCGAACAGCTATGTGTATGCCTAACTTTGTGTGTCACATGTCTAGAATCCTAGTCCTTCAAGAATTTACTCATGGAGGGAACTATTTACAGAGTAAAATGAAGCATATGTTTAAGTCTTTACAGGATTGGGGGAAACTTTCCACTTCTGAAAAACTGCATTTGTGAAAACACCATTTTAAAATCTGCCTTGCAAAGTTTAAACATGTTAATTATACATCAGTTCCTCCAAAAAGACAAATAACACACTGTACAGGGGGGTTTAGTATTTTTCCCTTTTTAATGAAAAGACTGGACCTATTTGACTTTATCATTGGTTCCACTTGGAATTTGATGGAAAAATCAAGAGTACCTTGCCAGGCTCACTGCTGCAAACATGGGCAGGCATTCAGGGCAATCCAGAGACATGGTGCAATGAGCACTGGCTGAACTGAAATGGAATGACTCAAATGTTTTTCTTGATTCATTCTCTTGCCCGGCTGCTGGGTTTCATTTCTTTTTACCATGGAGCTATTACTGTTGAATAGACTCTTTTTTAAACAAAGAAGACCAAATGAACATTAAAGTTGCAGTAAATAAAACAGGAATACTGAAACTGTTTTGGGGGGATAGGGAAGGTTTGCAGGTTTCTTCCTCTATGGTGTCTCAGTGAGAGCTACAGGACTATAGTTGCCTGTGTTCCCACCTTTTTCTTGTGGTCTGTCTGCTATATACATATATAGCATTTCTTTAGAGCTGGAAATATGTCATTTTATGAGTTTGCACAGCGTTAAGCTTAGGGCCTTTTGACACAACTGCAGTCAAATAGCCAGGGTGGATTTGATTTAAATCATGATTTAAATCTCTGGTCAGGAAGCCTTGAATGAATCATTGTTTTCTACAAAAAGTGCATTCTTGTTGTTGGATATAACCTTCAATAAAATATTCACAAATAGGGTCTCTTTTATGGCCTGGCAAGCCTGCTGCCATGCTGTGTTTTCCCTTCTACCATACCATTCCCTTACTAGATAGCAAATCAATGGGGAGGCTGTCTTCAGAAACTTATCCCTCAAGACTTCTGGAATAGTTTGCTCAAAATTTTTCTTTTTTGTTTCTACTTCCTGTTCCTCCTTGCATTTATCTCCAGACTCCTTCTCCTTGCCTAAATCTACTCCACACCCAACAATCCTGTTCCAGTGGTTCCCAAACTCTGACAGATTGGGATGCCAATTTAAAACAATACAACCTTAAGTACCACCAGCAATTTTTTGTCATATAATATAATTATAATAAATCTGTTAACACGTACTACTGACGTTGTTTGCATACCACAGGTGGTACATGTACCACAGGTGGGGAACCGCTGCTCTATTAATTTAATGTCTTGAAACCTTGCACTTTTGGAGAGAGGCAAGTACTTGACTCCATGTACACAGACTGTCAGAGAGACAATAGGGCTGGTGGGTGGGTAATCAGTTCTGTTATCTCTCAACTCCATCTACTGCTGTTAACAAGGATGTTATCTCTGAAGACACAAATCCAGTTTGAGAACTGAAACCAAGCATCACAGAGAAGCTTAATGGGATCGTCTAGAGTAGACTGAGCACTGCGTACCATTGGATAGAGTGGTTAACCGTTAATAGTTGATTTTTATCTACCCTGCAGATAGTGCTGATCACACAATAATATTATGAAGTAGCAAAAGAGTTTAGTACACAGTTGTTTCTTCTTTTCCTCCTTGTAAGTTACAAAAGAAAACTCTTAACAAAAATGTAGGGCAGATCTTTAACTTTATTATTCCCTTAATGGCTGTGCTGTTGTCCTCCTTCCTGATGGAACCTTGTAATTAGAGCACTTCCTTCAAATCTTTTTTTTTATAATTATTTTTCCTCCAAACCTAATAAAATGTTCTGATTCCAGCACTTCTTCCCCATTTTCTTAAGACGGAATACTGAATACAACAATCTACTTGGTACTGAACTAGAAGAGGAGAGAAAAATAATTTTACTGTGTACAACATTACATATATTTTACAGGGACCATGCTCAACTAAATGTTTTTTTATTTACACAGCATTAACTAATTTGGTATATTTGGTACTCTTTCATTGACTCTTTCATTTGGCTGCCTTTGCTGTTCAGTACAGTATAGTTAGAGTGGCCATATTACTTTTAAGGAAAGTAGGCAGCAGTGCTCTAGCATGGTGCCTGCTTCCCCCTCTCCCCTGCCTGGCACATCATGCTGCTCTGCCTTAATTTCTGCTTTGATTTTCACCACCAGCTGGGAGCAGCCTACAAAATCCAGGACTGTCCTGGCCAAACCGGGACGTATGGTTACCCTGAGTATAGTGCAATGAAGAAAACCCCAAGCTAGCTTTGGGTACTAGTAGCAGCCTAGCACAGCAGTGTGGATCTTGGCATAGGCTGCAGAACGCCCCAAGAAGCTGGATAAACCTGTGGGCAATTAGTCAACCTTAATCTGTGTAGCTGTAGCTACTTTGGTACATGTACCCGAAGTAGCTACATGCCCATAGTAGGTATGTCTTAACTGCAGTAGCAGCAGTGACTATAGTGTACATAGTTTTAGAAGGTACAGCTTCCAACAGTTCTTAGTCATCCATTTGTTTCTAAAATGTAATACCGCTGAGTTCCTTAATGGTTTATATTTGGAATACAGGGCTAGAAGGGACGTTCTGGGCCATTGAATCCAGCCTTTTGTGTTTGTAAGTAACCATTTATTCAAATATTCCTAAAATTTGCCCTGCCCGAAAAACTCACACATGGTAAAGTTATGGATTATGGACATGTATATTAAGCTTGGTTTTAGTTGAAGTTTGTAAAATGTTTTAATTTGTGTTTTGGATAACTTTTCCTTTTCATATGTTGAAAAGTTTCACATAGACAAGTAGTGTTGAAATGTAGTAGTCATTCTCGTAGCTCATAAAAAAAAAATCTGTGTTTTCAATAAAATGAAATACTTCCATGCACTGTCTATTTACAAGTGGTGAAAAAAGCAGAAATTATGAGTGGATTAGTGTAGCATACATACAGATGAGAAATTAATAAACCTAAAAAAATATTGCTTTGTTGCTGGTTGATTGCTTAATGAAGCAGGCTTTCTTTGAGCAACATTACAGCTCTTGTTTTTCAAATCTGATAATTGGAATCGTGATTCTGGAAAAGAGTTTTGGACAGATTATGTTTTGACAGAAACACTTTTCCTCATTAGAGAAAGGAGTGTTGGTTAGCTCACTGGTTACTTTAGGAGCCATGAGTTGCTGGTCATTTGCTCTGACACAGGTGGTTTGCTTTGTCTCCATCAGAATAAAAACTTTACACAGTTGCTTTAATCAGCGAAAAAGGGCAAAGTTCCATGTTGAAAGAAGTTGTGCAATGCCATCAGAGGGTTTTAAGAACAACTGATAGTGAGATGAGATGGAATTTGGTTAAGTAAACATAAGGACATGTATAAATTCTTACCAGAATCAGAGTCAAGTTAGACTTAATCACATTGCTAAAAGCTAAGCCTAAATTACTTGGTATCAATTGATATACTTCATCACTTATGCTATTGTATAATGAATTGGTTGAAAACCTTTGAGCATCACATCTTCATTTTTAGTAATCTACAGTTTACCCACTACTGTGCGCACATACATGAGATGCTTACTGTGCAGTATACTATTTAGCTGGAAAATAAATGTCTTGCGTCTACACGTGTGCCCCTATTTGGCTGGAGTAAATTAATTTACTCTGCAACAGGAGTATAAGTACTATCCTGCTGCGGAGTAAAAAACTCTGTAGCAGTGCATCTGTAGACGCTGCCCCAGCTGGCTGGGGCATGAGGGTGCTTCAGTGTAGGGCTTCCTGCTGGTTAGCGCTATATCCTCATACCCCAGCCAGTCTCTCCACAGGATGTTGTGCCAGGGGCATCAGCCCCTGGCTGGCAGACTGATCCCTGGACACTACCAACTGGGACTGCTCCGCCTTGCCTCAACCTTTTGCGGTCCCTGGTTGCATGTGAAGACATGTGCCCAGAAGCAATAAACTCTGGAGTGATGAGCTCTGGAGTTTATTCGTGTGCATTAACATGCATGTGTAGACATGCCTACTGTGTATTTCTTCGAATTATGTAAAGAATGATATTCTGACAACTCTAGATCTGGGAAACACCTGAAACTTTGATTGAAATTGTATATAAAAAAAATAAGTCAGAGTAAGCACGGAAGATTTCTGTTGGAATTAATAACATCTGGTAAAGAAGTAAGTTGATAAAAAAGAAGATTGTAATGGAAAGTTGGGTACTGTTTCTGTTTACGCCTCTAATTAGTTTGTCAAAATTTCAAAAGTTCAAGTTCCAATTAAGGAAAAAAAACTTACTTGAATATTTAAAGAAAAAAAAAGTAACAAGATATATATATTTTGTTTTTGACAAGTTCTAACATTACAAGGTGTGTAGTATTAAGAGGTGGGACTTGTTACAGATAGGCCACTCCCTATCCAATCTGTTTGGGATAAGGAGTGGCTTATCCATTTTTATAGGCTGCCTATACATGGCAGCTCCATGTCTGGTTGGTATATTCATGTATTACCATAATGCTAACTTTGGCCATTCATTACTATCAGTATTTATTTGTGCAGCAAGGGGAATTGACTAAGTAGTTTACAGATGGACAAAGATAAGTGTCCTAGCTGCAAAGAAATAATGATGTAAGCAAATTTTTTTTGGAGAATGGTCAGTTGTATTTAACTAATGCACTCACTGACTATATGGAGTCAGGAACCGAAATCTTCACAGTTCAAGCCTGTAAATTAAGGATAATTTATTGACAATCAACTCCCTTTCTATGAAGACAAGAAGTAAGAACTTTTTTCTTTTTCTTTCTTTCTTTTTTTTTTTGGTAAAGGAATAGACATTTTGGACCGTCTCATTTTATACTGATTCAGACTTACCTAGACAGTTATCTTTAGTTCTGTTTGTTTCAAGTGAAGCTTAACATTCCTAAATATACACCTTTATAAAAAATGTACTCAAGAAATATTACTGAAGATAACATAATGAATTTTTTGTTCTGAGATGGAGCTCTTGGTTTATTGATTAATTTTATATTGTTGAATGAATGCATAGTAGTTTAATGTGTCTTACTGTGCTGTAATAAACAACCTGTGTAATACAGTTGCCTTACTGACTGTAACTCCAGAGGTGTGCAGATAGTTTCATAGTTTCTAGGGTCGGAAGGGACCTGAGCAGATCATCAAGTCTGACCACCTGCCATGGCAGGAAAAAGTACTGGGGTCAAACGACCCCAGCAAGGTGTTCGTCTAGTCTCCTCTTAAAGACGCCCAGGGTAGGAGCCAGCACCACTTAGCTTGGAAGTTGGTTCCAGATCCTAGCCGCCCTGACAGTGAAGTAGCGCCTCCTGATGTCTAGTCTGAATCTACCCTCTGCCAGCTTGTGACTGTTATTTCTAGTCACTCCTGGTAGTGCTTGGGAGAAGAGGGACTCCCACAATGCCTGCTGGTCCCCTTTGACTAGTTTGTAACAGGGCACTGGATCCTACCCCTCAGCCTTCTCTTGTGGAGGCTGAACAGGTTCAGGTCCC
>NW_017729027.1:51322303-51325103 GCF_001723915.1 Gavialis gangeticus | reverse complement strand
TTAATGAGAATGGGGTGAGAGACAATGTTGAAGGCCTTCCTAAAGTCCAGAAAGACTATGTCCACTGCTACCCCTGGATTTTGTGACCTGGTCATAGAAGGCCATCAGGTTGGTCTGACAGGACCTGCCTCTAATGAACCCATGTTGGTTGCCCCTAAGCATAACCTCCCCCACTGGCCCCTCGATCATTTATGGTTTTGAGTTTGTATTTTGCTTAGCATGATTGAATCCTGGGCTATGACTGAGGGTTCTAGGCACTTTAGTACAAATGAATAATAATGCAGTATATCAGGATTGCTCAACCTCTAGCTCGTAGGCCAGATGTGTCCCATGGAGCCATAGCATCTGGCCTGTGGGACCCCCCCATGGGTCAGGAAATTTGGTGGGGGAACACTGGCAATCAATATTGCTACCTTCCCCTGATTTCAAATTCCCAAGCCCTGCATGGCCAGATTAAGACTGGGCCACATATCCTTTTTCCCCTGTGTGGCTGGATTGGGACTGGGCCATGCCCCCTTCCACCTCTGCACACAGGCAGATCAGGGCTCTGCTTCTTTCCCCCCATGAGGCTGGATCAGTCTCTGCCTTGTTGCCCTGTATGACAGATCTGTCCTGTGGAAGGACTGAGCACTATCCAGAGGGGGGAAAGGTTGGGCACCGCAATAGACTCTTTATGTAATATTGTTCACTAAAGTCTGTAAAGATTTTGGAGGTACGCGGCAATTCTATAGACAGGGTGGATTTGACTTAAACAAATAGATTTAAATCACTGGCAAGGAATGACTTAATTATTGTTTTCTAAAAAAAGTGTATTCTTGTTGTGTGGTTTCATTTTTAGAAGGTATATACTATACATCTTAAAGCAGTGATTTATTTTGATATTCTTTCAGATTAATTTTGCAGCTACATCAGAAACCTGTTATTATGATTTGGTTATTTTATTTACCAAAGTTAATTGAAGCAGGTATTTATGAAGTCATTGGGAGGTGAATTATCTCCATTTCACTAGATTAATCATGGATATTTGGGGGATATGTTTGCTGCGCTGTATTAGGAAGACATCAAATGAGCACTGCAGTCATGTTATTAGCTTGGGGCTTCCTTCACTTTCTTCTAGATTTGTTCTTATCTTTGATTTCTTCTCTCTCTTATGGCCTGGCAAGCCCACTGCCAAGATAGGTTTTCCCTTCTACCAGACCATTCCCTAATTAGATCTCAAATCAATGGAGAGGCTATACTCAGAAACATATCCCTCAACACTTCTCGAATAGTCTGCTCAAAATGTTTCTCTCTTGTTTCTACTGCTCCTCCCTCTTTGCATTTATCTGCAGACTCCTCCTCTTTGCCCAGATCTACTTCATCCCCAACAATCCTCTTATTCATTTAACTTCTTGAAACTTTACACTTTTAGAGAGAGGTAAGGGCTTGACCCTGTGTACACGAACTTGCAGAGAGTCAATAGGGCTGATGGGCGGGTAATCAGGTCTGTTACTCTCATCTCCATATGCTGCTGTTAACAAGTATGTTATCTCTGGAGACACAAATCCACAGTTTTATAACTGAAACTAAGCATCACAGAGATGCTTAATGGGATCTTTTAGACTGAGCACTGAGTCTCAAAGGGTAGAGTGGTTTTCTTTAATCTATAGAGGAGCCTCTGGGAATCCCATAAGATTGGGTCCCTAATATAGTCCACGGCCTGTTGTGACCTATTTATAAAACTTTTCTAAAAAGGTTACTGTAGCAGGGCACTAAGGTGCCTGCTACTGGAAAAGCAGCAGTATGGGCTCAGGTGCTGGTTGGTAGGGGCAACCAGGAGGAGCTAAGGGCCCACACCTGGTGAGTTAGCTGATCAGAAGGGGCAGGGCTGACCACCTTAAGACCCAGACAGGACGCTGTGAGTGCTCGCTTTCTCTCTCTGCTGGCAGCCAGGAAGGAGTACTGCCTGACTAAGGGAAAGAGATCGGCCTGGAATGTGGGAAAGAGAATAAGGCCTGAATGTACCAGCCGCTAGTTACACGGGTGGGAGATGTGGTGTGGTTTGGAGAACATTTAGCCAGGAGGATTAACTTTGTGTTATAGTCCAGGGGCTTGTGTTATTGTTTGTTGTTGTCGTTACACCGGAAGACCGGGTGAGGCTATTAGGGGTTGGAGGAGGCCTCATAGGGGCTCCATGGTAGTATGGGGACCCCGGTGCCAGAGAGGGCACAACATTCAGGGGTGCATCGACCTCAGCCCCAGAGCAAAGGGGGCAGTTGCGAGAAGCCCCAGAGCAAAGGGGGCAGAGATTGACGATCACCAGAGGACACAGCTGTGAGACAAGCCAGAGAGTGCCAGCGGGGCGCAGGCTGCGAGACAAGCCAGAGAGCATCCGTGGGGTGCGGAGAGGGAAGTTGACCAAACAACGTCCGGTATATCTGGGAGGCTTGGGGTGTGCTACGGGGTAGTTGGAGCCATGCGTAGCCCGTAAGACTGGGGTGCACCGAGTCACCCAAAATAGAACCGAGACCGAGATACATCAGAGCACTGTGTCAGAGAGGACAAAAGGCAGCCTCCTTTATACATGGTTAACATCAAAGACGTGGCGGGCAAGATGTGAGGGTGCTTTTAATATCACATTGGCATGGTAGGGGTTGCTAGGGGAGATCACGGCCACCTCTAGGACCCTGCGCTGTCACAGTTACATAAATATATTGTCTCCAAATAGTGTATCATTAGAAGTTATAATCCATATTCCATTATGATATGTTTGAGCTTTAATATATCTTAAATTAAAGCTATCTTTATATAGGTTTATTTT
>NW_017729027.1:51321862-51322292 GCF_001723915.1 Gavialis gangeticus | reverse complement strand
GTATTAACACATGTTCTGTAACTAACTCAATTTGCCTATATGCCATTATTTCTCATATGGTGTGCACTCTTTTTTTTTTTCTCATCTGCTTTCCCTCACCACTGTGTAAAAGACTAACTGAATACGTGCCTCAGAAGTTATCCTAACTGCTGCAAGTATGTTTAGTTGTCACAGAAAGTAGAATATATATATGCAGTATTTTGAGAAATAAGAACAAATGTATTTCCATATTGTTTTTCTGTAATGAACTGAATTTTAATTGCTAAGATTTAATGAACAGCTAACTCCACTCCCCCCAGCCAACCAGCTCCCAGTTTTGCCTTTTAATACAGATACCTTTTTCCCTCCTTGCATATAGCCCATACCCTTTTAACTGAAATGAGGTGGTGAAACTTGAAGGCTGCTATTAAATCCCCTCTCGGTCTTTCTT
>NW_017729027.1:51309236-51316862 GCF_001723915.1 Gavialis gangeticus | reverse complement strand
TTTTAACTGAAATGAGGTGGTGAAACTTGAGATGAGCATTATATGTGAGAAAACCAGATCCCTGTGGCTCTGTATTAATTGTTGCAGTTCTGGGACAGCCATTAACAATTAACAACAATTAACACTGCCAGTGGTTCCCCCCACCAAATGTCCTAACTTCTGGGGTGGTGTAGTCCCAAATGCAGGGTTTGGCCAGTGCCTGGAGTTGGCTCCTAGTGGGGTAAGCATGGAAGGTTAGACCCAGCACATGGCCCCAGAGCCAGTGTGCAGACTCTGACTTGGTGCACTGGGTAAGATTTGGCATGGGGCTAGGAGCTGGCACTTGGGCTTTGTGCCCCAGGCTGCACCCAGCACATGGCCCAAGACCTGACCATCTAGTGCATAAGGCTGGCAGCAAGCTCATCTCCCTAGATGCTACCACTCAGTTTCTGTAAGGACTATTTTTTCCTTTGTTCTGCAGTGGTGGCTGTAGGGTTGTTGGGGCCTTGAGCAAGAGAGTCATTTGGGGCCCCTTAGAGGCTTAATTTTGATGACATATAGGGAAGTTGGACAATTTCAATTTCACTTTGCCCTATCCACGAAACTGCAATGAAAATATCTTAATATTCTTTGGGGGAATTAGATAAATAGTCGAGTGTTAAAATGGAAATAGAGCCACTTCCTTGCAAAAACTTCCCCATCCCCCAAATTTGGGCCCCCTAAAGTGGGGTCCTAGGTGGTCACACAGTTTGCCCTCCCCTAAGGCTGCTACTGCGTTCTGCCTCTTTAAAACAAGGTTATATTATATATGAGGTTATGGTATATGTGGTAGTATGCGCATGTCCTATATGGGAGCATTGCATTGTTGTGAACACCATGTGAGGCTGAGTGATTTCAATTAGGAGAAAAAAATTAATGTGAAAAATCTCTGTATTAGAAAATGTAGTTAGTACTAAATTCCTGAGCTCTGTTTTGATCCAGAATAGAGCTGGGTAGCACCCAAACTCTACCCAAAGCCCAGGAGGTTCCTGATCCGATTAGAACACATCTAGCATAATAGCACGGACTAAAATAAGGACTGTCACTCCAAAACACAGCTGCTGGTGCTGCTTGGTGCTGCTCTCCCACTTTCTACATAGCCTACTGGTCAGAACCCTCATTTGGAACAGGGAACACCTTCTGGGCCCTCGTAAGCAGGGCTGTCCAGGGCCGGGGGGTGAAACAGGGCGACTGCCCCAAGCCCCGCACTTTGGGAGGCCCCGTGGGCAGTGCCATGCAGGCCCCACTGTGACTACCATGCGCCGCTGCTGCCGAGTGCTGCTGGCTCTGCCGCTGCTGAGCACTGCCAGCTCTGGCCGCTTGCCCCACACCAATCGATGCTGCTGCTGGCCTCTGCAGGCAGTCACCACCTCACCCCCCGGTCCTGCACTGCCTGATATGCCCCGGACCCTGCACATCCCTAGGGATGGCTCTGCTCCTAAGTCTCAGGAAAGTGTTGTAATCAATAGGCTGTAGAATTGCCTGGCTGGAGGCACTGGTGAAGTTATGCCACATCCACCCAGAGAAGCAAATTTTGTGGGGCTACAAACAGAGCAAGTAAGAGGAGTTATAACTGTAGCTCAGTGTTAAGGGGAGTCCTGGGCCCAGTTGCAGCTACCAGGATTGCCTGTACATCTTACATTAGAAAGATCATGGTGGATTTGATTTAAATCAAAGTGATTTAAATCACACTTTAGAAAACTGGTCAGGAAGCCTTGACTTAATCATTGTTTTCTACAAAAAGTGCATTCTTGTTGTTTGATATCTTCTATTCATTTAACTTCTTGAAACTTTGCACATTTAGAGAGCAGTGAGGGCTTGACTCTGTGCAGAGAGCCAACTTGCAGAGAGCCAGTAGGATTGATGGGTGGGTAATCGGGTCAATTGTCTCTCATCTCCACACACTGCTGTTAACACGGATGTTATCTCTGGAGATAACAAACTCTCCCTATGCCTGAAAAAAGGCATCTGTGCCCATAAGCTTGCAAAGAACAATTTTTCTGACTATTTAGTTGGTCTAATAAAAGATATCACGTCTACCCAAAGCACCTCGTCTCTCTGTGACTTCTGGAGACACAAATCCATAGTTTGAGAACTGAAACTGAGCATCAGAGATTCTTAATGGGATCTTCTAGACTGAGCACTGAGTCGCCATTGGGTACAGTGGTTTTCTTTAATCTATCCGAATCTCTAGGCGAGTCTCTGGGAACCCCATAAGATGGAGCCCTTAATATAATCCATGGCCTGTTGTGAACTATTTATAAAACACCTAAAAAGGTTATGTGAATATATTGTCTCAAATAATATATAATATAGAAGTTATAATCCCTATTCCATGGTGATATCTTTGAGCTTAAACATATTTTAAATTAAAACTATTTTACAGAAGATTTTTTTTTAAAAAAGGTTAACACAAAAATGATTAAATAAAAAATCAGATTTTTAATTTTTTTTTAATTGTTGATTTTTATCTACCCTGAAAAACCTTTAGGTAAAATATAAAACCATAATTGGAAGTTGGGATTGGAGCGTAGGTCTCTTCTCTCTTTAACCACTACTAGATTATAAAATCAGGGTCTTTCTTGGGCTGTCTCTTTCTGGTTCTATTAATTTTGCACTACTTGTTACCAAGTTTCATTGTTTCAACAGGAGGGGTGGAGAGTGCCCCCATCCCAGCCTTGCCTCTATATCCTACTGGTTAGAACATTCTCCTTGGGGTAGGGAGATGTGGTTTGAACTCATTGGCCACATCCAGACATGCAGGCACATACAGTTTGTGGCACTGCAAACCTTTGCAACGCCACAGGCCACACATGGGAAATGTTAAAATCTGTCCCCCACGGCAAATTTACAGCATGGGGCCAAAATTTGCTAGTGGGAAATCCTGGTAACAAAAAAAAGCGCTGGGAAAAAAAGCAGCTTGGTGCATGCCACAGGAACGTGTGCCAGGAGACATGGAGGATTAGTTCTCAACCTTTTAAGACTCAAGGCACTCCTTGTTATACTCATGGCACCCACTCAGAAAATACTAGCTCCTAGCTTCCACTTGTTTTCTTCCTATATAAAAATAATAAGGGAGTTCTGTTGCCAAGAACTGAGAGAGACCACAACAGGTCAGAATGTTTTTGCCACTATGGATTCCTATTTGAAAACTCTGGGTTTGTCTTGTGAATTGTGTGTAAACATTATTGGCTGCCTACCTCCCCCCTTGCTTACCTCATCTGGCTTCTCGGGGCTCCACTCTGTTGCCTTGCCTGCCATACCTTGATGTTGTAACTGGGCTGGGAGGCTGCCCCTAAAGGTCAGTGAGTTTTGCTTCAGGTCCTAGATCTTTGTCTAGGCTGAGGCCCCACTGCGCACACAGTAAAGTGGTTTGGGGCCACTTTACTGTGGCTGGCCCCTTCTGCCTGATGTCCACTGTCCCATGACCCTAGCATCCTGGGCCCCAGCTTCAGCCTTGCCCTTCACAGGCTTTGGGCCCCTTGGCTCCTGTCTCACCCTTCAAGTGCTCTGGGCTTGTGCCCTCCGTCTGTTTTGCTGCATGCTGCAGTCCTTCAGCTGAGAGCAGCACTCCTCCGAGTGCTGCTTGTGGCCTTCAAGGCTTGCCACTGGGCTTTGGCCCTCTCAGCCATAGTCCCCTTGTGCTGCTTGTCTCCCCTTTGAATGGTTTAGGACTCAGGGTGCCCCTGGCACCCTTCTCGGTAGCCTCCTCCTCTCTTACAGTGACACCCTGATCCTCCAGTCTTAGACTTGAACCTAATACAAATATAAAAAATACCACTTCCCAAACTAAACTTTACCCCCACTCTGGGTCAGCGCCCCACCCACGAACGACTGGTGCCTCCAGAGACTGGGGAGCACCATGGTGGTGAGCAGGGACTGCCTGCAGCTGCTGGCGTCGGTGTCAGTGGTTGTCAGTGGTAAGTGGGGGTCTGCCTGCAGCCGCCAGCATTGGTATTGGCGGTGGTGAGCAGGGGCTGCCTGCAGATGCCAGTGGGGATGGAGAGTGGCGAGCAAGGACCACCTGCGGATGCCACCGGCTGCATTGGCGGCAATGGAGGTGGCAAGTGGCGATTGCCCTCAGAAGTCAGCAGTGGCTTTGGCAGCAGCCAATCTCAGGGAGGGCCCATGTCCTCCTTGTGCTCCCCCCTACACATCACCTATGGCCCCACCCCAAGCCATATTTTCCTTTTAGCTGTTCTGTTTAGTTCCCCAGGGTCGTTTGGTGTCCGTGAGCCTGTTTCCTGAAGCCCTTCTCTCCCAGGAGCTTTTCCTCCCACAGCACAGAGGGCCAGACTGCCCCATTTGCCTCAGGCCCTGGGCTTATGTGCTTCTAAACCCCATCAAATCCAGCCATATGGCTCTGCCACCACACACAGGGCCTTCCCTTTTGCCTAATGGCCAGCCTGTGCTCCTCTCCTGCAGCCCCACACGGCTGGCTTGGCTTGCTGCACTCTAAAGTGACAGGAGCCTCTGGTTCCCTGTCACAAAACCTAACAGTGCTAATACAGTGCACAGCATCCTGTGGCACCCTTAAAAGGATCTTGTGGCACCACAGTGCCCTGGCTGAGAATTATTGCTCTAACCACTAGGTATTACATAGAGTAGACAGCACCAGGATGTCTTTCTCCTGTAGTGGTATTTTTGAATGAAAGTGTCTGTGACTGTTGACCTAAGTGCAGTGTTATTAGTAGGCGCATCTACACGTGCCCCCTACAGCTCAGTTGTTACTGCGCCATCATTTCATACTTGCTTTAGGAAGTACTAAATGATGGCACAGTAACAGCTATTACTGCACTGTCTTAGTGGCGCATGGTTATTTTTAGCAGCTATGTCACCACAGTGATAAGCTATAAGATAGTTCAGAGTTGCTCATTGCTAGGGCAACGTAGCGTTGGCATCATGGGTTGTACCCACCAATGCTGCGCTGCCATAGTGACGAGCTACGGCGAAGTAGCATCTCGTGTAGATGTGCCCAGTGTGATGTAAACATAGTCTGACTGGATTTACATATGCAGGGGATATGTTTGTGGACCCTGAATGGTTTTGGCATGAGATTAGGTGCTGAAGCACAGCTCTGCTGAGATGCCAGCATCTCTGGGCACAAAGCAGAACTTGAGGTGAGCACTGGATTCTTGGTTTTTTGTTTTTTTTTTAAACAAAAATACTTAGTTGCTCAGTGACTCTCGGTCACTTTTTATGGCTTGCTGTCCAGGATTTAGGCAGCTAAATTCCACCTAAGTTGTGCTTTATGTACCTAAGCCTTTTTGTGGATCTGGGTCTCAGATACTAGACTGGCATCTGCAAACCTTAGGATCAGGGAGCCACATTTTCCTTTCCTTCTTCATAGCCTTATATGAAGGCAGGAGTCTAGTCCAGAGAACTTAAGCTTGTGTTTATATTTTTTTAATTAAAGCTTAACATCAACTGAATTTGTCTTAAAAAGCCACAATTCATAGTTAACCAGTGAATAATTTTTGTTATTGATGTTTAGATTTTGGGTGTTTGGCTTCTGCTGGTGTTCTTAACTATGGTGTTCTTAGAGATCATTTATAATACAGGGGTTTTCAACCTTTTTTAATAAGTCTACCCTCAGTGGCTGGATGCAGAGTTGGGGGGTCAGGGGTGTAGCGTGTGGCTGGATGCAGAGTGGGTGGGGGGTAGTGTGCAGACAGATGAGGAATGGGGGGCCACTGCTATTTCATGTTTCCTTACTTTGCTTATTTTAATGCAAAATTACACAAAATCATGATTTACTATTTTAATTTAGTCACCTTTCTGCTTAGCTTTGATTCAGAAGGCTGAATGATTTTTTTTTGTATGTATAACCCATTGTTGGTTATAACACTGATGATGTTATAATTTTATTTGCTAGGAGGAAGAAGGTAGACAGTTTAGACCAAAGGTATTTGCTACCCTGAGGCTATCACATATATAAAATGACTAACAAACATATACAAGACTAACAAAGCCTTCTTGGAAATGGCAGACACAGCTGTGGAATTTGCAGCAGTCAACTTTTCCATCTCTCCTTGCTTTTATTTTTTTTCCCTCATAGGCAGTTAGGACTTGGTCAGAGAAGAGAAAGGAAGAAAAGTGGGAAAGGAAAATTGTTGCAGGCATTTGATATATATATATATATAGAGAGAGAGAGAGAGAGAGAGTTCATATTCTTTAAACACTAAGATCTTTTTGATAAAAACAAGCTATTACAACAACAGTTCTTGTCTATTTGTCATGTCTGTCCTAGAAACAAAAAGTTACAAATTATAACAAACTAAGAACTACCATACTCCTCATTTAACATGTCTTAAAATCTATATTTAGGGAATAAAGGATTATAGCATTAATGCATTTTACAGTTTTATGATGTTGTATGGTGGTTTGTACATCAGTGGGATGCTAGTATCTCCCAACTCATTGAAACCTGTGTTACAAAAGTAAGACTAAATTCTATCACATAACTAATTATTTGAATTTTGGGGTAGGCTGTTTGATAGAGTGTAGTCTTGCAATATGGGAAGCAGGGAATTGCTGCTGCTGACCCCGCATTGCTCTGCTCCACTGCAAGCCACTCTGCCCCATGCTGAGCTGGCGGGGCTGGGGGCTGCCGCAATTGCTCAGGCATCCTGGAGCAAGCTGCAGGTTGGCATGGGATTGGGGGTGCATCAATGATGCCCGGCAGGGCCAAGGCCCTTGATGTAGGTCAGGCAAAATCATTCTGCAGGCCATATTTTGCCCACATCTGCTCTCTTAGTGCACAACAGAACAGCTCTTTGAATTACCACCACTGTAGAGTCTTTCTTACACACCTTTGGCTCCCCCCCCCTTTTTCACCCCTCCCTTCCCTGCTTTACTTTTTGTTTTCCTAATTTCTACCTATTTACATTCTCACTGATGTCCTGTCACACTTTTAGCTTTTCTTGTTCCTTGGGGTCACAGAACAGCAGCAATGCCCCATGCTTGAAGAAGGGTGATTGCGCCTGAAAACTTGCCAAGAACTGTTTTCAAAGTACTCAGCTGGTCTCATTGCATCTACTCAAAGAATCTCTGCTTTCTTGTGTTGATGAACCTTTCATATTTTCTTAGTGACTCCCTTTGGGTGACAAGGTTAGAGCCACTTTGAGATGTGATTTACTGGTATCTGCTAAACCCAGAAGGGGGTGGAGGTTTTCACTGATAGATCTGGGTACTCTTCTGACTGCAGTGAAATGTTTTCATGGAGGAGTCCATAGAAGCTCTACTAATCCCTGGTTCTTTGCTTGCAGGAGTAACAGTTGCAACCCTCTAGTAGATGAGGAATTTTTTCAAGGTTGGCCCTTTTTCCCTTTAAACAGGTATACCAATAATAGTTGGGTAGAGAGATTGCTTGAGACTACAGGTAGGGGCAAAGAAACTGTATAACACGTGAGACAGTGCAGCCTACTTTGTTGGTAAGGAAATGTGGAGTCAGTCTTACCACAATTCCAGTTCCTGTATTGTAAGTGAAAGCGTTTTAAATGCCCTTTACCATTCCAGTATGAATACCAATTTACCCCCATTCCATGGTAAATTATCCCATTGAAGGTGCAGGTGGATGGTGTCTGCCCCCCCCCCCCCCCCGTTGGG
>NW_017729027.1:51287762-51309109 GCF_001723915.1 Gavialis gangeticus | reverse complement strand
CCCCCCCCCCCCCCCCAGTTGGGTATGGGGCAGAGATGTCTGTTTAGAGTCAGGAAGTAAAAGGGCAAGTAAGTAGAACGTGCAGAGCACATTTAAAAAAAAAGAAAAAGAATATTTGAATTATTACCAAAAAAGAAAAAAAAATGTTTGGCTCCACATGAATCTAATACAATTAATCTTTAAATTAGAGACAACATAAAAGCCATTGACAATACAATCTTTTGAAAAGCCTCCATGTTTTTCCAGTAGGGTAAGACACTGCAGCAAGTCAGTAAGTGGTGGATCTGCCATGAATTAAAGCTTTTCAATTATTGGATGCTAGCTTTTCTTTTTGGAATAATTTTTAGCCCTTGATTCCCTCCCCCCTCGCCCCACCCACTTATCCCCTGCCTTGTCTTCTTTAGCCCTTACTGTATAAAACTCGACTTTTCGTAGGAGGAAGCAAACTAGATAGTATCCAGTGAGGTTCCTCATATGTTCAATACTGAGCATTATTTATGTGTGGTACAGTAGAACCTAAATATTTTGGATACAGATAGTTTACAGGCCACTTAGTTTGCAGAAGGTTGCCAAATTTAAGAGGCAGCTTCTCAATTGCTTGCTGTGACTCTTACTTCTGAGGGAACTGTTTCTCTGATCAGCTGGACCATAGCTATGGTTCCACCCAGCTGCTCAGAAAAGCAGAAACCTTTGAAATAAAAGTCGCCGCAAACAGCTTTCACAGCTTGAAGCCATCACACAGCTGCTTTCTGAGACTATACGTCTCCCTGGCAAGTTCATAAACCCTCACTTTTGCCAGAGAGGAAGAACCCTAATCCTGCAAAGAATCTGGGTTCTACCTGCATCCAGACCTGACTACACTAGTGAAAACAAACAAACAAAAATATGGGACAATCCCATGCCAATGCATTTGCCTATCTACAGCATTCCTTAGATTATCCCTATTTTCACACAAAGTCCATGTTTCTTTTTTCAGGAACAGCAACTAATGTTATTCATGCTGCTTCTCTTGCCTAGATTGCTCTTTCTTGAGCTCCTTCCCTAGGTCCCTCACTGGAGAAGGAGCATGATTAGACGAGAGTGATGCCTGCATTGATTGGCAGGGTGGGGATCTCAGTCATAGGTTTGTTCCAGCTTGGGAGCGGGCCAGAAACTGAACACGCCTTCTTGAAGGTCTGAAGAGCCAGGAAGGGTGCCAAAAAATCAGAGCTAACCTCTAAAATCATGGACTTAAAACTCTCTTTTTTGGCATACATGCAAGTTGTTTTTAAAGGTGCTTAGAGTATTGGCAGAATTTATTTTTCTGTCTAAATGCATGTCTTTTCCATTAACAATATATGCTCATTTGCTTGCACCTGCGTCCTGTTTTCCTAACAGGAAAAAATAACTAATTTTCCACTGAACAGACATTACAAAAATTGCTTTTACAGGAGGATAACTTCATTTGCATCTTTCTGCTCAGAATTCACATTATTTTTTTCTTGCAGGATGTTTTCATCTTAGTTTTGTTAGTTTATCTTTGAGCAGTGTAGTAAAACTTGCACATGAGAATTCTGTAAATGTAAGGCCCTGTTTCTATCAGCTGATAAAAATCAGAGCTGTTGTAACTTCGAATGATACACCTAGTAACAACGCTTTTTGGTAGCATTTTAACATCTTTTTTGGATCAAACTGCTGGAAGTTTAAATTAAGTGAATACAGACTAGAAATAATAAAAGTAAATTTAAGTCTGAGGAACATTTCTTAGGAATATGGTAGATTCACTATCACTTGATGTTTGTAAGATCAAGACTGGCTGTATTTATGAAATTAGATACCCTAGTTCAAGCAGAAGTTATTGATTTTCACTTGGTGTAATTCTTTGGCTTGTGCAGCGTATGAAAAGCTACTAGAAATCACTTTTTCTGTGATAGTGTGCACATATTGAATGGCATTTTAATGGTGTTTTCGTTTTTGTAACCATATCCTCAAAAAATAAATCTAATTAGACTAATTCAAACATAACATAATTCCTGGAATATGTGAGTAAAACACACATGGAGATAGAATTATGAAACATACTTTTTATAAATTTTGGTCATTACTTGCACTTCATGCATGTAAAGCACATTTCATTGTATCTGAGATAGGATCATTTAATGCCTGCCACAGGTAGCTCACTAAATAATTACTGTGTAATTGTATTGTCATACCATGTAGGGGTCTCATCATGGACTTGGGACTCATTATTGCAATGTACTCTGTGTAGGGCTACAGGAGCTTTACTTGGTGCAAAATGTGATAGTCTACTTTCTGACAGAACTAGGGTACCAGGAATACACATCTCTAGTACTCCAGACTACTGTGGAGCAAAGGGATGTGGGAAAGGGAGAGGGGCAGGTCAGGGGGCAAAGGCTGCTTGGTGGCGGGGAGAGATGGGGAGAAGACGTTGTAGAGGGGAGATAGGGGTGCATGCGGGGAAAGGGGTGCAGCTCTCGCTGTTGCATGCCGCTCAGCCATGAGGGCACAGAGGAGAGCATGTGCCCGCAGATCTGCGTAGGGCAGGCTGCAGCTGTGGGCTGGGGCCAGAGGCTGTGCTGTGCTGCACTTGGGGCTGGCGGCAGTACCACTGGGAGGAAGTTATGGGGGGGCTGCAGCCACCCCAGATTTTGCTGTAGCCCCCTCCCACTGCCACCACTGCCTGCCCTGAGTGTAGCATAGCCCCTAGACCCAGCCAACAGCTGCAGCCCCCCCACTGCCCACCCTGCGCAGATCCAGGGGCACATCCCCACCCTGGCCTCCCAGTCGAGCTATGTGTAGTAGTGGTAGCTGCTCCCCCTCCTCCCTGTGTCCCTTGGATGAGCCGTGGCTCTGTTCCATGCCTGCCCCACCCCTACTGGCTGGGCAGTGCCTAATGCAGCCCCACACTTTCCCTCACTGTGGGGAGCGTTTATCTGCCCCCCATGGCCCTTACTTCCCCCTCCCCCTCCCCCTTTCACCACAACAGACCTACCAGCTGGATGCAGCTGTATCGAAAATCAGATCAGTATCGACCAATATGCCTCCTTAAAAATCGGGTATCGGTATTGGCCCACAAAATCTCGATGCACCCCTAGTGCTGTCTTTCATTGTCTTTATTAGTTTCAGAGTTTAAGCTCCCTTCAGGTGAAGAGGGGGAGTTCACATCCTATTGCTCCTTTTATAAACTGTAGGCAGTCTTAGACAGACAACATAGCCTGATTTAAAATCTCTTCAAAGTATTAAAGGAACCACAAGTGTTAGAAACATAATAAAGCACAAAACAAATTTTGGAATTTTACATTATGAAGTACAAATGTCTGTAAAGGATGGACGTTGGCAATTCAAGGATACGAATACGGGGAGCCCAAATATGAGGAGCCATGTTTAGTTATCTTTGAGTAATGTTTCTATTTTAAACCTATATGCCTAAGTCATGGGGATCTGTAAGAGGATGCAGTAATAGTAAACAACAGGCTTAAACCTGTAAAACTGGCCAGAGCTTAGGTATTGTCATTTACACAGATGTTTAGAAAGGCGAGCAGCAGCAAAAGCAGCAGAGGCACTGAAACGATATCTAAATGACAGTGGTTTGACATCTGAAACGCTGTCTTTTCAACTTTAATGGCAAACTTTTATTTAAAAAAAATGATAGTTATTTTGTCTGTTTGTTTTTAGGTAGTTGTTCATATCAGTCCTACTTTGGTATACGAACACTAAAATATCTTAGATTAAATGTAGAAAATGACTTCTTTTCAGTCTAACCAGTGCGGGGAAGCCACCTGGAAAATGAATTGCAAGGAGAATTAGCAGGTGTATACATTTGTTTCTAAAGAGTTATTAAAAATAAAATTTCAAGTGCAACATTGTTGTTATTTTTATTTCCTTAGTTTCTTGGAATTATATATGATTATAAACAGGTTGTACCGAGGGAAATTAGATGTAGGTAATATACTTTAAAAATTCATTGAGAAACGAAAAAAACAATGGACTTGTCTTTGTTCAACAAAGTGACACATTTTTAACAGGGCTGTAGTCAAAGCAGCATTAAAGTGCCATTGACATTATCCAGTTACTGCACTGACTTGATTATATAACCTCTTTTGTGTAATTTTCATGCTCTGTTCTGTTTGAATGTTTTTACTATGCTGATGGCTGTTTTTCATTTCCTGCTGGGATGACCTTGAATAAAAAAGGAAGGATAAAGTAGGCATAAGCAATGTAGTCTTGCTGGCATTTGCAGTTCTTTTGTTCTGCATTGAGAAGCCAAGTGGCTTGGCATTTATATTAGAGGTTTTTCTACTGCTGGTGAGTAATTGGTCTGTATTCTCCTTTATTTGTTTTTTTTGAATAATTGTCCAACTACATAGTGTATTCCCACTGAATTCTCTATTTGTGTTGAATTCCCACTGAAATTTTCCCTGTTCTGAAGTATTTCATCTAAGGATTACCAAAATAGCTAATAAAATTAAAGTAATTTGACTACTGATTTTTATTTTGTATCTATAATTCTTTAAAAAAAAAAGTCCATTAAATTATTTTTCTTTCTTTAAAGAGATTTTCCTTTTTTTTCCTTGAGAAAGGAATATAAACAGTTAGTTTTAAGAAAAACTGCACATGATGCAATGGGAGGAATTGCCAATTAATGCTGCTTGGTGTTTCTTAAATACTGTTACATTCTGAGGGGAAAATGCATCATATTGTATATGCCATTTTCCCCCACACGTCTGCTATATGGAAGTTTTCGGAGAAGGTTCAGTGATGGGTGAAAGGCACAATCAAATATATTTAGAATTCCTTCTTTGGAAACAGAAACAAGAATTGCATCTCTACTGATTCATGTGGAATCAAAGTACAGTTTTTTTCAATTTATCAGGTTAAAGCATTGAAGATTGCATTATAATAGTATGTTATTTACATGTACTTACGTGGAAAAGTTTTAAACTGAAGACAGTTAAAATTTTGGTTGGAATTTACACAAGTATCTCATCCACTACTGTGATATCTGAGCTACTAATGATCTTTGTCATTTTTGTGTTGATAATACTCCTGTGAAGCATTTCCATCTTGTGATTGTGGTGACTTGCCAGGTTCACATAGTAAGAAAAGATACGTAACTACTTTTTTTATGAAAAAAGAAGAGACTACCTCTTCTACTATGTGTCTTACACTAATATGGACAAATATAACTTTAAGTGATTTAATATTTTGTCAGCCTTAATTCTGATGTTACGCGATTTCATTCTCTCTTTTCTACACGATGGATATTATATAGAGACGAATCTAGTAATCTACCTATCCTTTCCACAGATATTTTAATAATTTTCTTAATATTTTTAATGTATGATTATGATAACCCATTTTTTAATTAATGGAATAGGTAGTCAGTCGCATTTGAGACTGGTGCACTGCCAGAAACAATGTAAATATTGTTTCAGGGTAATTTTTGAAAGTGCTCACACAAACTGAGGTTGTCAGATGTTTTTCTGTGTTCAGTTGAGTTTTACTAACTGCATTCCAGTATTAGCGAGCAAATGAAGAATTTATCTCCACTTTGGCTGGAAGAACAGTTGTGATGCAGGGGATTAGGGAATAAAATAGGGATGGGGATCCTGTGCAATCTTGATACTATAGAAAAGATTTTTCCAAAGCTTAGCTCATAAAACATTATATTTGTACTTCCAAGTGTAAAATTTGATTTAAAAACATTTGACCATTTCCTGCCTCTGCCAACACGGGGTGAAAACAGTAAAGGAGGTAAATCTCCATTTTGATTATTTTTAATTTTGCTTTTCAGATGAAGGGGGACTCGGATTTAATACAAAGACTTAAAGGCCAAGTAAAAAACAAAAGATGAAAATCTACACATTTATCTAAATCTTGGCACATGCATAACGATAAGTTCATCCCCAGGCATTTTTAATGTAAGAAAAGAGAGGGTCTCCAAAATAAACATATTCTTCTTGATTTACTCATCTTCAAGATCTTGCAGATAGTATTATATGCAAACAATGTGGGTGCAGTCCAGCTGTTGGAGCTAGAAACTACATGTTTTCCCATGTTCTGTTTTATTAAGCTCATTATTGTGTCTAGGAAATGACTCTATGATGATAGTATTTCTGGTTTTGGTTTTCATTTGTTCACTGTGGCTCTACTGCTAGTTTTGTCAGGAATGTTTTCAGCTGTTATTCCCACAATTTGTTCAGGCCGAGTGCAAGATTTCTGAGTATTTCTCATAGCCTGTACTCTTTGTTTTGTTTAAGTTAATTCATCTGAAGAGCACTTGAATGCAGTTTCATGTGAGCTACCATTCATTTATAGAAGACTAAACATAGTAAAAAATGTATATGACTCAGTGAAAAAAGCACATATACATCCCCTCATGATACTATATAGTACTCAAAATGTACTTTGATTTTGCATCGGTACATACTGCATTTCCTTATTTTCATAAATGTCATCCTATATCTATTGCATATAAAGATTTTTGTTGCAATTTTGATGGGTTCTTTTAACTAAAGCCTCCTTATATAAGTAACGTGTAATAACAAAGGTCAGTTTTCTGTAAATAAGTCTCCATTGTATAAAATTGTTATTTATTTATATGAATTAACGGATTTTATTTTTGGCATTCTTGGTCTTGATATTTCTGTGGTTTGGTTGATCAGGGAACCATTTTCGAGGAATTACTTATTCAACAGTAAATATTTGACCCCCAAGTAACTACCCATGTAATCAGGAGGCAAGTAAGGCCCAAAAGATAAGGCTACTATTACAGTTAAGCCATGATACTGTGTGGGCACGTCTACATGTTTGGAAGCCTACTAATGCCTCAGTCACTAATAATAAAATAAATTTTAAATAATTATAGATTTTGATATTTGATTTTGGGTTTTTTATCATGGAAAATCAGAGCTCCTCCTGCCCACTTACCTCGCATAACACATGTCCAGGCCCTTCGCTCCCCACCCACAGCCCCCTGGCCCTTCAGGTGCCCCTCACTTCCCACCCACAGCCCCCCACTCCAGCCCTCTGCCCCCCAGCCATGCCACAGGGGGTTCCCAGTTACCAGGGCTATGGGGCCAGGGACCTGCCTCTTGCCCCCCACAGCAACACCCAAGCCTCGGCTGCTTCCCATGGGAGGTGGTGGCTGCTGGAGCATAGCAGATCTCAGAGCCCAGTTTCCCCTCGCCCATGGTGGGGCGGGCGGGCTGCCTGCTGCAGGCTTGGGTGGGAAGGTGCACTCCCCATCACTGTAGGCACTCCCAGAGGGGACAGGGGGAACCTGTGGCTCCCAGACGTGTGTGCAGTATGGGGGCAAGTGTGGGTTGCCTGCTCTGGGCTTGGACTCCCCACCCTGCTGCCATCCGTTGGGACCTTTGCAGCCCAGCGGGTGGGACCCAGTGCAACATGGGAAGCTCCTTGCTGTGAGCTTTACACTGCCCTGGGGACATGCCTCTTGCCTGCCCAGAAGGAACGAGGGGCACAATTCTGCGTTGTCACCCTGTTGATGTTGGGCAGGCAGGGGACACTTTGCCCTCCTGTCCCTTCCAGGAGTGCACGCAGCAGTGGGGAGCTGCCCCCCACCCCAGATAAGCCACCTGTGGCCCCATCCTGCTCCCTGCCAGGGCCCTGTGGCCACTCATTCCGACCCTTGGCCCCAAGCCTCATGCACCGTCCAAGTGGGCAACAGCCCCAGCCCTGCCCAGTGCCCTCCCCCCAAGACTTACCTGCGGGAGCTGCTCTCTAGGTGCCCCCTGCCTGACCACACTCCCCCCACTCCTCCCAGCCCCCTGCAGGCTGGAACTCTGCTAGCCTGCAGAGAGCTTTTTGTAAAAGTACAAAATCCACGTGTTTCTCCATTAAAATGAAAAATCTGTACTTTCCTTGCATAAAAGGGGAAATCAGCATTTTTTCCTGTGGGAAACCGAAAACCCAAATCCCTGCTAATAACACGGTGCAGCAGCTTATTAGCACAGTTTTTGACTGGCTTGCTACTGCACTGTGTTATTGGGCCACCATGGGGTAAGCGTCTCATGTAGACGCACCTGGTGACTGTTAAATGTGATGCAAGTTGGACAGGTTGTAAGATAATTGTGGATTTATCCTGTGGAACAGTAGAGATCCACAATTAAGAATCATAGGAAAGTAAAGCTGGAAGGGATCTCACAAGGTCATGTAGTCCAGCCCCTTCCGTAAGGCAGGATAATCCCTGACTAAACTATCTCAGCCAAGGGTCTGTTTAACTTTCTTTGAAAGTTTCCATGGATGGAGATAGTGTAATTTCTCTAGGTAGCTTCTTCCAATGCTTGACCACCCTCGTAGTCAGAATGTTCTTCCTAATTTCCAGCCTACGTTTACTTTGCTGCAGCTTGAAACTATTGCTCCTGGTCCTGTAGCCACAGAGAAAAGCCCATTTCCACCCTCTCTGTGATTCTACTCAGCCTTCTCTTCTCCAGGCAAAATAATCCTAGCTCTTTCAGTCTTTCCTTATAAGTCTTACCTTCCAGGCCTTTGATCGTGTTTTTTTGATCTGTGCTGGACTCTTTCCAAACTGTCTACATCCTTCTTGAATTGTATGACTTTGCCAGCCAAAACCAAACATGCTTCATATAGCTTGAGGGCTTGTGTGGGGAGGATTGTGCCTGTCATCCACAACTTGGGTTCAACAGAACTTTTATTTCTTAGAACCTATTGGTTTACTTAGGTGCATTATGGATTTGATTTTTGGATAACCCATCATGAGATGGGTATACACTGAGCAATAATTTAATGCACCAATTTTCCTTCTTGTTAAAGAGTTGCCTTTTGTTAGATACCCAGGTCCTTCTGACAGAATAGAGAACATAGCAATATATTTTTTAAACTATTGGTTTGAAGTATTTCAAGGGCAACATGCAGCTTTTAATATATATATCCATTAGCCAAAAATGAAAAGGTAAGGGTTAACTGTGAGAAACAGGATCAGTACTCAGATAGGCTCCTTTTCAACTTCAGGTTGTTAGGATTTTTAGCAAGGTGTTATCCATTTACTCTTCTTCGGACTAAAAAAACTGTCTTTATTTCTGATTTCTGCTATATACTAATAGCTAGCTCTTAATTTCAAGTGATTGGGAGATGTGGGAAGTCCACGGCTTGATCTGGTAGGCTTGAAGTATGTGACGACAGTACATTAAAGCACAAATGCTGCATTCAGCTCTTCTGTGTATATATAAGTTGTCACTGGTACTACTTTACCAGAGTCAGGTTAAAAAATGTTCATGGTTTTAGCTTGGTGTGGTTACTTAATTGCCTTTGGAAGCTAAGCACACGCAGTACACTACAAAATAAAATTGGAGTAAATTAGATAAAAGGAGAAAAATATTTTTAAAGTAATCCAAATGCAATTTGTACTTCAGTAGGGAAGGCCTCAACCTTAATTTTCACTTTCACTTTTGCTAGTCCCTAAGAATTTTCTGATTATTATAAAACAAACCAAATGAAAAAAAGCATTAGTATGTATTATTTTAGTGTGCTTTAAAAGCACTTTTTTTATTGCAAAAATTTAATTATTGTAGTGGATAGATCTACGAAAGGACTGCGATAGCTAAATGTTTCTGAGTCTTTTTACAGTTGTCTGTGTCCAAAATGACCATTCAAGAAGACCCTTTTTTAATGAGCACCAGGGTTGCCAACCCAAGACAATTTATTTTTTTTAAACTGAAAAATTGCAAACTTTTACTGACAACCAAATTCATTTTACTGATGTATGTTTTATGTAATATAAATATAAGTCCCTGGACAAAGGCTAGCTTCAAATTTGGGGGGGTTAACACCTGCCACAGTAAAACAAAAGTTTTCTTGTCAGTAAAAAGTTTCCAGATTGTCAGTAAAAAACAAACAAACCTTGGGTTGGCAATCCTGCTTGATTTGCATCACTGATTTTTCATCGTGCTCCTCCACCTGGGGGTTCCCTACTTATTCCCACACCCTGATGCTCTGACCACACCCTGCACCATGCTGCCCTCCCCGCCAGTTTAATCCCCAGCCTTACACTTTTCAGTCCTGTTCCCCTCCCCCCACCCTTTCCCAACATGGGGTTGCAACAAAGGACTACTGTTGCCTACCTTTCGTGCAGCAATGCTACAGGGAGGTGATGGGATTCAGCAGCAGCATATGGCTAGGGGCATGAGGGGGCTACAAAGGCTCCTGTGGTCTACAACAACAGAATATTCCCTGGAGGGTTCTGTGCTCCCTTTAGACCCAGGTGATGGTGCTCTGCTCTGTGTGTCCATCAACGCTTGCCTATAGCTTATTAAATCAAATTTCTAGTTGCTTAGTTTTGTTGGGTTTTTTTACGGATGGCTCAATTTTTTATGAGCTTTATAAGCAGGCATTTTTAACTTTATTTATTTATTTATTTTTAAACAGACTGTCTGTAAATTTACAGGCAGTTGGCAACACTGATGACAACCTGCCCCCAAAGATCTCTACTTCCAGAAGGTGCCTGGAACTCCCTGGTCTAAAGTGAAAGATCTCTAGATGTTGGCATTTCCTATGTCTGCACATGCTCAGAACTTCTGGGACTAAGCAGCTTGATGCTGAAGTCATACTTAAGCCCCTTTGGGATCTAGAAACTATGCAGAACAGCCCTAAGTTCTCAGAGTGGGCCGTGGACTAGTCCAGGCCATGTACCAATATGTTCAGCTCCCAAGCACTGGTAGATGATCAGATTGAGTGTTATGGCAAAGCTCCTATCTGCTCCACACACTTGGGACTCTGGTGTAAGGAACAAATTGGGTGCCTTGTCTTTCTGCCGTGGGGAGAGCCTCCTCAAGCTTGGTCCATGGCCCTGTTGGCTTCCGCTTGCTGCCCTCAATGCCCAGCTTGGAGCACTCCTAATGTATATGATAGCATTGGGCTGTTCACAGGATGTGATCATGGCTTCTTTATTTTTAAATAATAGTGATGGTGGTGCTGTAGCTTATTTTTAAAGAGTAACACATGGGTAGGACACATGCCCAGGAAGTGGGAGACCTGGGTCTCTGGGTCTGTCTCAGTCTACATCTCCAACCTTCCTCATGACTGCCCTGCCCATCTGGTTACAGGCAAGGCTGACTCTATGTGAGGGAATATTCTTTACACCTCCTGGTGCAACCATGCAGGAGGGAAGCCTGCTTCATGGAGCCAGGAGCAGAGAGAGCACAGGGACAGCCTGAGTTTGTAGCTTAGTGATGGGGCACTTGGTGAGGAAGCGGAAATCCTGGCTTCTGGTCTCTACTCCCATTACTGTTTGTATATTTTATAGTAAACAGCCATTGAATAAAAGACAGAAATAATGTAATACTGTTAGAAACAGGGACCACATAAGTCCCTCAGTGTATGGGTGTTTGAATCAACCTTTTGAGATTCATGACCCTCCCGGTGCGTTTTGGATTCCAGTGTGGAGCTGAGGTCCCTAATTAATAGGTACCATAGCACCGAAGTTTAGGTTCCTAAGGCTTCCATTGAAGTTA
This sequence comes from Gavialis gangeticus, assembly GCF_001723915.1. Classification (NCBI taxonomy): domain Eukaryota; kingdom Metazoa; phylum Chordata; order Crocodylia; family Gavialidae; genus Gavialis; species Gavialis gangeticus. The sequence continues at coordinate 51,297,617 of NW_017729027.1, read as the reverse complement.
GCTCTTCAGTTTCCTTCAGTAACTTAAATGTCTGAGGATAACAGCCTGCTGTTGTAACTCAAAGAAAAGTTTTCCACTGGAGTAGAAGATGAAACCAAATACCTATAACATGAGCCATTGTTTGATTTTGTTTGTTTGTTTGTTTGTTTTTGTTTTTACATTTGCTTTATTTGGTATCACTGCAGGTTTATTGTGCAACACAGGAATATGGCAAAACATTTCCTTCTCCTCCCAAGATCTGTTGTAATCTCAGTGTTTTAAAGTTTAAACAAAAGTTTATCCCTTTTATCTCATTCTTAAACGTTTAAATCTCGAAGGCTTCTCTGTCCTCTTGTCCAGATATTTATGGAACAGAACTATGCAGTCTTCCAGTTCCTTCTTTTTAAATGGATTTTACTTTTGCCACAGTAGTAGAGATCTGTGGGATTCATACTAAAGGTTGCAGGCCCAGTCCTCCTTCAGGACTGTGGTAGCTGTGTATCTTATGTGTCTTTAGGTTCATTATATTCATCTCCAAGGCAGATAAACAGAATTCTTTAATGCAGGGGTGTCAGAGATCTGGCCTGTGGAGCCATTTTACCAGGCTTATGGGACTGGTAGATGGGTCAGGAATTCATGGATTGGGAGAGTGGTATTGGCACGCATGTTAGTGATGAAGGGGACATTCTTCTTTCAAGGAACAAATGTTCTTATTGCTGTAGTAAAAATGTACTTCGAATGCAAGCTTCCTCTTTTGCTTGGCTAGAGATGTGTTTAAATCTATATATTACAAGGAAGAAGGAAATTTAAAATGGAATTCAGTTCTTGACTTTAATTTCATATATGAATAATATATCAAATTGTATATTAACTATAGATTAATGGAAATATTTAGTGCATAATCATACATTTTGCACTTAAAATTTTCATTTATTTAAGAACATGTATCACTAAGATACAGATTTACAATTAAACACATACAATTACTGTAGCATAGAATGCGCAGTAAAATGTTTTCCTACCTGATCTTCCTTTTCTGCATAATATTTGATTTCCATTCTAGTGCTTTTCACACACATTTGTGGCCAAGAAGTTTTGGTTCAGAGGTAGTAGGGAAGATCAAGGAAGCGTATTACACAGCAGCGAAACTAAATTGAGTGGAGTTTGTTGCAGCCAATATTTTGTTTTCCATTAATGCAGTGACCTGGAATGACCCACTTCAGGTCAGAGGGGGGCAGGTGCTAGGACACAACCAACTTCCATTTGCGGTGGCACAGGGAGAGTACCTCCAGCCAATCTGAAGCCGCCTGCCGCTGAATGCTACCGAAGGTCCATGTCTGCAGGCTGGATCTAAGGCCACTAACAGACATTAAAAGATGTCATGAGAGAATCTAATGTGTGATCCCAGTAGTTTCCCTTTGTGCCATGCCACACTGTGGCTGAGCCCCGTCAGTTGATTGGAGCTCCCAGCCCCAGGGGTTCACCATGCATTCTTGAACGCTCCAGTCAGCTGAAGGGCCTGCTAGGTGTGGGGGTTTATGGGATTCTCACATGCCAGGGGGAGGTGCACCCTGTGCTCCCAAGACTGGGAGCTCAAACAGCTCCTCAAAGCTGGGAGCCCTGGTCATCTAATGGAGGTCCCAGCCTTGAGTGCAGACAGGTGCTGCTGAGGCTAGGAGCAGTGGCCACGCATTTAATTAAGGACAAGACAGGAACCAGCGACAAGGTTATTACACATATTTTGCTGTTGTTTGTTCCTGGTTTTACTGATTGAACGTGTGGCCAGGTCAGTATTAAGATGAATTTAATGAATTAATTGTCTAAAAGTGTAATATGTGTAAGGGGCCTAATGGCTCTGTGGTCTGTCGATTGCCAAGCCCTGCTTTAATGTGTTGGAAAATGAGGCTAGAAAGCTATAAACAGCTAAGGAGTTATTCTGGGAGGAAAGAGGTCTTCTTGGGATACTGTTCCTTGGGCCATTTTGTATGTTAGGCAAATGTATGTTAATTCAGCGCACATTTTATGAAAAGACATGTTAACTCATCTATGAAAATATCACAATGTACATAAAGTAATAATTTTTGAGACGTGTGATCTCATTTCTAGATGTAAAACTTGACATTTGTCTTTGACTAGCTCTAAATACTAAGATGGCAAGTAATTTTAAGGATGGTCTTTTTTTATTTAAAATTCTAATAAATCCTTCATTACAAGAATTTTTTTTTTTGGAACAGAAGTTGTTGCTTTATATGATTAGGAATGTGTGAAAAACAAAGGCAATCAAGAAGCAGGGGGATCCTTTATTACACTGTGTCAGTATCACTTCAACTGATAGTTGTTATGACCTGCAGTAGAACATGGACTAAAGTGGGGTATTACCATATTTACTCTAATACAAGACAGCTGCCCAACAATTAGATTCTATACACAGAAAATGTGTAAATATATGATCAATTTTCCATGTATAGAATCTAATTATTGGAGGAGCATCTTCAATTTATCCACCCCCATGACTGCAGGTGGTGGGGGAAGGGGTGATGAGGGGGCAGTCATAGGACAGGTGGTAGGAGACAGATGGTTGGGGAGGCATGTCGTAGGGCAGGTGGAGGGCAGTAATGGGTCAGGTGGTAGAGGGCACGAAGTGAGAGAGGCGGGCAGCTTGCCCTTTGCTACCCATCTTGTTCCCCCTCCACCCCCACGCTCGCTTAGCCGTGATTGTGCCTGCACCCCCACCGCTCTCGCAGCATGATGTGCTGATTCTAGGGTCCGTCATGCTGCAGCCCACAGCACAAAGCATAGCTCCAGCCTCACCCTGTAGCAGTCATGTGGAGGCAGCACTGCTGTTCTAGCTTGGCTGCCCTGTTGCAGCAGTCGGGGGGAGCTGCAGTGACAGCCAGACTGGAACAGCAGTTCTGGCTCTGCACCACTGCTGTGGGGCTGGGCTGGAGCCATATTCTGTGCCCCAGGCTGCAGCAAGGACCGAGCCAGCAAGTGCAGAGGAAAGGTAAGGAGGAGTGTGGTAGAGCGGAAGAGAGAAGGAGAAAGATGAGGGTTGGGAGACACTGGGGGCTGCCAGGGAGGAATGGCAGGGCATGCAGAGGCAGTGTGGGGAAAGGAGGCAAGCAGCAGCTGTGGCTCCAGCTCCAGCCCCAACTTAGGTTGGTGTCAGAGCTGCGGCAGCTGCCTGCCCCCCTGGTCTTATGCTTGATTGTAAAACGATGGGCCTTTTCCCTCTATGTTAAATGGGGTGGGAGGGACCCTCATCTTCTGATTGAGAAAATATGGCATTCTGCAAAAGCAAAATGGGAGAAGTTGAGACAATGCGTGAAGGGAAATGGGGAAGAGCATAGTCTCTGGGAGGATGAGTGGTATTGCAGAATGGGGAGACTAAATCCGAAATCACGTTCTCTAGAAATCCCTTCAAAACCCCACCAATCTCCTGAAAAATCAGGCTGGATATATGCTTTGTGGCTCCCCTAGGAGGCAGACAGTAAAACAGTTTGTCTTTGTCACTGTTTTTGACAGTGGAAAAGGAGGTGGGGAAGTGGAGAAGGGTTCAATTCAGAGTGCTTCAGGCACTGGACTCTGTTAACTCCAAGATTCACAAGAACAGTCTGAGGATTCCTTTCTTAGGGCTGCTAGAAGCAAAGGTTTAAAATACCATAGGCATGATGGCTTTAATTGTTGTAAGCTGAAAAGATAATACTGACAGCTATTAAGGTGGCCTAGGGCTACTTTCTTTTAGAAGTAATTCTGCTTGTGCCTTTTGACCAGAGTTCTGTTTGTCTGTATGTCTCTTTCTTTCTTTTTTTGCCCATTGACGTAGTCTCATCTGCATAGCCACCTTATGCACAGGTAGGAGGTGTTTCAAATTGAGTAGAGTTGAGTACCCAACCATAGTGGGAAGCTGTGTAGCTGAGTTGGTAGGGTGACTGGCTATGAACCAGAAAGACCTGGATCACAATCCTGTGTGAGGGTGGTGGATTTCTATTCAACATTTCTACTTCCAGTCGTTTCCTGAGGCTCACCTACCCTCCTATTCAGTGTGTATCAGGACCTACCTGGAGATAAAGGTGTCTTTAGTTTGGCACTGATCATATCATCTTCTTCTCAATGTTGAGTTAAAAGAAACGATGAAGCCCTGCCTCCACTGTCTCAGTGGTCTGTAAACAGGATATCTTTACCTAAAAAGGGTTGGCATTTTTGACAGTTTTGGTCTTGATCTCTTTGTGCCTTGTCTGTTTGTAAAAAATAAAATAAAAGATAATTACAATTTCCTGTTGCAAAGATAAATGCTTTAATATTTGTAGGGCACTTGTATGCTACTGAACGAATGTTCTTGATGAAAAGAACTTCTGAGTAAATGTTATCATTATAATTTTGAGTGTTTTTCTCCCACTTTATATGAGGGTAGATGATTGCATAAAATGTAAAGTGGAGATTCAGGACCTTAAAATGATGTGCTCACTCAACATGACTTGTAACATGACTTCTTGGAAAGAAAAATAGAGGACATATAGGTGTTGTGTTTCGTATCCATAGAGGACAGAGTAGTAGAAAACCGGAATGTCCTCTTATGATGGCCACCTTAGCCAGGCACTGGACAGCAGTAAACACAGGCCAAATTCAAATTTAGGGGTTTTTCACCAACTTTTCATATGTAGCTTGAGCCCCCACCCTGCAACCTGGGAAAATACATTTAAATGGGTCTTCTAATGTGAACAAACTTCCCCATTTGCAAGCAAACGTTAAACCAAAACGAGTTTATTACAAGAGGAAAAGATAAAAGGAGCAAACACAACATTAAAGAAAATTATTGAAACATAACTAAAACCCAGAACAGGTCAGTCACAGTCACTGGCAAATCAATCCTGGAGCTATCACTTAGCCTGGTCAGTTGGACAGGGAGTCTGTCCCATGGCTGCCCTGGGGGTTTTACCAGATATGCCAGCCAAAGTAGCAAGTGTTAGGTCGGGAAGCTGGAGTTGTTGGCAGTGATGCTGGGGAGTGCTGCCCTGTCCATTGCTGCTAGGGGTCACAGCTGCTCCTTCTCAAGTGCTCTTAAGGTAGCTGTGCAATCCCAGCTCTTTTGGACCGTGTGTGATGTCAGTGATAGCCTCAGAGACTTTTTTCAGCTCTTTCAATTATCTTGAGTCTCAGGCTTTCACATAAACCCACTAAAGAGTCTTGTGCTCGGAAGCATTTCTGTTTCAAGGAGTGACTCCTGTCTGGAACTTCTCCCATCCTCCCACTTATGCACATCAATTTGGCACTAAAACTAGGGGCCATCCTCCTGCAGATCACAGCTTACAGTGAGGGCTGACCTTTCAATTACGTTTGCATAACTTTGCATTAACAACATTTTTGTGCCTACAAACTACAGTTTTGGAAGACAGAGCTAGTGGGCACAAAATCTGATCCACCTACCCTTTACAATTGTACACTTAAACCTCAAACAGTGTAATACGAGCCCCAAAACAGTGAAAACAGGTGTGAGTAGCCTCCCTCAAACTTGCATACTAATGAAGGGATACAGATGAAGAATGCACAAACTTATATTACAGAACACAACCATAATCAAACATGCAGAGTGTAATCAGGGTTACATTATTCAGCTATAAACATTTGCTGGAATGTGTGCCATGTTACAGCTGTGCTATGCAGCTTAGCACAGGATTTATGGCTGCATGGGGAGCCCAGGTCCATGCATATAGTGGGATCTGAGGAAGTTTATCCCAGATTCCAAAAATTGCATATCTTGCCATTCCAAATCTGGAAAAACTGGCATAGCAAGATGTAAAATTGTTGAGATCTGGGGGACAATTCCTCAGATCCCATCGTGTGTTTAAACTGATGTCTGGCAGGGGCTTTAATTGTCTTCGTACAGAGTTGTTTTTAATCCTCCTTCAATTTACTTACATTATTCTCCTTCCTCTCCAGTTTTGCTAAACAGTTTTCAGAAGACAGAGGTACAACAAGTGTTACTAAATAGCAGATTGTCTACACGCCTCATGGTCCACTTAATGGTCAACAACTAGTATTCAACACAGCTCACAGACTGCCTCTCACAGGCCACTTTGGCTAGTTGCACCAGTTCAGGTCAACCCCCTTGCTAAGTCCCTGTAATACTGGGTTTTTTCCTTCCGTCTTTGATCTTGAACTATGAACAAAGATGAGGATCTTGTCTCAAAAAGTTGCATAAGAAAAACATTTTCATACCAATGAATATACTGACGTTTTTGGGGGTTTTTTTGTCTTTTTTTTTATTCCACAGAGATCTACGGTTTAATAGAATTAAAGAAATCCAGCCTGCGTTTAGACGACTTAAAAACCTGAACACATTGTAAGTCATTTTTCTGCTTTAAAATCACTTTCTCTTTTCAGTCCAATACTAGAACCTGGACATTGTGTCAAATTCTGCTAGTGCAGTTCAATTGAGTAGTTGATGGGGATAGTCCCCTGAGGCAACCAAGATTTTGCTCAGATTTGAAGTCATGTACATTTCTATGTTTTGCATTTGATTTAGGTTTGCTACACACTTGGTTAAGTCTTAAGAGGTCTCAGAAAAAGTATTGAATTTCAATGAAAGATATGAAAATACATAGTGAGATATTCTCGATTTTTAATACTGTGGTGGTGTTTTAAAATTTATGGAAGAGTAACATCAGATTTCTTACCATGGGCAATTACATCAAAGTTGTTCAAAGATGGTCTACAACTGCAGTTTTACAATGTATGGAGTACTTATGAGTTTTACAAACCCCAAGCTTAGATGCATTGAAATATTGTTATCTTGATAGACTAGGCCACTCTATAGCAAAACCTATTAAGTTTCGTTTTTAATTTAAGTTAGTTTTTTAGAGGTCTCTGAAAACAGGTATTAAACAGAACAGAAAACATTTGAGCCCAACCATTATACAGATAATAATATGCATGCAGTCCTTTTACTGTAATATCTTCTTGCTTTTCCTTAAAATGTAACTTTTGAAATAGAAGGTGGAAATACAGGTAAACCTATTTCCCTTCCATTCAACTGCATGGGCAGTTTTATTTTTTATATTCACAGTGATTTCTAATTTGGTTATTTTTCTATATACAAATAACCAGTGAATTGGATTTTTTTTCCCCTTAACATGCTTAAGAGAAGGACACAAGAACATTTTTTAGCAATTCATTTAGGACATGTTTCAAAGCTGACTGCAATGAGTAGACTTTGAATCATTATTAATATTACTATTTATTACATTTATTTATATTTCAAGAATGTCTTGTGGCCCAAATGAACCATTACAGGCATACTTCTCTGGTCACTGACTGAACACTTAATAGCAAGAAGGTCCCTGTTGCAAAGAGTTCTCTCAAGCGAGGATCAAGTTTTTTATTTTGAGTTTGCTTCTTTTAATTGGACCCACTTCACAATGGGCACATCTACATGAGATGCTACTGCTCAGTGGTGCTGGTGAATGCCTTTTAGCCACGCTACTGCACAGTAGCCTAATAATATAGTGCAATAGTGCATTAGCACTATTGGTTTATAGCACGTCAGAGTAGCCTCCCTGAATGTGTGTAAGTGCTCTAGAGGAGCGGTTGGTAGAGGGTTTTTTTCTCTTGCATCTTTAACCTGCATGAAACCAGGTCTTCCTTGCATGCACAATGTAATTTTTTTCTTTTTAAAAACATTGTCTGTAAGCATTTTTAGATTTAATCCTGCAATATGTTGAGGACACTCCTGTCCCAATTCAAGGAAGTGCTAAGCAAATGTAGTTTAAAAGCTTTTAATTTTGATCCCTAAATGTTTTTGTATGGAAATATCCAAACGTGCTTGGGTTTAAAAGAGAGTAGCCACAAAAACATCAATTTTATTTTGGGTAGCAATTATAGATATGCCGCAAATTTGTTTTTGTTTTTTTAAATGTGGGTTTTAATGTTTGGCTTGTTCAAACATTGTTATATTGTCAAAATATTCCGTATCCTTTTTATTAAAAAATCTGTTTTAACAACTTATGTATTATTTTCCTTTTTATAGGCTTCTGAACAACAATCAGATTAAAAGGATACCTAATGAAGCATTTGTAGACCTTGAAAATCTAAAATATCTGTAAGTTTAAATAACTCTGATCTTTATATCAATTGATGATTTCAGAAATGGGGAAAACCAATTACAATTAATTTGACTTGCATCCTCAGGTGGTGAACTGCTATGAAAATCTTTCAGATCTTTAAATATGATTTTCAGCTACAGAGGCTAGAGGTGTGTATGTAAATAGATGGTTTGGGGATTGTTATAATGATATTGAGACTTACTTGCATATTGCTGTTTGGAATCCAGCTACAGTAGTAACCGGAAATACTAGTTACAATAGAAATTTCAAAGGAAATTTACAGAGTATCTATTGAGCTTTGGATTTTTAAGGGAGGTAGGAGCAAACTTCCCTCAAGTTCCTCGGAAAATTCAAGCCTAAAGTCCCCTGCTTCATACATCAACCATTTCAAAATTCAAAAAAAATTCTGAAAGATGCTTTCTTTTCATTTGTATTATACTTAGTTTTATTCTTAAGATAATTTAAAGGCTTTATAATTGCTTTCACTGCTGGTTCAAGGTTACAGAAATTATAGAAGTTAACCATGGGGAGTCCAACATTTTTAGGATGGTGAGCACCATTTTTATCCTATTTTAAGGAAGGTAGCAAGTATCTCGATTATCCAGATTAGCAAAAGATATTCAATAAAAGAGCTGCCTGATTTATATAATCAGACTTTGCAACTAAAGATTAAACAGACGTGGACATAGAGTTCTCCTCCAGTTTCTTAAGCTGCTTCTTCAAATTTGGATTTGTGTTTTGTGGTAAATGTTTCATTCTGCTGCTTTTGAGATATTGAATACTTTATAAATTATTATCCCGAAAGACTGGTCTTCAGTGTTAAGAAGGGTGGGATTGTGTACCTTTTTTGTGAAACCATGTTTTCAATTAAAAAAGAAAGTATGAAATGATTCAGATTGGTTGAATTTTCCATTTTGGAGTGCTCAGTACTGAGCTATGAACCATCTGTATCCATATATCCCTATATGATTGTGTGTGGGGAAAATAAATATCTCTTAACTTTATTTGTATAGTTTTTTCTGTAGGTTAAAACTGCCCTTAATTTTATTCTCTGGTGTTATTTTTAGTGTGAGTGGATCTAGCATTTTGAAAAGAGGGGTTCAGGAGGTGTGATGCATCTTCACATCACACAATGTATATTTTTCTACAATTAAAATGAAATTAGAAGCTTTATTAATATGATAGAGGCCTAGGGCTATATTATTCAGTTTATGATTGAAGCAAAAACAAATATGGAGCAGGCACCTGGTGCTAGGGGGGTACAGATGCTTCTCCCCAAGCCTGGTCAGACAGAGCTGCTGTCTGCACGTGAGTCCTCTAGACACTCCACCATGGCCCCAAAGTGCTACTCACTGCTTTGCCTTTAAAGTGGTACAGGAGGCCCCACAAATGCCTTCTGGCACTACCCTGTCCCCCGTTATCCCACCATTCCCCTTACACCATACTGAGCCCTCCCCTGCCTCTGAGCATTCAAAGCTCACTGCCGCCCCTCATACCCCCTGGACCTCTCTCACACACAATGCCTCTTGCTCCCAACCCTCTTCACATCCCATTTCACCCCACCCCCATCCCTTTTTCCACTTACACCTCCCTGCCCCCATAATACTCCAGTCCTTCCTTACCCCGCATTCCTCACCCAAGAGATCCTCCTCCCCACAAAAGCCCTTTGGTATCCATGACACTCCATCTATATTCTCATGGCCCCCAGGAGCCCGTACCCCTCAAAATCCCTCCTAAACAGTTCTAACCTTGCCCCTCATGGCTCCCAACCATG
>NW_017729027.1:51260812-51282762 GCF_001723915.1 Gavialis gangeticus | reverse complement strand
ACTCCCTGCCCCCATAATACTCCAGTCCTTCCTTACCCCGCATTCCTCACCCAAGAGATCCTCCTCCCCACAAAAGCCCTTTGGTATCCATGACACTCCATCTATATTCTCATGGCCCCCAGGAGCCCGTACCCCTCAAAATCCCTCCTAAACAGTTCTAACCTTGCCCCTCATGGCTCCCAACCATGGGGTAGGTGGGGCTAGAGTTGTAACTGTTCCCCACTTCCTCACAGCATGCTCATAGCTGGCCACCACTGCCCTCCACCCTGAAGATACAGAAACAAACAGTTGGGGTCAGGAGAGGACTCACTTCAGCTGCTGACAGTGCCCCTACCCAGGGAGACCAACCGCCTTTAGTTGTAGTGATGATCATTTTTCTAATTATAAAGTGGGAATTTTAATTCCCAAGTCTATCCCCAGAGAACTCGTGAAGTCAAAGACTGGCCTCTCTATTATATGGACCTAGTGCTTATTGACACAAGGACTCTACTGTGCAATCAAATAGAGTGAAAAATTAAAATGCTCTAGTAATTTAGGACTATGTTCAGTGGAGTGGGTAATCTCTCACAAAGGCATTCTTAGTGTGCCCTAAGAGTATCCACCTGGGAAATTACTGCAGAGTAGCTAGTGTAGTGTAGATTAACACTCTAACTAACCACACAATAATTTCTCTGTACAGGCAAGCCCATAATGTTTAGTTTTCTTATGTTCAAGTGCTTTCTGGTTTCTTATCAATGGGTGCTAACTGAGACTAAGTTGAATGCTTGTCTCTGTTCATTTCAATGAATGTTTGAAAACAAATGCATTTGACTACCCCTCCCTGAGTTTTCTACCATGTTTATCTTCCATTTTTGCTTTAGATGTTCAATGGGCACGTCTACACAAGATGCTGTACTGCTCCGTAGATTAATTTACTGTGCAGTAAAGTGCCACCATCTCTATGTGCAGGCACTTACTGTGCAGTAAATTAGTCTACTGCATGGTTAATATTACTACCTGCAAATAATTGACTGTGCCATAGTTAGCACAGTGTAGTATGTGTAGATACCAGCCGGGAGCAGATTTGTTTCCAGTTAGCCCCACCACAAGGGGCCACCATCAGGCTAACCCGAGGGCCACGGGACTCGGAGCTTCTCCAGCCCCAGGCCTGGGGCAGCTCTTTGCCTGCCTCAGCCTGGCCTTTAAACCTCTGCAATGACCCCAAGGGCCTGTGCCACCTGCTGCCTGCTTCTAGCCGCAGGGTTCTGCAGAAGTGGCCCCACGTTGGTGCGCAGCAGCCTGCATGCACCCTGGTCCTGGCCCCCAGCCCAGCCTCACTGTATGCCTGCCTGTCCTGCACTGTGTACTGCAGGCACCTGCCCAGGCCTGACAGACCTGAACTCTTACCTGCAGCCCTTCAGGGCCATCAAAGGAGCCACACTGGCGTCATCCCTGATGCCACACACTGTCCTAGAGGCCTAAGTGGTCCCAGCTTAAGACTGCGGAACTTGTGGTGCTGTGGGTTGGGGCTACAGCCAATTCACCTGGGTTGGGTGCTTCAACAACTACATCTATGAGGCCCTGGTGGGCCACATGCGGGAGTACTGGCACGACCAGTTGGCACACCAGTGCTGCATAAAGGTCAAGGCACTATGGGCATAGGAGGTCTGCGTCACCGACCACAACTACTGGTTGAGGACTGCCTGCAGAACCATGCCCTTTATGCAGCAGCTGAACCACATCTGTGTTCCCCAGAGCTGTGCCATGTTCTCAAGTATGGCCAGCCTGCCAAAGCCTCTGCCTCAGTAGGGGGAGGATCCCTCGGGGTGCCAGGAGCATGTCCCACCGTGGTCTCTGTCCGTGGCATTGTCCAGCAGCTCTGTGTAGGAGCCACACATCGTCACCGTCAGTGGGGACAGACTCAGACCACCAGGCATAGTGGTCACACCCCCCCAGTAAGCCCTGCACTGGGATAAGGGCCCTCCCCTCTCCACCCCTACCTTTGCTCCCAGCCCTGCCCCTGCCCCTCCTTCCTCACCTGGCCTAGCTGAGCTCCCCTTGGGCCCCTGAATTTCCCCCCTGCAATATGCATTTAGGTGGGAGGAAGTGCAAAACTTTGAGCAGCCAGTGCCCCCTCAGCTAGGCAGCTACGGGCCTCTCACATGTGGAGAAGAGCATCGATGCCAACAGTAGTGTCGTCCTCGGCTGTAAGGGAGAGGCACCAGCTGTGGTGGGGTTCTATTGTTCAGAGTAGGGTTGGATGGGATCTGTTTGGGAGGGATGATGGGACAGGGTCTGTGTTTGTGGAGGGCAATAATGTGCTTTGCAGAAAACTTTTCCCAGTGAGTTTGGTCTTGGGGGTGTGCGGTAAGTATGGGGTCTGTGGCCAGGTGCCCTATAGCAGGGGGTGCAGGAGGAGGTAGTCCACCAGCACCTTTTCCACTTGGTGGCCTGGCCCCTGCTGTCAGATGTGCAGCTTGCTTGGGGCCTCGGTGGGGGGCCTTGTTGCTATTGCTGCTGCTATAGATGGTGCTCCCGCTGTGCCTCTACTCGCACCTCATGGAAGAGCTCCCGCCCGGGCCTCACAGATGTTATGCAGCACACAGGCTGCAACGATGACCCAGGGAATGGTGCCCTATGCGACCTCGAGGTGGACCGTGAGGGTGCATCAGCATCCTTTCAGGTGACTGAAAGTGTACTCCACCGGTGCGTGGGTCCAGCCCAGGAACCTGTTGAAACGTGCTTGGCTGGGGTCCAGCTGGCCAGTGTAAGGCTGCATGAGGCAGGGGAAGAGTGGGTAATTGAGGTCCCTGATGAGTGGTGGAACTGCCACCTCACCCAGCTGTAGATCCAGCAGCCCTGGTGCGAAGAGCCTGCTCTCCATCAGAGCTGGCAGGGTGGAGTTCCAGAAAATGTGTGCATCATGGGTCCTGCCAGCCCAGATGGTGCTCACAGGTGCCCTGGTGGTCAAGGATGGCCTACATCATGATGGAATGAAAGCCCTACTGACTGCACTACAGGTGGTTGCCACAGGGTGGATATGAGAGATATGGGTCCCATCCAGGGCCCTGATGCACTGGGAGAAGGCCAGGGTGCAGAACCCTGGCACCAGCTGCAGGGGTCATTGACCAAGAGCATGGTGTGCCCAGCATGTCCTGGAGGATGCCACAGACCTCCAGGATGGCCTCCCCAGCAGTTGCCTTGCACATGTTGAAAAGGTGGTCAACAGCGCAGGCTGGCGGTTGTGGCCAGCTTGAACACAGCTGGGTGGGTCCCCACAGGAAAGGACAGTTGCATGGTGTTGGTCTGCTACTCCAGGTGCAGGCAGAGCTGGTCAAGGAGCTGCTGGATGGTAGACCAGACCATCTGGAATGAGTCTAGCCACTACTTGTCATCCCAGGTGCACTGAACAATATGCAGCCACCAGTATTTGCTGGCTGGGCAGGCCCACAGGCGGTGGGACTGGAGCCACAGGAGCTAGGGGCTGGGCAGAGGGCCAGGGGTTGATCAGCATCCACATAGGAGCTGGGGGCCTCATACACAGTGGTGAGCCTGGCCACGTGGCTGTGCAGTATGGGGGGGCAGGGAGGGCGAGTAGGGTGGCAAACAGGAGCCATTGCACAGTGGGCAAAGGTTCTGGTGACAGAGTTGGAGTGGGCTGTGCCAGCATGCTGCAGGGCTGTCTTACTGCACAGTAATATACTGCTCAGTAAACTTATATAGCATTAATTGCATGGGTAGATGCACCCAACTTCACTGTTGAGGAGAAGGTCTTTTCCTATTCTTCCCTGAAAATTTTGGATGTGACATGTCAGTTAAAAAGATGGAAGTTGTCAGTGGCCTCTGTTTTGTTAACCTAACCTTATATAAGATTTGTTTTACACTTACGTTTTTGCACTTCAATTATTTCACTTTGGAATGTAGTGTAAACATAGAACAGTAGAGCAGGGACAGAAGAAATACCAGAAGTAAAGGTATTAATGTGGATTCATAATATGTTAAATTGGAACAATTTGGTTATGTAGTATCAATGTGCTAAGAGTGCTTTCACCATTTCAGTTTACTAAGCAGATGTCAGCAGTGTTCTAAACCAAGGGTTGTCAACCGGAGGTACCCCTGGGGTACTAGGGAAGGCCCTGTGGAGTACTTGCAGGCAGGCAGGGAAGGAGCATTGCCTCCCACCACCCCGCGCTGCGCTTCCCATGAGCAGGGCTGGGGAGGGGGCAAGGGCAATGGCAACGGCACACCTCTGTGGGCTGCACAGATGCTGCCTGGCTGACCAGATGCCATGGGGGGAGTGGGAAACTTGCACCTGGTGGCGGTGGCCGCCACCCACCACCTCACATTACCACTGCTCTGCATCTCGCCGTGCACTCCCCCTGCTACTTATCTGGCCGCGTGCCACTCTCTGCTCTCTGTCCAGCTGCTGGGGTACACTTATTAAAAAAGGTTAAAAACCCCTCTTCTAAACAAGGGAAGCAAAGATAGCCCATTAATCCCAGAAAGATTAATGGGCTATTTTAAGGGGGGTGGAGTGAAGAGAGTTATTTATCTCTTAAGAGATAATTTAAGAGTGGGATGAAGAGAGTTATTTATCAGGAGCCCTAAGGTAGGGCTTAATTTTGGAAATACCTACAAACATGAGTAACTTTCTATTTTTGATTAGTTCCTCTGAATTCAATTAGATAATTCATGTGTGAAGCCACTTGAGTTTTTTTTAGAGTTGGGGCCTAAGGTTATGCTGTTGATTTCATGAGCAGATGTTTACCAGATGAGAAAATCTGCATGAATTTTTATTTTGAATTAAAAAAAAATCACTAAATGATAGTATTTGAATAAGTAAGGTCAGTATTTACCCTGGAGAGAAAATGAGTTTTGGTCAAACTTTAAAAGTTATATTTTACATAGGATAAGACTTTTTTTCCTGCAGATTTTCGTGGAGATCTCCAAAATGTAAAATTGCCATATTGGGTATTTCTTTCTGAAAGTTGTCTTGGTGCTTCCTCCTATACTGTTCCCTAGGAAGAAAGGTTAAAGGGACTGAAGGAGAGTGCTGTGGCAAGGACAACTAGAAATATTTTAACTTTCAAAATTAAAAGTTTGTAAAGAACCAGTGATAAAGGCTGATAAACTTTCTGTATACTTAAAGTAATAAATATATCAGAAATTTGTTTTTTCTCCACATTCCATCCTATCTTTTTTTTTTATAAAATGAAAGAAGAGAAAAAAAATACATGCGTGTTTTATTTTTGTAAGTGTCAAACTAGTTTGCGTTGTTGTTTTTTAAATCATTGATGTTACGGTGAATTATTGGTGTGGTTACATTGTTATAGTATTTGATATGGGATCTCTATATTAGCCAGTTTAACAATGTAACTCAGAAAAGTCGAGCAGAAATTAATTTCTTTGCAGTTAGGAAAATGTTTATTTTGCTTTGATACCAAGTGTGTGTGTGTGTGTGCGCGTGCACGCGCACATGTGTATGCATATATGCACATGAATGTATATGCATGCTCCCTTATTTCCTTTTAATTTCGGTTTGAAGTACTTGGTTCTGGATGGTATTCTTTATCACCAAAATAACTGCCTATAATCCAAACCTTGCCTAAAGTACAGCCAATTCCCATGTCTGTTCAGACTATATGGTCTCCCTCTGGAAGAGAGCATGTAAACACCACTGTTTAAAACAAAGATTCAAACGTTGTCTCCATATGAGGTAAATAATACATGCAGTATGTTTTACCCTTTCTGAGCAATGTCTCTGTTGGGGATCATGGTATTTGTATCTGTATTCATCTCTGGTAAATTAGTTGGCACTGGTACAGAAAGACTGGGAATTAAAAAATAAATGTAATGTGTTTATTTAGATTTCTGTAATGCTGTAGTGGACTACTTTCCTTTGTAGATATGAGAGACAAGGATGTGGATACTAATGTAATGTAGCACACTGAATAAAGCTAGTGGAAGAAAGGAGGATGTGGAAGGTGAAACGATAGGTGAGAGTTTCAGGGTAAACTGGTAGAAAAAACATTAAGGCTAGGGACAGACATTACACACAAACTGGTTTAAGTGATCAGAAACTGATTTAAATCTGTAACAGAATGGATGATCAGTGTACGTAAACCAGTTGGAATATGGCTGAAACTGGTTTGAGATAAACCTGGTTGAATGCAGTATCAGACTTAACTGATCTGGGTTAAACTGGTTTATGCAATGTCTGTCTCGGACCCCTTGCTGGCTTAAATTAAATCAGATTCCCCCAGCATCCTGGCATACTCTCTGGGCTGGGTGGGGCTCTGCTCCACAGCAGGGTTGGCCACTCCCTTCTACTCTCTGGCTCCAGTTCTGGCACATACTGGAGGCTGCTCCTCCTGTCCCCATCACCACTCCCTGCTAAGGAGGAATTCCCTCCTCCCCTCTGTCTTGCTGAGGAGGTATCTGTGTATTAGCTAGCAGACCACATGCTGGCTATGGTCCTTGTAGAATTAACAGACAGAATCAACAGCTAGCTGACAATGTCCCTCTTGTTTCCTTAATGGGATGAGAAACACTGACTTAGGGGGTTAGAACCACTGTTATCAATTCCCTGCTGGGCTAATCAAAGCATCCTTTAGAGGTCTGGCCATGTCCCCCTCAGCTCAGTACCGTGGAAGGAACTGGAGGGCTGGTCTAGCAACCCCCAGCTTCTAGCCTGAGCCAGTGCAGACCTTTGCCTGTATGTTTGGGATGTCTGTGCAGTTATAAACCAATTCAGCCTAGCAGGTTAGACTAACCTGCAAAGACTGAATCAATTCAGGCTTAGGCTCAGGCTTTTTGAGTGTCTGTCCCTAGCCTTATAGATATGTAGGTAAGAGTAAGGTTACAAATGACCTTATCATTAAAAACAAAGGGCCTGATTATGTAGCAGTAGACAGGAAGCCGAACAAGGAATTAAGACCAAGGAAGAAATGGTCTGTTTTAATCTGGGAAAAGATTTAATCCAGCAACAGAACATGGGCATGTTAACTGAGTGAGCAGTGAGTGGTCTGAATCCAGGCACAAGAACATTAAAATAATGAAGATGACAGGAACATGGAGAAAGCTTCTAACAAAGCAGAAGGGATAGAATAAGTGGTAGGGTTTTGAAAGGTAGAGAGTGCAGGGGAAGAAAAGGCGTGTTTATAAATTTAGGGAAACTAATGTTATATCCTCCTCCTCTCCTCTCCTCTCATCCTAACTAGTGCATATAAAATGTAGCTGTTGATGCTCTCAGTGTTTGATGGCATGATCACATCAGTTTCCCCTGAATCCACCAGGTACCTCCTCATCTGGCGTCATCACAAATTTATACTGATAGTCTCTTTATGGGTCTATATAAGTCTTTCTTCCTTCCTTTTGGACCCAAGAGTCCTAGTGTTTTGTATGTTTTCCTTCCTTCCTTATACTCACTCATTAAGTTTTGCATCACTGGCTTTGAACATTATCATTCTTTATTACTTGCTGGCACGCATCCTGAACAATCACCTCTGTCTGTCTTTGAACAACCTCCTATATGTAATGTGACCTTTTAAACTTTGTCTGCATGGCATATATCCACTTTTAAGCCCCTCTTAAAAGCCCACTTCTGCTGTGCTTTCTACACTGAATCTTTTTATCGGCCTCTTGAAGGCTCAGATCATATATAATCTCTTTTTCTCCATCTCTTCCCTCTGTTTGCTTACTTGTCTGTCTGCTTTGCTTTGTGAAGTATGCTGGACAGGAATCATCCTTTCTTGTGTTTCTGGAAATGGCATAAGTCTTTGCAGGTGTTACAGAAAGCAAGTAATAATGGCAGTATAAAATCTTTTATAAGACTAGTAAAATATAATCTCAATGCACTTTAATTCAGTGCTTTATCCATCATTTGCAACATTCTTATAGTTTGATGTTTTAATAGATTAAAGAATTTATAATTAGTCATATTGCTGTGTCCTGAATTACACTTTTAGTAAGACTAGGATAACTTTGGAGGGTATGCTTGTTAAAGAACAGAACTATATTTGCAAGGCTCCAGATACTGGAAACAGTTGAGTTTAAAAGAGCTTGTTAAACATTTTGGGTTCTTCTCCAGAGTGTTCTGATTTTTCATAGATTTGTGTAAATTAAGTCGCTATGTTACTGTGAATTTTCTGTCTCACTGTTCATGTCATTCTATTTCTTCTTAGATACTTTATTAAAGAGCTCTGCCTTGTAAGGGCTGGTATAGGTAGTATATTTGTTACAGCACATGGTCCTTTTAAACATTGTGGATTGCTATGAATTATAGGTCACAATCTAGTCAATTCACTGTGCTCCACTGAGGCATCTTTAAGCACCCTGTGTTGCTTCAGACAGGGTGCTTTTTAACAGGAAAACAGTAGTTGTATTTGTGTGGCACTTTGAGTGGACTAATTAGTACCAATGAGTGATCATGTCACTTACTGTCCCCATGTTGATTAAACATCTTTGTGCCTCAGACATGGTTGACCTTCTTCCAGGTTAGGAAGCTGTCCTCCTACAGTAGCACAGTGTGTTTGAGGATGATGCTCTGAAATGCATCGTGTACAGTGTAGATGTAGTCAGGGTCTTCAGAGAGAGAGAGCACACAATGGAGTAGGGTCACTTAAGTATTCTTTGACTGCTGCTGAAGGGTATATAAATCTATGTCCTGGCATAGTTTAAGGTCAGACCAGAAGGGCCAGTAATGAGCTCTAGGACAGTGGTTCTCAACTTGTGGGTTGCAACCCAAAAGTTGGTCGCAAGAATATATGAAAGGGTCATGAACAAACTTTAAAAATTGATCAGCAGACTTTAAAAATGGATTCTTCTTTAAAGGAGAAATAACATGGGAAACCTGTGGTTTTTCCTTTGCAGGCTGGCAGAATTCCAGCCTGCAAGGGGGTACTTGGAGCCCCCCCATTCTTTCCCCCCAACACACTGTGGGACTGGGACCCGGGGGTAGGGGGCAGTGGGTCGGGAGTAGGGGACACTGGGTCAAGACTGCTCATTGATGTTTACAAATGGGTTCTGGTACAAAAAAGGTTGAGAAGCACTGCTCTAGGAGATAGATAGGAAATAGTATTCCTCCTCTGGTCTGCAGTGGAATGGCTAGCAGATCTTTCAAGTTCTCATTACATCAGCCCAAACAACACTGGTCACTACTTTGTTTTGCCCTTTTCTCTGTTATTTTGTCTGGTCCAGCTTGCTTGACTAGTGCTCTTTAAGGATCCACAAGATGAAGAACATATGGAAGATTATATATGTAAAATACTTGGATGGCAGGAAAAATAGGAACTTAAATGTATAAGGATAAGATGAAAAGAGAGATTTTGTTAATTACCATGATCCCCCAAATTGGCAACTCTGAAACAAAATAACTTCTCCTTACCTGCAAATGGCATCTCTGCGTATAAAGTGAAAATCCTGAATTTGCCCAGACCACAATTCATTTACAGTGTACCCTCCTTTCAAATGAATTGTGAGGTTCATGTGTGCACCAGGATTTTGAAGTTAATTAAGGGAAGACAATAAAGGTTAGATTCTATTCCACCTTTTAGGATGGTTAAATGGATAAATTGAAAATCATAAATTCAAAACATATAAGAATTGTGCTGCTGCATGTGGAAAGTCCCTAAAGTCAATGTTATAAGGCCTACTTGATGTTCCTAAACGTTGCTCTGTTACAGATCTAAAATGAAATCTTGGCCCTGATGAAGTCAATGGAAAAACTCCCCTTGATCTTATTAGGGCCAGGATTTCATCCTGTGTGTTGGGTGGAATTTTCCAGTATTTTCAGCTTGGAAACCATGTTGACAAATCTGCCCAGAATATACTGTATATCATCAGGAAGCTGCTCAAGTGAGTCACTCCGTTGTCAAAATGAGAGCCAACATTAGTACATCAAAGTCTGCATTACCTTTTATGCCATCCATAGTATAAGATGTCTAATGAATTCTATTCCAATCAATCTGCCAAAAAACTGAAGACAGCATTTACCCTGATAACAAAAGCTAATGATATTAAAGGCAAAGAGGTTAGTTTCGGGCTGATTTCATGGAAAAAGTACAGTTGATAATTTAATTGTGTATATTTGGCTTCAGCTATTAAACTCTCATATTTTTTGAGAACATAGGGATTTATCTTAGCTGTCAGTAGCATTAGATATTATAAGGCTTTAACTAGACCCTATCAAACATAATAAACACAAATGTTTGCGTTGATTCATCTTGGAAGTTTTTAATTTCATTCTCTGGGAGATGAACGTATGACACGACATACATACACAAATAGGTGCTCATATGTGTAGAGTCTGGTTAGCATACATGTGGGTACCAGTGCATGCCTAGCATCCTTGCCCCTAAAGTGAAGAAACAAATATAAGATGCTTGATATTCTGAAACGCATGCATCTATGAGTATTTTAAAATTTGGTAGATTATAATCTAAAGAGCTCTATAATTTCTTTATTTTTGGTCCAGTTTGCAAACCAAGTATTAGAAAGAAAAACATAAAACTGAAGGCCTATGGTTTTTGGAAGCTACAGTTTATCCAGATGAATGTAGGGGAACGTACCACAAGCTCAAGAAGAAATTAGGGTCTGGAGAACCTCCAGAAGGACAAGACAGAGTCAACTGAACATCAGCTCACCAGCACTGGTATAAAGGCCTGCAGGGCCCAGTCTGTTCCTTTTCTAGCAGTTGAGAGGACCATTTATCGAGGAACCAAAGTATTTTTGGTGTGTACATGTGTTGTGTTTTGTTTCGTTTTCTAATGTGTAGTTGGAAAAACTATCTCCATGTGCCAACTTAATTCTTCTTTTCCAACTTAATGTAGCTCTAGTTTATGTACTAATATTACTGATTGTTTCTTGTTTCAGCTATTTGTACAAGAATGAAATCCAGTCAATTGACAGGCAAGCATTTAAAGGACTTGCCTCTCTAGAACAACTGTAAGTGCCTTTTCTCTTCTGTGCTGTCATCTCTTGGGTTGCCTATCAAAGAAAAGTGCACGCCTTTGTAATTATTTTTCTGCCTGCATGCCTTGCACGTCTGCTCTGAATGGGATATTAGTAAAAAAAATTCTATGATCATTTGCATGTGAAAAACCAAAAATGATCTCTGTCAAAGTCTTCATTTCTATGTTTGTCTTTTGTTTGTGATTTACATTTCAGTTGTTCCACTGTGCTGTGTAGTAGACAAGGAAAAGAAGCATAATCACGGACAAGTGTGTTGACTAGAAAGTTGGGATCCAGTTCTCATTTTACATACCTAGATCTTTAAAGTGATAAAACTCCTTTGACTACAGAAGAGTTACTTTTGTTTTATATCATTATAAATGAAAACTGGCTTAAGTCCCTGCAGTTTATTTCAGTACTTTTATTTAAATTGTTTTAAATTAACATACTAATCCTATTGATACATATGTAGCTAGTTATTGCCATATGTAGAAGGGGAATAAAGAGAGAACCTCACTGTCAATCATGGGGAAAGCATTTAAATAATTTTCAGTTGTCTGCTAGGAAAGTTCACAAAAAAAGTTTGAGTGAAAAATGTCCCTAGAATGAAATGCATCAGTAGCATGATAAAAAAGATCATATTTATTTTAGTTATGTGTTTGGTCATACATAACTTTTAAAACCAGAAAATATGTCAGCATGTTACATTTAAGGGCTGGAGAGTTGGAAACAACAACAGCTACATAGATACTATTGTAAGTCCTGTGTCTTAAAATTCCAATGGTCTTTCAGGGAAGTTTTGTTTTGTAAAGTGAGTTCCTGTAATTCAGATATTTCTCTGTACAGGTAATAAGGATTCTGAGATTTACAACTAATGTCCATTAAAATATGTACGTAAGAAGACAACCCTTTAGAAAAGGCACTCATAATCAATATATGTATATTTTATAGGGTGCTGGGTATTTTATTTTAAAGGAACTGGTTCTTTATAAAATATGCTAAATGTCTCCTAAATGCTTTTTTCTTCCTTCTTCTCCCAATCTAAAGCCAGCTACTGCAGCATTCTGATTAGAGTTTTTTGGGTAAATCTTCTTTTCTTTATAGAGTGTTAAACCTATTAGATGTCTGAAACTCCATCTGAAAGGCTGTAGGCATGTACATTTTTACTAGTACCAGGGGGATGAGCTGGTCCAGCCTCACCAGGGGGATGAGCTGGACCTGGAATTCTACGGTCAGCTCATGGAGGCTGTAAAGTCACGGTATGTGGTTGTCATGAGTGACCTAAACTATCCAGACATCTGCTGGGAGGAGCAGTGAGCCAGGTCCGATTGCTCACATAGGTTCCTAGCCAGGATACAGGACCTCCACCTAACGCAGGAGGTGCATAGTTTCACCAGGGGAAATGCCTTGCTGGACTTGGTCCTTGCCACAGGCGACAACCTGGTGAGGGGTCTGCGGGTACTCAACCACCCGGGCGACAGTTATCCTCGCCTGCTGGAATTTACTATCCAGCGCAGGGTGGCGAAAGCAAGCAGCAAGGCAGAGGTCCTCGACTTCTATAAGCTAAGAAGGTTAGTAGGAGAGGCATTGGGGTCTTGGAGCTTCAGTGAGATGGGAGTCCAAGACGGGTGGTTATTCCTCAAGGAGGTGATCCTCCAAGCTCAAAGGGAGTCAGTCCCAATGCGCACCAAGGGGGGCCCCCATGGCTCAGCAATGTGCCCCCATGGCTCAGCAAAGGCATCCAGGGGTGCCTGAGGGCAAAAAAGGAGATATACAAGCAGTGGAAGCAAGGGGCTAACACCAAGGAGGATTACACCTCCATTGCTCAGGACTGCAAGGAAGCTGTTAGGAAGGCCAAGGCAGAGATGGACCTAGGGCTAGCAACCAGAATTAAGGATAATAAAAAGTCCTTTTTCATAGTTTCATAGATTTCATAGACATTAGGGCTGGAAGGGACCCCGGAAGATCATCTAGCCCGGCCCGCTGCCCAAAGGGCAGGAAGTCAGCTGGGGTCACAGGATCCAAGCAAGATAAGCATCCAATTTGCTCTTGAAGGTGTTCCATGTAGGTGCTTGAACCACCTCCGATGGCAGGCTGTCCCAGACCTTGGGGGCTCAGACAGTAAAGAATTTCTTCGTTATGTCCAGCCTGAAATGGTCTTGTAGTAGTTTATGACCACTCAACCTTGTCATCCCTTGGGGTGCTCTGGTGAACAAACATTCCCCCAGATACTGGTGGTCACCCCTGATAAACTTATAGGTGGCCATCAGATCACCCCTGAGTCTGTGCTTTTCCATGCTAAAGAGCTCTCAGCGTGTTGTCGTAAGGTCTGTTTTCCTGACCTCTGTTCAAATACATAAGAAGTAAGAAGGCTGCACTGGGTAATGAGGGGCCCCTACAGGATAGGCTTGGCAATTTGGTGATTGTGACAAACAAAAAAGCTGACCTCTTTAACAAATTCTTTGCCTCTATATTCCTGAAATCACAAAACACACCTATAGGCTGGGGAACACCCTTCTTGTCAACACAGTGGCAGAAAGTGATCTTGGAGCCATTGTTGACTTCACGATGAGCATGAGCCACCAATGCGAGGAAGCGATCAGTAAGGCTAACTGCATCTTGTTGTGCATCTACAGATGCATCACAAGCAAGTCCAGGGACATGATCCTTCCCCTCTATATGGCATTGGTCAGGCCACAGTTGGAGTACTGTGTCCCGTTCTGGGTGCCGCACTTCAAGAGGGATGTGGCTAGCATTGAGAGGGTCCAGTGGAAGGCCACTTGCATGGTCCAGGGGCAGCGGGACAGGCCCTACGAAGAGAGGCTAAAAGGCATGAACCTATTCAGCCTCCACAAGAGAAGACTGAGAAGGGATCTGGTGGCCATTTACAAGCTCACCCGTGGGGACCAGCAAGAATTGGGGGAGGCTCTGTTCCACTGGAGACCACCCAGGGTTATAGTTTCATAGTTTCATAGTTTCTAGGGTCGGAAGGGACCTGAGCAGATCATCTAGTCCAACCCCCTGCCATGGCAGGAAGAGCACTGGGGTCAAATGACCCCAATAAGGTGGTCATCCAACCTCCTCTTAAAAACCCCCAGGGTGGGAGCCTGCACCACCTCACATGGAAGCTGGTTCCAGACCCTAGCCGCCCTGACCGTGAAGTAGCGCCTCCTGATGTCCAACTTAAACCTTCCCTCCGCCAGCTTGTGACCATTGTTCCTGGTCACTCCTTGCGGCGCTCGGGGGAACAGGGACTCCCCCAGCGCCTGCTGATCCCCCCTAACCAGTTTATAACAGGCCACAAGATCCCCCCTCAGCCTTCTCTTTTGAAGGCTGAACAGGTTCAGGTCCCGCAACCTTTCCTCATAGGACCTACCCTGCTGTCCCTTGATCATACGAGTGGCCCTCCTCTGGACCCTCTCGATGCTGTCCACATCCCTCTTAAAGTGCGGCGCCCAGAACTGGACGCAGTACTCCAGCTGCGGCCTGACCAGTGCCGCATAGAGGGGGAGGATCACCTCCTTGGACCTGCTCGAGATGCATCTGTGGATGCACGACAAGGTGCAGTTGGCCTTCCTAGCCGCCTCCCCACATTGCCGACTCATGTTCATCTTGGAGTCAATAATGACTCCCAGATCCTTTTCCACCTCCGTGCTGACAAGAGGGGAGTTCCCCAGCCTGTATGTATGGTGCCGATTGTTCCTCCCCAGGTGCATCACCTTACACTTGTCTGTGTTAAACCCCATCCTGTTCTCCTCCGCCCATCCTTGTAACCTATCTAGGTCCAACTGTAGCCTGTTGCTCCCCTCTATTGTGCCCACATCCCCCCACATCTTAGTGTCATCAGCAAACTTGAACAGGGTGCTTTGCACCCCCTCATCCAAATCACTGATGAAGATGTTGAACAGGGCGGGCCCAAGGACCGAGCCCTGTGGGACCCCACTTCCCACGTCCTTCCAGGTCGAGAAGGACCCATCCACTACCACCCTCTGGGTGCGACTCTCTAACCAGTTGGCGACCCATTGGACTGTATGGGTGTCTACGCCACAGTCCCCCAGCTTCCTAATGAGAATGGGGTGAGAGACAGTATCAAAAGCCTTCCTGAAGTCTAGGAAAACTATATCCACTGCCACCCCTGCATCCAATGATTTAGTGACCTGGTCGTAAAAGGCCACCAGGTTGGTCTGACAGGACCTGCCGCTGATGAACCCGTGCTGGTTGCCCCTGAGCATGCAGCTCCCTGCTGGCCCCTCCTGGATGTGTGCCAGAATAATTTTCTCGAACAGCTTGCCCAGGATCGAGGTAAGGCTGACTGGCCTGTAGTTCCCCGGGTCCTCTTTCCTCCCCTTTTTGAAGATGGGAACCACGTTGGCCCTCTTCCAATCCTCCGGCACCTCTCCAGAGCACCACGAGTGTTCATAAAGCCGTGCCAGGGGACTTGCAGTGACCCCAGCCAGTTCCTTTAGGACTCTAGGGTGAAGATCATCTGGGCCAGCTGACTTAAAGACGTCCAGCCCCTCCAGAAGCTCCCTAACTAAATCCTCACTCACTCTAGGCCAGGTTACTAGGAATAATGGCTACAAATTGTTAGAGAGAAGGTTCAGGCTGGATATCAGGAGACACTACTGTACAGTTAGCACTGCCAGGCTCTGGAATGGGCTCCCAGGTGAGGTGGTACTCTCTCTTACCTTGAGGGTCTTCAAGAGGAGGCTGGACAGATATTTGGCTGGGGTGATACGACCCTGGCACCCGTTCCTGCCTGGGGCAGAGGGTTGGACCTGATGATCTGTTTAGGTCCCTTCTGACCCTAAGCACTATGATACTATGAGTAAAGTTATCTGGTTGCCCAGCATGCAGCTTAAGGACTTGCCTGGATCTGTCGCCATCTTAGTGCCCCCAGGACCCCTGAGAAGCACAAGCTAATAAGTGTTGATAAGTTCAGACCACGCTTGCCACAAGTTTCTAGCATAGAGTTCAATGCAAAATACAGCAACTGTATCAACTTTCACTCAAATGGTGGTGATGGTTCCAGTGCCCATGTTCTGATACTAGCCCTTTTATTGTAGTACTTAGCCAAGATGTGGAGACCTGAGTTGTAGACTTAGGTACCTGACTGAGCTGTATTCAGTTAGGTACCTAAATATTCATTTATCAGAATCATGCCTACAGAAGCTGAGCCTTAAACTCCAAGTGCTAGTTACATATTGTAGTTTTTTCCTTCCAATTAAAGAATATATTTCACAGAATACTGCTAGAGCTTTTTCCTCACAGTAAAACCAAAATGCTTTTTGGGAAATCTTTGATAACTAATAGGAGTCCAAAATGCTAATTGAATTATTATAGTTTTATTTAGTTACTTTGTTTTAGAACAATGTCTATTATGTATATATTTTCTTATTTTTAGATCTTCTCAATTCTAATACAAGCACTATGCAATCTGCCTGCATACAAAAGTATATAATTGTTTTGAGAACGAATCAGTGTTATCTTTCATATTATGCCATAGTTTCTGATTGGTGATAATGTTTATCATTATCTTTTTAATTCAGCATACTGTAGTGTTTGATGATATAAGAACATTTAGAATGGTTTAGGAATATACCACACCTTACATCTGTGCAGGCATTTGTACTAGAAGTTTCCTGAGGTCCCTTCCCACGTGCTTCGAAGGGATGTTAAAGGAGAATTATATAAAGGCTCTAGAAAATGTTACATTTATTATGTGATCAGTATGTTAATTGCATAAATTGTAGCTTGCCTCACCCTTAGCCAGTTTATCAAGCCATAATATAGCAAACCTGCCACGCAGAGGCAAGACAGGCTGGGAAAGGGAGTAACAGAGGAAATATGGGTGAACTGTCTGGGGCCTTGTTTGATGATGTTTGCCAGCCTCTCCGGCTGGTCAATAAATATGAATAATTGGAAATAGGAACGAAAGGTGCAGTTCAGCTGAGGGAGTGAAGAAGAAGTAAATGGATCCAGTGTAGTGGCTCACCAGGACTTCAAAGAGAGTTAGCTGAGGGGTATTGTGTTCAGTGGGCCCTATCATATACTGTATTTACTCAAATATAAGGTGAGGATTTTCCCCCCAATCAGCATGGGGGAAAAAACCCTCGTCTTATATTTGCATACAAGGAAACCAGATTAAATACATTGCCTGTCTTTGAACTGCTTCTAAAAGCAGCATATGCACAGTAATGGAAACCAACTATGAAGTTGATTAAACAGTCAGCACAGAGCATGACGATAAAGTATATGGCCCACATAGGGCAAACATGTTGATGGGAACATACCAAAAGAATAGGTTAGTGCAATTTATCTGAATAAGATGCATCATCGTGCCCACTGAGCACAGTTACCCATAGTGTCAACTCTCTTTCAGGTCATGGTGAGCCACTACATTGCATACGTTTTGACTTTGTCTTCACTCCCACAGCTGAGCTTCACTTTTCTTTCCCGTTCCTAGTGATTCCTGCTTCTTCACTGTGAGGTGGAGCTGGACCAGGTTGCCCTATTCCTCATCTGCATGTACATTTTTGAAGGATCCGAGGACTCATGATAAGAACACCTGGTTTCAGTCATGAGTGGACAGTAATAAGCACGTGGATCATTTGTGGGGGTATCTGGCGTACCCACACATACTGAACAGTGCTGAGCTGCAGGATCACCATGACTTGAATTGCTGTTGACTCTGGTGGGGCCCAGCTCAGTGATCTGTATGGTAAATAATGACCCTTTTGGCTTTGGACTAATATCATAAATAGCTTATACTCTCTCTAAGTAAACATAGTAGCTTCTTAACCTGGCAGGGGAAATACCTTGTGCCTGTGTCCTGGAAGGCAGTTTTCCTGAAGTGCTACCCGGGAGAACTGCTCTTCTGGCATGGTTCAGTACCTGCCGAGATACAGTGGCTTTAAGCCCAGTTTATGGAAATAGGAGTCTCCTCCCTTGTTTGTTCCAAGGGCCTTATGGCTAAAGGCATGCAAAACTCGGTGGTGTCTGAACCCCAAGCCTCTGGGCTTGGGCCTGCAAGTAGGATGCTCACCAAAGGTTTTGGAAACATTTGAAGCCCCAGGTGCGGGTGGAGGATGTTTGCTGGTAGTAGGGCTACTTATGGTTCTGGACACTCGGATTTGGCATTAGTTTTGGCTAGTTTGGCTGTGGGTACAAATTTAAATAAAAATAAATAAAATAAAATACTCTCTCTAAGTAGGTGCTAAAGTGCTACCTAAAAGTGTGTTTATGGAGTACCTGTGCTAAAACTCGCAGCAGTTTCAAAAAAAGTTAAAATGCATAATTTCTGAGTGAACTAAGTCTATGGGTAATATATGTAAATTGCTATAGCTATGTTTATTTCAAGGACAAGTTGTTTTTTTTTCATTTGCTTCTCACTTCCACGCATTTAGGGAGAGCAGGTTCCGATAGCAAGGTGGGAGTGAAAGAGTTCAGAGGGAAGAATTTGGGGGGAGGGCAGAGGGCAAAGGGGCTATCTGACACCCCTCCTTCCTGATGCATTTACCTTGCTGTAACAATGGGAAGGGGACAAATTCAAGGGAAACCTCCAATGCTTAGATTTCATATCTGGAAAAATATAGTACACTTTTATACATTTTCTGTATATTGAATCTAATTATTGGGGGGTAGTTTTAGAATCAGAGTCATCTTCTATTTGAGTAAATATGGTCTCTTATTCAGATGGGCTGTACTAACCTATTCTTGTTGTAGGTTTCTATCAGCATGTGTGGCCCTTGCTTTACACTCATGCTCAGTGTTGGCTACATTTAAATCAACTTCATACTTGGCTTCCATGACTGAGCACATGCTGTTTGGCATCAGTTTCATGATAGACAATATATTTAATAAAATTTTATGCGAATGCAAGACAAGTGACTTCCCCTGTTATTTGGGAGAGAAAAACCTCATCTTGTTTTTGAGTAAATAGGGTAACTCATTCAGAGAAGCATGAATATCTTAGTTGTTGGTTTGCATCTCACTTGAATTTGAATGTTTGGCATGGAACCCAGCATCAGGCTTCAAGGAGCGGCTTTAAATGTTCCCAGACATATTTGGTTTCACGGCATGGCTTTAAATGTTTCTGCACGCGGAGAGTTTATCCAGTCGCTGTTCATGGGGACATTTAAAGCCACAACAGGCAATTTGATGCCAGGTTGACAAGTTTGTCACTTGGGGATCTCCCTTATCCCCAGCTCTCTGCACATGAACATTTGTGAAGTTGCCTGTTTGCGCCAGCATACGCATAATGGGATCTGAGGAATTTTATCTCAGATCCCAGCAATTGTTCATCCTTGCATGACAGACCTTGAATGTCTGGCATGGCAGGATGCACGATTGCTAGGATCTGCGATAAAATCATTGTATGATTAAATTTAAATATGCCAGGGACTTAAGATTTACACGTGATTTTGGAACTAGAACTTCCTACTTTCTTTTTATGTACATCTAGCACAGTGGGAACCTGACACCCAATTAAGGCCTCTATATACTACCGCCACACATACTAAAAATAATAATAAAGAGGGGAAAAAAAGGAAATGTGCTTTGATAAGAATTGATATTGGAATAAAATGTTTATTCACAATTACTTTTTTTTTCTTTTTAACACTGGGTGCATTGACATGTGTGTAGCAGGGCACTGTTGGTACCTGCCACTTTAAGGACTGAGCCAAGCAGGTGCTTGATTGCAGCGGCCATTTTAGATCTTTGGCCGCCCACATAAACAGAGCATTTTGCTGCTGGCAGGCCAGGCAGTAACATCTCCTGGCTGCAAGCCTGCTTGGAACATCCTGGAGGTAAGGGCAGGAGCTGTAGGGGATGGCTTGGAGGCTCCTGGTCCTGGGCATGACCTAAAACTGCACCCTGCTGGGAGTGGGTGGCCTGGTGGGGCTCTCAGTAATGCAGGATCCTCCAGGAAATACCAGGCCAGTTACCAGCCTGGTGAAAGGCGGGTTGGGGCGCCTTAATAACCCCAGCTTCCACAACTGGATGGATTACCTGCTAGTAGGGTTCCGAAGGTAGACCCCGGAGAGAGGGTGGGGCTATAGACTGAGAACCTGTCTTGATATCCCCTGACTGGGCAATGCTGGGGTTAGGACCGGAAGGGTCAAAGGGCTAGGGGCCCACCACGAGGGACACCAGGAGCTGAGGGCCTGGGGTTCCAACTGGCCTATAGGTGAGGCCAGGGCTAGTGTAGCCAAAGCTCCCGGGGGGGGGGACCACACACACCCATAATGGGGAACAACTCAGGGAGCTATGTAGCCTAGAATGAAGGCAGAGTAGGTCGCGTGAGTGGAGGGATCCAGGTGGGATTCAAACTGGAGGATTCTGGGGCCCAGAGTAGGGCCGGTGATGTTGACAACAATGGATGCCATCTGCGAGGCTTGGGCTGCGGTGTTGGGGAGGAACAGAACCGCAGATAGTGCCCCCTGACATTGGGGCAGGAATGGGCAGCCTCCCGCCTAATTAAGATCATTAATTAATTAACAACAGGGCATGGCAGTAGAGAAGGAGGGCGGTTGGCCCAAAATAGGTGGGTGTGGCCGTTAGTAGACGGGCCCCGAGGAGGCCCTCTGTTATAACGTGCTATTTATTTGCGGTAGGCTTATTGTGCAGTAAAGTACTGTGCAGTAAGCCTTCCTCGAGCATGTCGACGTGTGCTCAATCTTGGGGTGCAGATTTGCTCCTACTGGAACAGTCTCGTACAGGGCCACTTCTGCCCTGCTGTGCCCGCCTGCAACAGCCAGAAGGAGTGCCAGGCTCCCCCTGGTGCTAGCTGTGGGCTGGCAAGGGGGATGGGGCCAGTCCCAGTGGGCATGGGTCTAGGAGAGCTCTGCTGGCTGTAGCAGCAGCTGTCTCCTGCCCTCATGCACATCAGGAGGGAACCTGATGTCGACAGGACGAGGAGAGAGCTGCCGTTGCAGCAGGCAGAGCTTTCCTAGCTCTGTCCCATCAAGGCACACAGCTGCTAGCAAGCCTCCTGCTGTGCAGGGGGGTAGGGCTTCCCTGCCTGCCGGGGGTTACTGGAAGCTGTCCTGGGTGTGGGGCAGCTGCCGGCTCGAGTCTCCTGCCTGGCAGGGGGGAGGCAGGGAAGAGAGTGGAGCATAGGGCCTGCTGGCAGCTGCCCTGCTTGGAAGGAGCTGGCTGCTCTGGGGAGCAGCCTGAGGGGGGTGGGGGGGGGACAATCCTTGCCTGTCCCTGGAGCAGCTCTGTGCTGCGGGTGTGGGCTGGGACTCCAGCCTTCATCTGTCTCCCAGAGCAGCTCCACATGGCATGCTGGATTCCCAGCCCCTGCCCACTACCTGGAGCATCCAACTCTGTACTGCACAGAGCTGCTGTGGGAGACAGGTGGGGGCTGGGTTCTCAGCCCCTGCTTGCCCTCCAGAGCTGCCAACTCTACCCTGGGAGCCAGGATGGGCCAGAGAGCTCTCTAGTTCTGGCACTGATTGACTTCAAGCTCCTGGGGGGAGCAGGGGAGCTGAGCAGGGCCAGGGCCAGGGTCAGATAGCTTCCTGTCTCCTGTGGCCCCCTGCTGCCTAGGCTGACCAGGAGCAAATTTGTTCCCAGTTAGCATCTACATGAGTGTTACTGTGCAGTATCTTCTGCTCAGTTAGTTTACTACTTGTAAATATAGGTAGTAAACTAATTGTGCAGTAGATTAATTTCCTGCACAGTAAATGTGTGCATGTGCAGATGATAACACTTCAGTGCACAGTAGCTTAGTCCACTGCGCAGTAAAGTGTCTCATGTAGACACACCTACTGTATTTCTGTTTGCTGGCACACCCAGTATTTAAAAAGCTGTATATAATGGCTAATTTATGGAATTTAAAGACTTTTCTGCAAGGATCTGTGGTTATGAGGACTGTAGACCTAAATTGATGGAGCGCACAGGCTGCTTTTAAGCCTCTCCTAGGTTAAGACCATCCCCACTACTGTGGAAATGTGCATGCTGATGGCTTTCTTCCTCCTCCTCCCATCCCCTTTCCTCACATGACTGTTTGCCTT
>NW_017729027.1:51246965-51255812 GCF_001723915.1 Gavialis gangeticus | reverse complement strand
TAGGTAGTAAACTAATTGTGCAGTAGATTAATTTCCTGCACAGTAAATGTGTGCATGTGCAGATGATAACACTTCAGTGCACAGTAGCTTAGTCCACTGCGCAGTAAAGTGTCTCATGTAGACACACCTACTGTATTTCTGTTTGCTGGCACACCCAGTATTTAAAAAGCTGTATATAATGGCTAATTTATGGAATTTAAAGACTTTTCTGCAAGGATCTGTGGTTATGAGGACTGTAGACCTAAATTGATGGAGCGCACAGGCTGCTTTTAAGCCTCTCCTAGGTTAAGACCATCCCCACTACTGTGGAAATGTGCATGCTGATGGCTTTCTTCCTCCTCCTCCCATCCCCCCCACCCATTTAACACTGATATTCCTCCAGAGTCAAACTACAATACAAAACAGAATCTTTAACTCAGTTTCATTTCTAGAGTCTCCACGAGGTGAATAGCTGAACATAAATGTAAATGGATTTTCTCTACCCTACCTTTATAAGAGTGTTAATTTAGTAAAAATAGGTGAAGAGAAAGGATATGTGTATCTGCTGCTGTTCTGGATTTTCTTCAAGCATTGATTAGTTATTTTATCTATTCAGAAGCAGCTCTCTGACCTTTCTAATTGTGAGGTCATTTCAAACCCATTTTGTTCAGCACCTGCCTGCATAAGATTATGGTGAATAAGTGCTGTTAAGCAAGATAGAGTTATTGCTACCTGGGGTGAGTTACATCTTACACACTCCCTTTTCCAAGATTAATAAAGTATGCTCTCTCTTTCTCTCTTTCTTTCTTTCTTTCTTTCCTTTTTTCCTGAACAGGATTGTTTGATCTAACAGCCAAATCAAAGTTCAGAAGACAGAATATAAGGGTTTTTTTAATAGTTGAAAGTAAAAAAATAGATATTATTTTCATATCAAATTAATGGTACTAGATAATTTTTAACAAGGAGATTATACCCCCTGGAAAGCAGTAGTTTTTGCAAGGTTATTTTCTAGCATAAATGGCTTTAGGATGTTTCATTATGATTTATTTCAGGCTACGTTTTGTTAGTGTGTCACTCCATTATATACTTGGAATTGAATTGAACTGAATACTCAAGGAAGGAGTTCATATGGGTACTTGGTTCAGGCAGAAGAAAATGAAAAGTGATAGAGTGGTTAAGAGAACACTCAATCAAACCCCAAAACTGCTGATTTCTAATCAGAGTTTTGTAACTGGTTCTGTAACCTTAGCGATTTTTCTGGCAGGAAGTCAGGTATTTTGTAGCAAATAATTTCCTCTTCACTTTTGTCATCTTTCTCTATTCATGGATTGCTGGAGAAAACATTTGGGACTAGTACTGATTTGTGGGGGGGTTCATAATGAATAGCTTTTCAAATGTATTTGAGCTCATGGTTTGTTTATAAATTATTCATATCAAACTGAGTATTTTAGTATCTGGAATGTGCTCTTTGAGCTTTTGACCTCAATCACATGATACAGTTTCTGACTGAATGACCCATCTCTTGTAAACCTTTTCAAAAGATGTAATATTTCTTGGGAAGAGGGAAAGGAGCGCTTTCCCAAGAGACTCATAATGTCATAAAGCTCATAAAATCTTCTGGCCTTTAAAACCTTTCCCTCTTGCACATAAGAAATAGCAACATGAAGAGAATGCACTGTATTTAAAAGACATCATCCACAAGAATCCTTGGCTGGTTTTAGATGTAAAAAAAAAAAAAAGCAGCAGTACTTTAAACTTGGCATGCTCCTGCAGCAAGCCCAGTTCGTGCCCAGAAGAAGCAGCGTGTTAGCTGAACCTGGCTCGCCTCACATCTGTATAGATTGGGCACTTCAGTGAGTCAGTCAGCTATTAGGTAAAAGCGCCATGATACTGATAATGCTGAAGCACCTGACCTATACAGATGCTGCGGAGCCGGATCAAAGTAACACGCCGCTACCTCCGGTAAAGTGTGTGGTTTGGTTTTGTTTTGTTTATTTTAATGTCTGCAAGCAGCCCTTGTCTCTCACATTTCCTGACCCATCACGGCTACAGCATCTCTTTAACAATACAAAATGTATGAGAATTTTTAATTATTTTTTGTAATGCTTTACAGTTTAGTAGAGAGAAGTTTGCAAATGGGGCTTGTTGGCTTCAGAAGTCTCTTGTCACATTTACGTTTGTATTATAGCTGTGGCTTTTATATAGTTCCTATTTACCCTTTGCTGACATTGCTTCCTGGATCATGGTTTCTCATTGTTTATAATGATGGGTTGGACGGCCCTCTTTCCTGTCCGTAGCCCATTAACATTGGACTGCTGGGCACTTGTTTGGCTGTGGGTGGTGTATGTGCCCGAGTCCTGTGAATAAGGGTTGTTTCTGAGGTGGTCCCCATTTCTTCCTTTTCAACTGAATACCTGGCATGTGGTGATCATTTTGGTTTTGTCTGAGACTAGAGCACAGTTAGTGTTTCTGTGTTCAAAAGTTTGTTTCTCCTCAGTTTCACACCTCGTGCTGAGGAATTTGGTGTATGTTTCTCTGTTTTGTATCACTGGCTTTCTCACTCTTCTGCCTTCTTCATATTGCAAAAATACATGTGTATTAAAGAAGCAAAGTGCTGCTGGTCAAAGACCAAACTTTAAGAGGTGTGAATACATTTGGATATTATAAGGATTCAAGAGGCACAAATCATTTCCTGTCCTATATGCTCAGGTGTGCTTTTTCCGTCTTGTTGTTTTATTTGTGAAGTTGGGGTAATTTGTCCCTGGCACACTTTTTGTTATGATGAATTCACCTTTATAAAGCAACATGAGCCCAACCTTATGGCTCTTGCTTACATTAAAGTTGTTACAGGTTCAAATCCAGCATAAGTACCAAGTATTATTATTTTAATATCCAAAGATTTTATAGTCCAGAAGTATCATTAATAGACTTTATGTGAAGTAGTTCTTTTTTTTCTCAATGACTTTTTTTCAGCGATCATTCACATACCAGATGCTATTAACTATTTGACTGTCTTTTTTTATTTTTTTGGCATGTGGGGAGAGATCCAGCATTTGGACGCTAGTTTTGTATTATGATTGTTTTCTAGCACAGAATTCTTCTATTTACAAGGCAGGAGAGTTCTTATTTTAAGTTAAGTTTTCTTGCGGCAGCGGGAATTTTAGACCTTTCACAGTTTTAAGTTACTGATAAAATAGTTATAGTGCAGAAAGTAGAGGTCTTTATCAAGTGACACTTCAGACAGCATCTTTGACTGGTCTCAGTTATTTACATGGCTCTCAAACTGTAGGACCTATGAAAAATGTTGGTGCTGCCTGAAGGTTGCAAGTAGTTTGTTGTATATCTGTAAATACGCATTTTTCCTGTATTTTTTTCATATTCATTTGTTGTACAAAGGCTATTCATATATGGTTTTAATAAAAGTTTAGCTTTAGTAACAGCTTACTTGAAATATGAATATTTGTTCCAAAAATCTAATTTGTGGTACCAGTATAACAGTTTTTCCAGCCTTCCTGTTAGGTAAGTCTTACTTCTTTCATGTCAAAGGATATGATCCAAATGGCATCAAAAGGCAATTATGAAACAATACAATGAACTATTTGTCATTTAGTTGTTTGACAGAATGAGAAGCACTTTATAAAGTATGTAAGTAAATTTTATGTGTGTGTTTGTTTGTTTTTTAAACACATTTACAGGTATCTGCACTTTAATCAAATAGAAACATTGGAACCTGAGTCCTTTACCCATCTTCCAAAACTTGAAAGACTGTAAGTTTGTTTATTTTATTTTAGGGTGCGATACAGTAGAATCAGCTTGCATGAGGCTATCCTCTATTCTGAAACTAGGAAGCAACGTTATCTTTTGTAGAGCTTTACGTGGTTATGTATATAGGTGTGTGCTGACATAAAACTGTGCTAGCATAGTTGGCCTGATCCCATAAGGTGCTGATGGCCTTCTGGGAAGTGCCAAGCACCTTCCAAATTGCATTTAATATGAATAGACCTTAGACTGGGAGAATGATGCAATAGTATTTTTAAGGTGTGTTTTGCAATCTCAAAACCAATTCCGAAGAATGTGATTGATGTTTGCCTGGCATCATAGTTGTACAGAGAGATTTGATAAGACAAGAATTTCATATTGCTAATGTTTTATAAACATAAATCATTTGGTGTGTCCGTTCCCCACTCTTCCTTGCTACAAGTTGTTTGTAATATTTAGCATATTTTTGTAGATGCTGAAATTAGTTCGTCTTGGGGAAAAAAGGTGGGAATAGAATACCTTTTTAAAACAAAGCAAGAATCACCTTATGATTTTACAAGAAATAAACCAAGTTTACTTTTTATATGTTGTAAGATTAGCTTCTTTTGCACGAATCCCCCCAAAAAACTTATTCAGTGAAAGTGTTTCTGATTCTGGATTCATATGTCCATCTTTCTCTGTTTTTTAACAGATTTTTACATAACAACAGAATAGCTCATTTAGTTCCTGGGACTTTTAGTCATCTAGAATCAATGAAGAGACTGTAAGTGAATTTAATTTAGTTTTATAGTGGAGAACATAAAATAATCTATTTACATCTTATAGCGTCCACCCTCCATTGCAGAGGGTTCTACTGCCTAATTATTCTTACTCTAGAGAACTTTTCTTAATACCTAATCTAAACTTTTCTTGCCAGTTCTTGAGCTCATTGTTCCTTATCCCACAATTTTTGGTGGCTGTGACTAGGACTAACTCTCTTCCTTCATCTGTTATCTTTATGTTATTTATCAACTCTGACCGTGTCTCCAGTGAGTCTTCTGTTTTCTAGACTAAATAAACTACTCCTTGAACCTTTCCTCCTTCAGTATGTCTTAATCTTGTCTTTTTATCGTCTCAGATCATAGTTGTTGCCCTTTATATTTTCTGTTTGTTATTTGACTGTACTAACCTGTGACTATAGTTATAACATCTTTCAGAGTGCTTTATTGATTTAGGAATGTACTAAGCAGCTCAAACACAAATTAAGTGTTTAAAATTGTAAAAAACTAAGGCACTTACAAATCAAATCATTCCTTGTCAGGTTCATAATATTATTTCACTGAGCTATTTTGGAGTTAGTTTTCTGCCTTTGAAATTGGAACATCATTGTCCTAGTTGTTGAAGAAAACATCATGTGTGTTTCAGTGAGCTAGGTCTCCTCCTCTGAAGGTCAGTTCAGCTACACAGGATAAGGAACCCTATGTTATCAGCCCATGTAATTAGTCATGTACCTCAACAGATGGAAGCCTTTGCTGAAAGTTCAGGCTTTAAATATTGCAGTTAGTATTTAAGGGAGGAGGGAGGGGAAGATTTTTAGTTATATATAATAGGATATATTCTTTAATTTTTCTATTAAAAATTAAAACCTAAGAATTTACATAATAAAAAATACGCTATCTAAAAATAAAGTTAGAACACAAAGTTGATAACTCAGTTGTCAAGAAATGCTTCATCTAGGTTGGTGTTTTGTTTTTTTTTTAATTTTAATTCTACTCTTACATATATTCACATTATGTAAGTATCATAGTGATGGGTGGACAGACAGGGCACTGGTTACTGCTCCCACCTAGGCCAGAGCCCCTGTGAGTTACAGCTATGCAGTATGATCTAGTTTTAATATTATGATTTAGTTTTTAATAACGTAATCACATACTATTTTTCCATATGATCCCAACCTCATTTAATGTATAAAATAATAAAAATGTATGTGTTTTGTGCATATGGATAGCGATACTCATTACCAGGGATCCAGGTTTCCGTTTCCTATGGAAAAACAGAGAAAAATGAGAATTTCCCCTTTTACTTGAGAGAAATGCAGATTTCTTGTTTTAATGGAGAAATGTGGATTTTGCACTTCTGCAAAGAGCTCTCTGCAGGCTGGCAGAGTTCCATCCTGCAGGGGGTTGGGAGGATGGTGATCAGACATGGGGTGCCATGTGAATGTATATGTACATGGCCGCCAGGCAGCCTGGAGAGCAGCTCCAACAGGTAAGTCTGGTGGCGGGGAGGGAGGATTGAGTCCCCATAGGGAAGGAGGAAGGGAGTTGGGCAGGGCTGGAGCTGGGGTTCCTGCCCACCCAGGTGAGGCATGGGGCCCAGGGCCAGAATGTATGGCTGCAGAACCCTAGCGGGAAGCAGGATGGGGCTGCAGGAGGCTCATCTGGGGGGTGAGGATGGGGCTGGCATCTTGCCGCTGCATGCACTCCTGGGCATGGGGGCAGAGGGAACCTGTGCTCCCCAGATCTGTGTGTAGGGTGGGTACAGGCTTCCAGCTGCAGGCTTGGGCTCCCTGCCCTGCTACTCTCCCCTGCGGCCTCTGCAGCCCAGCAGGTGGGACCCAGCACAGCAGGGCAGACTGTTGCCAGGTAGGCAAGCTTGCTACTGTGAGCCCTGCTCCTCCCTGGTGAGGTATTCCCCGCCCGACCAACAGCAGCTGGGGCAGTGGTATGGGGTTGTGCCCCCTACTGCTACGGGGTGAGCAGGGGGTACATTATTAGGGCAGTGAGAGCTCTAATTTTTCCATGATAAAATACCACAAAATAAAATACCATAGGTTATAGGTATTTAGAATTCATTTTATTATTGTGATTGAGACACTGGTTGGCTTCCAAATTGCTTTAAAATTATAATTATATCAATAAAACATTGTGTTCAGTTGATATATATAGATATATAGTGGCATTTCATTTTAATCATGGATTTGTGGGGTTTATCAGAGAATTTGCTATTTTTATCACGAAAAACAGGGTCCCTGCTCATTACCTATGATGTGCTTTGAAGAGAAAACAAATATATAATTATATATGTGTGATTGATTCAGTGTATGACTTTCTGAAAGCTAGTAGATCCTATTCAGGCACCTAAGGCCTTAGTGAATACAAGAAGAGTTAGAAACAAATATCTGGGGCATTGTCTCAATATTCTAAAATATATAATGGATATTTTAGAAGAAGAATTCCATAACATATGCTAATAATACATTTCTTAAGATAAGTATAATAAAAAATACCATAGAGTTTAGGTGGTTTAGATGAAGATGGGAATAAATAATATCAAATTGCTGACTACAACACTGAGCGTTGTCTGTCCTGTGCCATGAATAATGACAGGTTTCTAGAATAAACATTGCTATTATGTAATTGTACACTCTATTATAATGCATATGTACAAAAGGGGACTAAATAACTTTCTTTTAACTGAGGTTTTCATATGTAATAGTAAATAAATAGACATGGAGCATTGCATCATAGTTTTTAAAAATCTAATGAATTGTCCTAGCTTATTATGAAGTATAGTGGATGGTTCTTCTTTTACACAGGCGTTTAGACTCAAATGCTCTCCACTGTGACTGTGAAATTCTATGGCTAGCAGAGCTGTTGAAGACATATGCAGAATCTGGTAATGCCCAAGCAGCAGCTACCTGTGAATATCCAAAAAGGATCCAGGGAAGATCAGTGGCCACAATAACGCCAGAAGAACTTAACTGTGGTAAGGTTTTTTGTTTTGTTTTTTAAAGTGTGTTAAATATTTTTTTCACAAGAATGTAAAATGCCTGTTGTTTAGACTAGGTGTACAATGGCTACTTTGAACCAACTTTAAGATTCTCTTCTCTGTCTGCTTTTGACATAGCTGAATACTCTCTCTGCTCAGTCTCCATCTTGGGCTACTATGCTGCTTTTCCTTTTAGATTCCATATTTTCTTTCCCCCTTCTGGTTGTCTTTCCCTTACTTCTTTTATTTCCCCGGAAGTCTTTTTATTCCCAACTCTCTGCACTTTTATGTTGTACCTTTTTGGCCAAATCCTATTTTACTTTTCCATGCCTAAATGGCACTTGCATAGTTGTGTAAGCATACTTCTCAGGACTTATAACATGTTTAGATTCTGTTTCCACTTGTGTAGCTCTGCTTGCCATGCAGTTTGCTTCTGAGCATGCTCCAGAGGCTCCATTTCAGCCACATAGATTCTGGGGTAGATGAACATTGTGTGAGTACAAACATAATGCTGTGCAAGTCTCTGAAACATTGGTGAGGAGGAGGAAAAGGAAGAGAAGGATGAGAGTCCTTTTGCCTTTTGTCACCTTTTGTCACTTAGGCCCCTTTCAGATGTTAGTAAGTGTGTGATGGAATTGAGGAATTTTATCCTGAAT
Organism: Gavialis gangeticus; assembly: GCF_001723915.1. NCBI lineage: Eukaryota > Metazoa > Chordata > Crocodylia > Gavialidae > Gavialis > Gavialis gangeticus. Next base: position 51,247,668 of record NW_017729027.1, on the reverse strand, counting down.
CCCAGCAATTGCACATCCTGCCATGCCAGATGTTCATGGTCTCACATGACAGGAGGTACACTTGTTAGGACCTGAGATAAAATTCCTAAGATCCAATCACACTTCTGCTGAGGTGTCTAGCTGGCTACACGCATGCCAGTGTACAGTGAGCTGTTGATGGCGAGTTCTCTGGTCCTCATTCCATGTGAAGCCAGCTGCCTGCATGCCAGAGCAGGGGCAGAGGAAGCTGTGGGTCAGGCAGCTCCCTGGTCCTCAGCTTCCTGTGCCCACAGCTGCCAGGCCTGTGAACCTGGCATTGAGCTGCACAGCATAGGCATGCCATGCAGCATGGTGTTGGGCTGTGTGCCACAGTCAGATTAAAGCGTGATACAAATGAGCCACAAAACTGTCATATTAAATGGAACATCTTTGTGCCTGGTTTCCCATTCTATTGTACCATAAATTATAGTTTCATAGTTTCTAGGGTCAGAAGGGACCTGAGTAGATCATCTAGTCTGACCCCCTGCCATAGAAGAAAAGAGTACTGGGGTCAAATGACCCCAGCAAGGTGTACATCTAGTCTCCTCTTAAAGACCCCCAGCGTAGGAGCCAGCACCACTTCTCTTGGAAGTTGGTTCCGGATCCTAGCCGCCCTGACCGTGAAGTAGTGCCTCCTGATATATAGCCTAAATCTACCCTCTGCCAGCTTACGACCGTTATTCCT
>NW_017729027.1:51241168-51241965 GCF_001723915.1 Gavialis gangeticus | reverse complement strand
TTTTGGAGGCTGAACAGGTTCAGGTCCCGTAGCCTCTCCTCATAAGGTCTGCCCTGCTGCCCCCTGATCATGCGAGTGGCCCTCCTCTGGACCCTCTCCATGTTGTCCACGTCCCTCTTGAAGTGCGGTGCCCAGAACTCCAGCTGCAGCCTGACCAGTGCCACATAGAGGGGGAGTATCACCTCCTTGGACCAGCTTGCGATGCATGTGTGGATGCATGACAAGGTGTGGTTGGCCTTCCTGACTGCATCCCCACACTGCCGGCCCATGTTCATCTTGGAGTCAATGATGACTCCAAGATCCTTTTCTGCCTCTGTACTGACAAGAATGGAGTTCCCCAACCTATAGGTGTGGTGTCGGTTGTTCCTCTCCAGGCGCATCACTTTGCACTTGTTGGTGTTGAATCCCAAATTGACTGAACGTGTGGCATATTACCATTTACCATGTGATTAGCACTTGAATTGCACAATAAATGTAATTTCTGCAGGGCCCTTGGATGCATAAACATAAAGTAAGATTCAGTCTTTCTTTGATGTGCTTATCCTTTCTTTTTGCAATGTCATCTACCATCTCTGCTAATGATTTCATAGTTTCATAGTTTCATAGTTTCTAGGGTCGGAAGGGACCTGAGCAGATCATCTAGTCCGACCTCCTGCCATGGCAGGAAGAGCACTGGGGTCAAATGACCCCAATAAGGTGGTCATCCAACCTCCTCTTAAAAACCCCCAGGGTGGGAGCCTGCACCACCTCACATGGAAGCTGGTTCCAGACCCTAGCCGCCCTGACCGTGAAGTAGC
>NW_017729027.1:51223073-51236168 GCF_001723915.1 Gavialis gangeticus | reverse complement strand
CTGGTTAGCACATTGCCCACCATGCTAAAATACAGTAGAATTAGTCTACTATGCTTGAAGCATCTTGTATAGATGCGCACAGTGTGTTATTGTATCATAGCGCTATTAACTGTCATTAGCCAGCATACATAGATAAAAGCCCTATGGCATGAGAGGAGCCTAAGAACTGAATATGTTCATATTGGAAAGTTTTTTCCTTTCTGTATTTGTCTGCTGTAAATTCCTCCAAGCAGCTGTTTTAACTGGCTTTCAGCTTCAGAATATCAAGTGACATTATTGTTCCACGTAGTACTGAAAAACTTATAAAAATAATTTTAGAAAATAACTCTTCCTGTACAGTACTTTAACTTTGATTGGAATTAACATATTCACTCTACTCAGACAAGAATAGCTCCTTTATGCAGACATACTGGATAAATGTAATGCTACCATGCTAAGAAAGAAACAAATTGCCAAAAATCCTACAATTAATGTTTCTGTCTGAGGGGTGTAGACCCTCGAAATGCTGGAACAATCCTTACTGAAAATGGAAGCAAAAAGTGTACTGGAAGAATATTTTATAAATGTGTGTTATATGCAATGGATTATATACTGCTGTCATCTGAGGTTTCCCTTCTGGGCACGCAGAATTCCTGTTGGCTCCAAAGAGCAATTTGAGCACAAATAGAATGGAAGTTAGACCGTTTAGTAGTCAGTTTTGATATTTTATATTGTTTCATATACTGTGTTGCTTTTTGTACAATGGATATAGGATCAAGAAAGTTTTAAGGAATTGTTCCTGACTTGGAAAAGTGTGAAAGTTCTTATTGACACGAGTGGGATTAGGTGACTCTGATACATTCAGTCAAGCTTGCAAAAAGTATTTTACATGCACATTGAAGAATCTTTTCTTTCAGAAGAGTTAGTGTAACTTACACCATGACACTTACCTTCCCATAGCCCTGGGCTACTCAATTTCTAAGCGGTGAGTGACATATGCCCTATGAGCTGCAGTGTTTTGCAGTTAACCCCTTGCAGGCTACTGTGCTTGTTGGTGTAATGCTGTGTCTTACAAAGTAAATCAAAATGTGTGTTTAAAATAAATACTGTGCTCCAGAGTCTGATATAAATTTGTAAAGGTATTTTTTTTAGTTTGACACGAAGAAGTATTAGATATCAGATAACCAGTGATAGTGCTATATGATGAAAAGTGTGTTTAATCCTGATCACGCATGTAAATAGTTTAATTTAAAACATCTGTAAAAAGCATTATTCTATAAGGTACATAGGAAAAATATAAATATTGTTAGCCATTCTTTAGTAATTTTAAGACAAACAGCTTTTCCTTATACATTTTGTTGTTGATTTAGAGAGGCCAAGAATTACATCAGAGCCTCAAGATGTAGACGTTACCTCAGGGAATACAGCATACTTCACTTGCAGAGCTGAAGGGAATCCTAAACCAGAAATTATCTGGCTTCGAAACAAGTAAGCTTGGGCAAAGGGCATGGGGAGGAGGGAGAGAGAGAAATTGTACATATGTTTGCTGTGCAATATATTTTAAGTATTTCACTTTTAAGAACATCATCATATTATATAAAGTAATTAAAATTGGGTCCAGTTCCTTTGTGGTTCAAAGCATGACAGTCTTATAATAAAAAGCTCAGAAAACATGTGTGTGATATTGTAGGCAAGACATTCAGTTGCAGTTTCTTGCAAAAAAATCCTATACACCAAACGAACAAGCAAGCAAACCCATAGATTGATTAAAATGATGCATTGTGTACAAGGACTAGGTAATCCTATATGTGCATATAATTGCCCAGTTTGCATGTGGAAGTGAGGAGTTTTCAAGTGCAGTAGGTAGGTGCTTCTGTATTTTTTATAGCTTTAACCATTCTTGCATTTCATCTAGCATGGCTATAGTATTGTAGACTGATCAGATTCTGCCATGCTTTACATATTGCTTTAATAATTCAAAGATCTTGAAAATTCCTTTTGATAAGGTCCTTCACCAAAGATTTTGAAACAAAACTGTGTTGCTATGGAATTAGAGGGAAGATTCTTTTGTAGATTGAGAGCTGGTTAAAAGGTGAGATGCAAAGAGTAGAGCTAAATGCTCACTTTTCAGGGTGGAGGAAGGTCATTAGTAAAGTCCCCCAGGGATTTGTGCTGAACCTACTGTTGCTCAACATTTTTATCAGTGATCTGGAAAAAGGGTGCCCAATGAAATTTCCAAGTTTACAGACGATACCAAATTATTCTAGGTAGTCAGTCCCAAACTGACGGAGGGGAGCAGCAGAAAGATCTTATCTAGCTAAGTCAGTGGGCAAAAAAAAAAAGATGAACTTCAGTGTTGATACGTGCCAGGTAATAAACTTGGGGAAAAATAACCTTAGCTACATACATACACAATGCTTTGTTCTGATCTAGCTGTTATGGGTCAGGAGAGAGAACTTGGAGTCATTGTGGATAGTTCTTTAAAAATGTCAGTTCAATGTGCAGCCAGACCAAAAAAGCTAATAAAATGGTGGGCATCAATAGAAAGAGAATTTAAAACAAAATGTAGGACATTGTCATGCCACTATAGAAAACCATACTATCCCCACATCTTGAATATCTTGTGCAGTTCCGGTGTTTTCATTTACAAAAGGATGTAATAGAATTAAAAAAGGTACAGAGAAGGCAACCAAAATGATCAGGGGCATGGAGCCGCTGTCATACCGGGGGAGACTTAAAAGACTAGGACTCTTTAATTTGGAAAGGCTGAGGGCAGGATGCAATAGAGGTCTATAAAATCATGAAGAGTGTGGACAAAGTGAACAGACAACAGATATGAGCCAAGTCCCAGAATACTAGAACTAGGGAATATCCACTACAATTAGCAGAAGCCAAGTTTAAAACCAACAAGAGAAAGTACTTCTTAGGCAATGTTCAGTTAACTTGTGGAATTCTTTTCCAAGAAGGTGGTAGAGGCAGATAGACTAATCAGGTTCAAAAAGGAACTAGATGAATTCATGGATGTTAGAACTATTAATAATTGTTGACTAGAACAGTTGGAGATGTTTCCTCTGGCACTTCAAAACCAATAATGGTAGGGAGGGTAATGAATAGGGGATATTTCTCTAGATCAGGGGTGGGCAAAGTCTGGCATGCGGGCAGATCGGTCCCACGGCAGACTCTATTTCCCAGCAGCCCCTGCCATGTTACTGCAGCTGCTTTCCATGGAGACCCCAGGAGCGGCAGGGCTGTGACAGTGTGGTTTAGGCTAGGGTTTCCATGGAGACCAGCCCCAGCAACACCGGCACGGGCAAGCCTCATCTGCCATTTTGCCCCCCCCTGCTCTAGACATATCTGGTTCAGTGTTCTTACTCTAATGCATCCACCCTGCCATTGTTGGAGGCAGGAGCCTGGGTTAGATGCCCCATTAGTCTGACGCAGTATGGCACATCCTGTTTTCTTATGAAATGGTTAAAATTAAAAAAAAAAAAAAAAATTGTACACTAAAAATGTTATCCTCTGTCCTCCCCCCACACTCCTTCAGCTTAGTTATATATGTGCAGTGCATTTTTTTAGTTGGTTCTTGCTGTTGGTGTTGGTTGATTTGTTTTGTTTTTGGAACTTTTTTTTTTTTCTTGTATGAGAAGGGCAGGTGATACTGATTGCTTTTAAAGGAAAAGTACAGAAGTATTTATGTTGGAAAAAAATGAAGAATGCCTGCACTTTTCAAACACACACAAAGGAACTAATTGTTCAAAAGGGAGCTTAACAAAGCTCCTTGATGTAGTTGAAGGGCTTCAAATGAAACACTCCCCCCACCCCCACCCCCACACACGCTCCTCCTTACATTTTAAGGTAGCCAAAATAACTTTAATCAATTGCTGATAAAATTGAACAATATGACATCTTGGTCTTGAAGCCCCTATTGGCAGGGGTGGGAGTTTCCTGTGTAGAGTGGAAATAGAAATTCCTTAATTCTTGTTTTTCAGTAGTGAACTTCAGTGTCACAATTATTCCATTAAAATTTGTTCTGGCTTAGCTACTTCTTATAATCAACAAAAACATGTATTCAGAATCCACATGTGAATGAGTTTTAACAAGAAGTATGAAATTGGGGTGTATGTTTATTGACACTGGCTTTATATCATTCTCCATGCTGCCAAAATGCAAAATAAATCTGTTTGCAAAGGTGGTTGAAAGTGGCAAGATTTCAGTCATGGAGGTTGGTCTGTTGAGCAATCTTTATAGCATTTGGAAAGGTAGATCAGTAGTTACTCTTGGAATTGCACAAAATGGATAAGTGCTTCATCTTTAATTTGTGCTTTTTGTGTTGGGTTAAAAGCACTGGAATTGCACGAGGTAGCTAGTAAATCATTCATCTTGTGGACAGTCACAGGTTCAGGCACTGAAGAGCATAGCTATAACCTGTTTCCTTCTGAAACCCATCTTGGGGCTGTACAATAACTTTGCGGCTTGTGCCCTGTCTTATTACACAATTAATTGCATGAATGTGTGGCTGGGTTCTAACTACAAATGTGATTAACTGGTTAATCATGTCTTAAGTGTAACTGGCGAAGGAACTTAGGGTTTTTTTGGCTGAGAAGTTCTCATTCTTGAAAGAAGATGGGAATGAGCATGCATATTTCGGTCATTCTTTTACACCCAAATTGTATATGCACTTATATTTTCATACTTACTTGGACTTTTTGGTTCTGTATTCCTAATGTTACATTCTCAAAATTGGTACACTTTTTGCTTGGTACACCTCTTCTTTTTATTAATTATAAGACTAAAAGTTCTATTTTTATACATGCCACAGCATTTAAAACACAGAAAATTGCTTCATGTATGTTACTGTATTTTCCTGCATACGTCACATACCATTCCCCCCTAAAACCAGACCCCAAATTTGAGTTGTGTCTATTAAGCAGGGAAGCTGATTTTCTTCCTGGGGTTGGAATCAGCACCCTGTTTTCATTCTGCTTTATGGTGCAGCCACTGTAGTATTACTGTTCAGGCAGCTGAGGAAGTCAGTTGACTTAATGGCTTGTTGTTCTGCACTTTGGTGTTAACCATTTAAAAGGAAAGACAATTGTTATGATGATCCACTAATCAAGCTAACCTTTCTTAGGGCAATTTTTGCTGCCTACTAGCTGAACCTGGTCTCTCACAGCCTCTTTAGCTCTTTTCAGAACCATAGATCCACCTATGGAGGCCAGTTTTTAGCAGGAGCTAGGCCTTCATCTTTAGTTATGCAGGAAAGGGAGAGTGAGTCAGCTAAAGATTAGGCTGTGTCCCTGCTCTTTGCAGCCATAACTCTGGACACAACTTTTTTCTTCATGCTGTCTTTTAAAAACAAGGTGTTCATTATATCTGCGGGTGTGCTGTATGTGAGAAAACTTGGTATTTCATTCACATGTTTAGACTTACCTTCTTTGATATGTTTTCTGTGCTTGTAATTTGAAAGATTTAGTTCAGAAGATTCTTGTCTTTACAGTAATGAGCTCAGTATGAAGGAGGATTCCCGCCTAAACTTATTAGATGATGGTACTCTAATGATTGAGAATACTCAAGAGACAGACCAGGGCATTTACCAATGCATGGCAAAAAATGTGGCAGGAGAAGTGAAAACTCAAGAAGTTACTCTTAGGTACTTTGGATCACCAGGTAAAGAGATTTCACATACCATTGTTTTTTATGAGATCGCTTTAAAAATAAAGTACATTGGGTTTTCTACAGGTTTTTACTTCTTCTGCATCTTTGCACAATCATCAGCCCTTTATAGGAGTACTATTCTAATTACATGTCACATTAAGAATCATGAAGTTTATTTTCAGAAGTACATGAGGGAATGAAAAAGAAGATATTGAAGGGTGCTCGCATTCAGTGCACTGGTATAACTTTAGAGACAGATTTTAAATCATTAAAACAAAAATAGTAATGAACTGTGGGTTAGGTCAATTAGGTAAATGTTTTGGCCATATTTCTCCATACTTCTTGAGTTATGCCTAATACTTCCTGAGTTGTGCTTGGGTCTTCTAATTGCTTCATGTTTGTGAACCTTCAGTTTCATTCACAGGAAAAAAAAACAACCGTTAAAAATTGCATTCCCATCTGAAAATTTTGTAGTACTCAAGTCATAATTATGCTTACTATTGCTATAATGGAAAGAAGTTGATATATGTACTCAAATAGAAGATGACCTTGATTATAAGATGGTCTCCCAATAATTAGATTGTATACGTGGAAAATTATAACACATTTATACATTTTCCATATATAGAATCTGATTATTGAAGGCTTGCCTTGAATCATTTACAGGGAAATAATCTGAGGGATCAGGTAGCTTCTTTGCTCTCTGCTTCCCTCCAACTTTTGCCCCTGGCAGCCCCTTCATCCTTTCTTTACTGTCAGACTCTGCTGTCTCTGAGCACATATAAGTGAGGAACAAATTTGAAAACAATAACTTTGAAGTTAAATATGGCTGAAGAAATATGCATGTAGTACCCACAAACATACTTTATCCAGAATTGAAGCATGTTACCTTTTTTTCAAACTGCTGCACGTTTTAGTATTGATACTCTATGAACACACTTTTGAGTAGCACTTTGACACCTTCTTATATATAGTGCAAACTGTGCACAATATTAATCCAAAGCCAGTAGGCTTCTGATTTATCACATAGTTAATTGGGCTGGGCTCCGCCAGACTCGACAGCATTTCAAGTCATGGTGACCCGACAGCTCAGCACTAATCAGTATTATGTGTACTTCAGATACCCCACAAAGGATTCATGCGCTAATTAGCCCCAACTTGTGGCTGGAACCAGGTCCAAAAATATACAGGCAGATGAGGCACAGGGCATCCTGGTCTGGTTTCACCTTGTGGAGGGGCATGCCACACTAATAATATATATGTTTCAGGCTGAAAGAGGGGATGAGAGGGATTCTGGGTGAACTGTTTGGGGCTCTATTTGGTGATGTTTGTCAGGCATTTAAAGTGAAGAAGCAGGAATCATTGGAAATGGGAAAGAAAGGTGCAGCTCAGCTGTGGGAGTGAAAAGGAAGTAAAAATGTATGTAGTGTAGTAGCTGACCATGACTTGGAAAAAGAATCAGTGGTAAGGAGGACTGCTTAATGGACACTACCACATAGGCTGAACTAATCTATCCTATTCAGATAGGTTGCAGTGACCTATCCTTGTGGTAGTTTCCCATTAGCACTTTTGGCACCAGCAGAGGGTCTTGGAGGTTGTTTCAGTCTCTCCAAGTGCTGGCCTGGTATTGCAGTACCTCCAGGCCCAGTGCATGTTCCCTCTTGGTGAAACAACTACCCTTTTTTTTTTTTTTAGGGCCACATGCAATAACAAAAAAAAGAAAGTTCCCATCACCATGTTTGCCCATATGAGCCATGTGTTTGATAGTCATCCTCAGTGTTGGCTGTATTTAATCAACTTCGTTGTTGGTTTCTCTTGCTGAACACATGCTGTTTTTGGCAGCAGTTTATACATATGTGATTATAAGATGGGCTTTTTCCTTCAGGCCAATTGAGATATTTTCCCCCATCTTGTATTCAAGTAAATATGGTATTTAAAATATTTCAGTTAAAATAATTTGGGGTTTTTTCATGCATTTAACAGTACTTGGTCTATAGGTAGTTTATTTCCATGCATCAGGTCCCAGGCACGCATTCATTTAAAGCCTTCCTGGGATCTGATCCCTATCTCAACAGTCATGCTTCCCCCTGTGCCAGACATGCATGGCAGGAGGTGCAATTTTCAGCCCTGGGTCTGTTCAAGGGCTTCTACGTGGACTGTTTAAATCCCACATTCAGCAGCTCCAGTAGGGCTTCTGGATATGTTGTGGGGGTGGGGGGGATCAGAGGCTTCTGGCAGGCAGAGCGAAAGGGCTTTCACTAATGGGGACTTTAAACTGCAGGCCTGGCATTTAAACTTGCTGGTGGAGGAAACCCTGCTGAGACCCTCTGATTCCCCACACTTGGCACTCCTGCTAGAGCTGCAGGACGCTGGCTTTAAAGTTCCCAGCAGGGGAAGCTCTTTGGGCACTACCATATGCAGTCCCCCCTCTGGAAACCTCATCTTCCACAACCTCACTGGGGCTACCCAAAGTGAAGCAATTCCAGTGTAGGAGTTTAAACTTATGGGCAGAGGAGCCTGAGGCCCAGATGAAAAACTGTGATTGCCCTGGGGGCTGGTGCCAACAATTAGTTGCTAGTTGGACACCTGGCAAAATGGTCAGCCTCACCTTTTGGGGACCTAGGACTGTCAACTGGTTGCTGGGCTTTCGCTTCGGACAACCCCAGTACATGGACTTGCCACACTCTCAATTTAAGAGACTAGACAAACAAGTCATACGTTATATGTGGAAAATGTTTGCGTCTGGTTTGCCATGTAGCACCTTATATTGGGTGCACATGTGGCACCTTTGCCATTTATGATGCAATTTACATGGTAATTGTGGCATACATGTAACGTTTAGTGGGGCTCAATTTCTTTCTTGCTTTATCAATATCAACAAGTAACTAAAAAGGCATATAACAATTACTGAGGAATTTAATAAGAATAGCAGGGCTTAGAGGTGCACTGATACATTGGTAGATATCAGATCAGTACCAGTATGAAGAAAATTGTCTATATTGGATATCAGCCCAACTTAAAAAAATCAACTTGATGATATGCTTTTAAAGCATGCAATATGTCAAAACCAAATCAGTTAAATTTTATATAATTGTCCCATGCAAAATTCAGGAAAACAAGTGTTCCAATATTTAAATATATATATATTATTTTTCCCCTGACAGCTAGACCAAGTTTTGTGATCCATCCACAAAACACAGAAGTATTAGTTGGAGAAAGTGTTACCTTGGAATGCAGTGCAACTGGCCACCCCCAGCCACGAATCACATGGACAAAAGGCGACAGAACTCCTTTACCAAATGATCCTCGAATCACAATAACTCCTTCAGGAGGGCTATACATACAGAATGTGAACCAGGAAGATAGTGGCGAGTATACTTGTTTTGCAACTAACAGCATAGATAATATCCATGCGACTGCTTATATTATAGTCCAAGGTAAGTAACATTAAACAAGGAGGATGAATTTTGAAATGTGTCTTTTCAAAGCTGTGCATTCATTCAAAGAAAATATGTATTTTTATTTTTTAATTTTTAAATTGTCAACTTCCAGGTATTCTTTTCATTGTAGGGCTTGATTTTGTTCCTAATACAGTCAGTGGAAGTTTTGTTGGACTTCATCAAAAATAAAACTTACTGAAAGTATACCCAAATACCATTTATTCATGTTATGAATTGTCTAGTGATGAAAATCTCCATAGACTTTCTTTATGTAAACACATATCTATTCAATATCCAGTTTGTAAGTGACTAGGATATTTTCTACAGCAACTAACATTTCCAAAGATTAGGCCATACACTTGGAGTAGGGTGTCATCTTTCTCTTGCTAAGCACTAGGGTGAAAGTGACTGATTGATTTGCTATGATGGTAGGTCTCAGTTGTTCCCTCCTCTTGATACATTAGTGTAGCTTTTCTGTTAACTGGAAGTTAAAGTAGTACAGATTTTTATTGTACTTAAATGATGATTTATTCCCAGAAAAGTTTGCCAATGCTATAGCATATAAATATTTTCAGGAAAAATAACGTTCGGTACCTTTCTTTTAAACGTGGAATGTTACTTGCTAGGTTTTTAAATAGTGGTCAGTTATATTTTTCAAGGGCCTTGTAAAAGGGATATAAAATAATAGAAATTCTTTTTTTAATTTAAAATCTTTCTTCCCATATGAATTCCATCTTTCTCTAGTTAACAAAAAAGGTGTGGGGGGTGCTATTTTTGTACCACTTTTCTTTTAGATTGTACACTCCTTGGAGCAAGAACCATGTCAAGCAGTGAATAATTTTTCAAATTATAGAGAGCCATGTGCTTATGTCTTTTTTTTTTTTTTTTCACTTACCTATCAGCTAATGATGGTTATATGTGGAAAGCCAAACATATTCCTGGTCACAGTGAAATACCATCATGTTACTACACAGACTGGTTTTGTACTTCTTTCACTGTTTTTCTACTGTTTGAAAGCACTGTGTGTTAGCAGAAAAGCCACAGCTCAGGCTGGTTGTGATCACATTGTGTTTTTCTTCATAATTTAGTTGATTTTTTTAAAGAAAGAAAAAAACAAGATATTTTGAATCCAGAGAACATTCCCTACTTGATTATACCAATATTAAGGTACATCATATTTTGGATCTATTCTTCTTCTTGTTTATTACTTGTATTGCAGTACTGTCTAGAAGCCCTACCTGAGATTAGAGCCTCGTTATGCTAGGCACTGTTCACTAAGAGACAGTCCTTTCCCAATGAGCTTACAATCTAAAAGAGCTAGAAGAATTCTGTTCCCCACAGACCTCTTCATGTACATAGAAAATCATATATAATTTTAAACAACCATACCTTTTCTAATTGTTTTTAAACAGTATCTTTACCCTCTCCCATAGCTTTGCCTCAGTTTACAGTCATTCCTCAAGATAGAGCAGTGATTGAGGGACAAACTGTTGACTTTCCTTGTGAAGCACAAGGTTATCCACAACCTGTTATTGCCTGGACTAAAGGAGGTAAGAGGTTTGTTAGTTTTTACTTTTAAGGCTTTTTTAGAATCGCTTATCAAAATGTGACTCATGTGCCACACATGTGATTTAAAAGCTCCTGTTTCTCTGCCTGAAGTTTATAAGCCCCTGGAAGATGTTATATTTGTTGCGTGATTTACCATGAGTTTAATGTGTTACAATTGTAACGTGCCAGATGTTAAAATAAAAAATGTGGTAGAGCCATTGCAAAAATGGCTAACCTGCCTTAAAGAAGTTAGTCACTGAAAGTGGAACTTCTTTGTGGCATGTAAGCATCCCATGTTAATTTTAATATCTAGAATGTTACTTAAACCTGCCAGTACCCCACAATGCTGTCCTCTCCTTCCCTTCCTCCAAGGCTACCTGGCAGCCTACCTAGTGGTTAGCTGTCAGGGAGGCTTGCACTCAGTCCTGTTCATTTAAAGTGTCCAGAGTCTGAGCAGCCTGGGACCTTGTAGTCACTCTCTGTTCCCAGGTTGCCTGTGTTCCCTTTCAAGTCCTGGGAGAAGGGGGAGCCAAAGACCAGCCTCCTGCCATCCCTCTGAGTGGGAACATGCTTTTGTTCCCCCAAGCCCTGGAGATCATGGCTGCCTTGATCCTCAGGGCCCAGGGTTTTTACACTGGGCATGACGTACCCCTGCAGCTGGGAGCCCTGTCAGCTGATGGGGCTCCCAGCTGCAGGAAAGACCTGCTACATGTGCAAATTATTGCTTGATAGCAACCAACCATAAAGTAAGTACACATTTTCAGGGTCTAACTTTATAACTGGTTGTAACTTTTTATCGTGTGAGAAGTACTTTGCATGTGTAGCTGTTCTTAAGATAAATGCACAGTTAACCAGTTAATTGCACAATAATATGTCAAGGGGGCCTTAGTGTATATACCTGTAGAGTGAGAAAAAACATGAGACTTTTAGCAGGAAAAGCAATCTACAGGTGCCTCTTTAAATAGTGCTACATATAAAGCAGAGTTTTAGTGAAAACTTGATGTTTGTGAAAACAGTGTTGGTGATCTTCCTTCTTCACCTTCTAAAGTGGCCATAATCACCTGTTATGTAGCGTAGTCACTGATGAGAGAGGGATTGTAGGTGGAGAGGGAGAATAAAGAGGTGAGACTGGCACTCAGCTTTATTTTTATGTTCTTTGTTTCATTCCTGTTATATTGGTATAATACAGTTCTGCAATTCTAGTTATTATTTAGCTCGATGGGATAGGGAGAGGAGACACTATGTGAAGATCCTCTTTGTTAATGTGAAATAACAAAGGACTTTATTTGCATCCTTCCTGTGGTGATGTGTTAGATGCTTTTGGAGATGCTTCTTATGTGCGAGTATGGTTTTTTCTGTTTCTTAATGGAAAAGACCAATATTGTGAATGTACCATATTTATGCCATTAGATAAGGTTTCCCCCCCCTATTTAACATGGGGAAAGAGCCCCTTACCTTAAAATTGAGCCTGAGGCAGTGGAGGGCAGGGGTAAGGGCTGAAGCTGGAGCTGCAGCTGCTGCCAGCCCCCAGCTGCCTCTCCACGCTGAGCCACTCCTCCCCAGTCAGCGCCCCCTGCCCCATACTGTTTCTCTTCTTTCCCCCTGTGCTACACTCCTTCTTAGCTTTGCACCACAGACTTCATCTTTGCTACAGCCTGGAGCATGAATTATGTGCTCCAGCCCAGCTCTGTAGCAGCAGTGCCAGCTCTGCACCACTCCAATGGGGCTAGGTTGAAGCCATGCTTTGCGCCCCAGGCTGCAGCAGAGAGAGCCGACTAGCAAGGAGGAAAGATTAAGTGGGGAAGGGTGGAGGGGCAGGCAGTCGGGGAGAGATTTCAGGGGGAACAGAGATGGGAGGAAGGTGGGGCAGGGACCTGAATCTGCAGGGGCAAAGATAAGGGGGTGGGGGTGGAGGGGTAGGCAGTGGGGGAGAGATGTCAGAGGGGTGGAGACAGAAGAAAGGTGGGCAGGGACCCCAAACTGCAGGGAGCAGAAGCAGGGTATAGAGAGGGAAAGGGTAGGGAGGGGCATGAGAAGGGTGATCAGGACAGCCTGAGGGTGCAGGGGGACAGGCACAATGGGAAGATTGGGGGTAGAGAAGCAGCAGGGGGCAGGCTGCCTGTTTCTCACTGTCTGCCCCACCACCTCCATACTGCCCTTGTTATCTGCCCCTGACTACCTGTCCCTCACTGCTTTCTCCACTGTCTGCCCCATTATAGCCCCCCTCCCAAAAATATACTGGGCAACATCTTCTTTGAACTCCCTTCGCGGCCCCCACCCCTCCAACACGCATGCACGCATACACACACACATACACACTCACCCACACGCACGCACACAAAATTTCTCCCCCTGTCCCCAGAGGGAAATGCTGTGTGTGAAGTTCATTACGGGAGCTCGTAAGTGCAGTGGGACTTTGCTCTCCAGGAGCTCCGGGTGCAGCTTCAAGACTGTACAAGATTGTCCCCTCCTT
>NW_017729027.1:51212654-51218073 GCF_001723915.1 Gavialis gangeticus | reverse complement strand
GCCTGCCCCATTACTGCCTCCTACCATGTGTCCCCTCCCTACTACCTCCCCCACTGTTTGTCCCTCCCACCACCTACCCCATTACTGTCCCCCTCATGACCTCTCCCCTCACCACTTGGCAGTAGTGGAGGGATAAATTGAAGATGATTGTCCAATAATTAGGTTTTGTACGTGGAAAACTTATAGTATATTTATAAATTTTCTATGTATAGAATCTAATTATTGGGAGATCATCTTAAATTCAGGGTCATCTTGTATTCAGGCAGATATGGTCTGTTGTGGCAGTAGGTAATGGTTTCCAAAAATTTCTCCTAAATTAAAAAAAAACAACTAGACATTTCACAAAACAATATTGTTGTTGTTAGCATAAACCCTAATTTCTTGCATTCTCATTTTTAAAAAATAAATATTTTATCTTATGTTGTTATAACTAATAAATTGTGTTGTGGTTCAGGGAGCCAACTGTCAGTTGATAGAAGACATTTAGTACTGTCATCTGGAACCTTGAGGATTTCCAGAGTGGCTTTACATGACCAAGGCCAATATGAGTGTCAAGCTGTCAATATTATAGGATCTCAAAGAATTACTGTATACCTAACAGTACAACCCAGAGGTACGTTTTCAATATCCATATTTGCATCTGTTAAAAAATGCTACGTTTAGACTGAGGTTAAAATATTAACTTAGATGCACGGTTTATTCTTCTCATCATGGATATTAGACTCTCTTAAATGTTGAAGTCTCTGGTTCAAATAATTCCAAAAGGCACTTTTTACCTTTATCACAGTATAATTCATATAATTAGTACATTCTTTCTTGTTCAGCATTTAATACAAAAAAGACTTGATGCTTTTTGGGAACTCTGAGTGCTCTTATAATATGAAAAGATCTTATTATATGAAAAAGCCTGAAAGTGTGGATGTAATTTAATAGAAGAATAATGATATTTTAGCTGGGTTAAATTTGCCTTTGCGGGTTTTCAGGGGAACAGGAAATCACATTACTGGCACAAAGGTTCACACTTTCTCTGAAATTGTAAAGCCTGCAGGTTCTAGAGCTGTTAAAGAAAATATTTCAGTTTCCAGAATATTCGAATATAGATATAGCAGTTTTTCCACAGCTTGCTTCTCAGAAATGACCAGACTGGTCAACCAGACTCTTATTTTTTGCGGGGGGAGGAAATCAACCTGACCCAAAAATCATGGAAAATTTTAGTCCAAATGGGGTTTTAACATTTGACAACAGTTGTAAGCAACTGAGAACAAAGTAGTGTAATAGTTTCCTTTAAAAACAGAATATTATCTGTCCCATAGTAAAGATTTTGCTGATATTTTTATGTACAAATAGTGGTACTTTCAAAACGTTATTTTTATTTTTTAAAAATGTCCTTGTCTTGGCTTTTAAAAAATTTAATTACTCTAATGGTTACATTTATTTAGTATAGTTCCTGTTTCAAGTTATATGCCTCTGAATTTTCTTTACTGTTCTTTTTAACTGTCAATGTAACTTCTTTTTAGTTACCCCGGTGTTCACTAGCGTTCCAAGTGATATGACAGTAGAAGTTGGAACAAATGTTCAGATTCCCTGCAGTAGTCAGGGAGAGCCTGAGCCAGTAATAACATGGAACAAGGTAATAGATCTTTGTTGGACTGATTTAGAATGCAGTGCCTCCTTCACATTTCACTGGTGTCAAATCAGGCTTTAAGTGCAGAGCAGCAGACTGTTCTGCTTGTTCTGTGTCTAAGTAAATTGCCACAAATTACATTAGGCTTTGGTCTGGTAATGGTGTCCAGAATGCAGCTACGTAACCTGATTCTGCACAGGACTTTGTAACACTTCTCATACGTGGGAACTGAAGTTCGTATTGCAGATTTAAAATAAAAGATGCACTACTAACAACCTCTATTCCAATCTTACACAGTCCATGCTGCTCGACACAGGGGAGGCTCTCATGATGTCACGCTTACTGTGCCCAAAAAACTTTAAAAAGTTGTCAGGTGTTCAGTCAGGGCTCCCAGCTGCAGAACCCTTTTTTTAAAGGTCCGCGGCATCCTGAGCCCAACATGAGGGAAAATTCACTGATGTTTGGCTCATAGCACCCCAGACCTTTAAAAAGATACCCTGTCTAGGGAAGAGGCATGGGATGGTGCCCCACTACTCGCTCCACTCCCAGAAACCAGGAGGGGAGGGAGCAGTGGGGTAGTGCTCTCTGCAGCTTCCTAATACCAGGGTGACTGTGGTCTGCGGAATGCATGGAGCAGTCTTTTCCCCACTGCTCTCCACACCTTCCCTAGACCAGGATCCACTCTGGTATGGGGAAGGCACAGGGAGTATGGGAGAGGGGGGTACCTGGAGGCTGCAACACCTGTGTACTCCCTCTCTTGGAAAGACTTCTAATCACTGAAATTTCCCACAAATTTCCACTGCTAGAAGTGAGTGGCTGTTCATATGCATATATACAGTACTGTGGCTGCAACTAAGAGGGTGATTTGGTGCCTCATTGTGAAGTTTTTGAAAGGTACCTTTCTATCTGTGCTTATGTGGCAAATATTTGTGAATAATTTCCCTAATGAAAATTAGGGAAATAAGCACTGCAAGAGTTTTTATTTTAGTTGAATGTTATCTAAAGCAAAAAAAACATCAGGTAGGGCTTATGTTCAGTCTTGGCTTTTTTTCTTAGGTGAACTGGTAAATGGTGTATGTTATGCTGTATTCTAGCACAGTCCACTGGCAAGCATAAAGAAAGTAATGCCAATGGGAATCTTGAAGTTCCTGATTTACATCCCAACATCAATATGGGTTACAAGTATAATGCTGCTTTAATTGTTGTATGCTGAGTCTCCCCACATGCCACAGTTTTCAAAAGCATGGCCCTTTAAAATGTGTGCTGAAGCATAATGCAGAGACAAGATTAATATTACTTTTCACTAGGACTCAGTGTATTTTGAGGGTTTTATTACAGCCAGTTGTTTGATTCTTTGATTGATCATATGTGTGATGGTGCACACACATTCACTTTAGTTGCATCTGCTAACCCAGTGGTGCTCAGTCTTTTTCCCCAACAGGCTGGACAGGCAGTGCCTGATCTGACCATGGTCCAGATGGTGGTTCCAATCCAGTGGCCAGGACCAACATAGCAGCCACCATACAGCTATTTGGAGGGTGGTGGGAGGCAGCCTGCCTTGAGCCCAGCCCCAGGGGGAGGAGGGGGCTTCACCTGGCACACTGGAGGAGCACGGGGCAGGCAAGGAGAAGAGAGGGATATGACCCAGTCCCACAGGGGGAAGGAGGCATGACCCAGCCCTGTAGGGAAAAGGAACATGACCCCGCCTCACAGGGAGAAGGGGGATATGACACAGCACCAACCCAGCCTTGCAGGGGAAAGAGGGCACAGCCTGGCTGCGGCCAGGCTTGCGGGGCTTGGGAATTTGACATAGGGGAGGGTCATTGTTTTAATGGACACTGCTCCCCTACTGCCAAATTTCCTGACCTGTGGGCCAAATGCAATGGCTTCATGGAGCTCTTTTTTATTCTATGATATGAAGTGGGTTTGATCCCTTTTGGCAGTTGTCTTTGGCAGATGGTTGCTAGATTTGCCCTTTTATTTTATATTTGTGCACCAGAGTGGATTTGCTTATCTTCCTTCCAGCCCCTAACAATCTATGAATCTTAGAAATTTTTAGGTATTTTGAAATTATTTTTCTGCAGCCAGAGATGTAGGTTTTCTGGAAAATTTTCCAAGGCCCTAAAAACAGTGTGATCTGATTTAGCATATTTGTTTCATGTTTGCATTGCCCTAAATGCATGATCTGATTTTGCGTTTAGTTTATTTGACTTATATTTAGTAAACAAAACTAAAAAAGTACCCCCAATAGCCACAAGCCATGTTAATTTTATGTCCCGATAGCGACAAATATTTGAATTGAAATATTTGATCAGGAAAAAAATTAAATAAAACACACTTAATGTGGTTTATATGTTATAGTAAAAAAAATTCAAAGCTTTATGTGGAAATAAATTATTTTTATTGGAAAACTTGTAAAAATGTAAAGACAATACATAATAGCATGTACTTCCCGTACATTGTTTGTTTAAATTTAAGAAAAAAAAGAAAGCACTGAAAACTGCTGACACTAATTTCAGCACACCCAAAGAACTGTGTATGATATGTCCACTTGCCTACTTCAACAGAGTTTAAATCTCTTCCATTGAGGTCACTGCAGCACCTCCAGTTTCACTGTCACTATCTGTAGAATCACTCGCACTTATTAGTTCCATTTCAGAATCAGATTGAGGCAAATTTGATTCAGAACTACTTGAACCATATTCTCTTTTGCTACAGGATGGTTTTACCAATTAGACTATGGGCAAGGGCAACTTACCACACTGCATCTTCTTCACTAACTGTGCTTCTGATTTCTCCAGAAGCAAGATATTTTGAGAACTAGGAACAAGCTTAGCAGTGCATTCATTTGTTAGTCTATTCCTCTTTGTCTTGGTTGAGCTGAAAGCCTTCCAGTTCCATTTACAAGAAGCTGCTGTTGGTGGAATGCTAAGAATCCTTAACGCAATCCTGGACAACAGTTGGGTGTTACAGTCTCCCTTGCACCATGTATTCTCTGTTGCCCACTAAATGATGTCTTTGCTCCAAAGTTTTTCTTTTGTGTGGTACTCGGCAATGTCTGTCATCACAGCTATTTCGTTGATGTTGGGGACACTCTTAGCTACTTCTATAATTGTATTGAGAGCAGTAGATAAGTCATCTTCTGATAAATGTTGTCCTCTATGTTGAGGATCCAAAAGGTTTGCAGCCAGATGAACTGGACAAGAGCAGCACTCAGTTCTCTTAGTAAACATTTGTTTTACTACTACTACTACTTTGGATAGAAGTGAAGAAAGCAAAAGCTCAATTAGATTTTCATTCAGTTGTCTGAATATCTCTGAAATATTTGAAAGGCTTGTTGTATCTCCTTCAAGTTTCTTGATTGCCACTGAAACTGGTAGTAGCAAATTGAATGCTCCTTGAACTGGAACCCAGAACACATTGTTGTGGAGAATTTTCTTCTGAATGTTCATGGGAATAATCTGGGATACCATGCCATCTCTTGAAGCACACTGCAAACAGTTTTTTGTGCGCAGCAAACTATGTAAACACTTTGTAGCTGAGCCCCATCTAGTTTCTCCTGGCAATGAAAGTGCACTTTCCTTCCCCGCTTCTCTTTATGTAATTTTTTCAGTCTGCTTAGCAACACGATGATTGTTGAATACCTTCACAATTGCTTTGCCATTTGCCAATATTGTCTTCATTATATTTACGCTTGCTATGTCCTTTGCCAGAAGATTGAACCCATGAGCAAGATAGCCAAATACTATTAAATGAGGATACTTTGCCTTTTAATATTTGCCATGCAGCTTTCAT
>NW_017729027.1:51186889-51211729 GCF_001723915.1 Gavialis gangeticus | reverse complement strand
CGGACTAGATGATCTGCTCAGGTCCCTTCCGACCCTAGAAACTATGAAACTATGATGAGAAGATTTGGTAACAGTTGCTTTCAGGAATTTTGGTTCAGGTGTTGCTAACATAATGTTCACTAAAGGATTTCCTTGTATATCAGTCCATCCATCTGACATCAGAGTCAGTGATTCTTCTTTTCCAATCTTTTGAATAACCATTTTTTTAACTCTCATACTATCTAAGAGAGAATGTGTTAAGCAATAATGTGACAGAAACTTATATGGTGGACGAATTAGTTTATGTTCCTTCCAGTATTGATTTTTCTATTATGGAAAGAGGTGTACCACTTGCAAATATAGCTCGAGCTAATGTCTCTCACGCTTTTTCTTGATCTTCTGACATCTTGTCCACAAAGCTTGATAAAAAGCTTGACTGTCTTGAACAGCTACTCATGGTGGATTGCATACCTGGTGACAGTGATCTTGAAAGCAAGGATCCTGCTCCTTCTTTTTCGAGACCTGGCAGCTCAACATTTTCACTTTCCATTTTTTGCAAATCTGCTATTTCACTTGAGCTACCAAGGTCCTGGAACAAGAGGGGGAAAATATTTTTATTTTAGCCTATTCTAGCCTGGCCTCATCCATCAGAAAGAGAAGGACAAGCAGCAGAGAGCTACTTTGGGTACTTAGTGCAAGCAGAAAAGGAGGATACAAATATTTGACATAAATAAATAAATGATAGTCCAGAGTTGCATTAACAACTTTTAAAATTATAATGTTTTAATACAATATAGATGCTAGTCTATATGTTGTGTTGTTTAATATATCAATTTGTTTACTTATATAGGATTCCCAAAGCAGACTTCTCAGATGATGATGTTCTACCACTTCGTTGTATTCGCTTTCTGTACATGGCTTGTATTCTTTCAGGACAGTTTCTACATGTTATTAAATGTTCCTTCATTCTTGCTGAGGTGTTAGCATACTCCTGTCTGCTATATTTACACCTACCAGCTTTCTTCCTTCCATGGCTTGAATGTCACTAGAATGATGCCACACACTAGTTTTTTTTTTTTTTTTCTGATTAGGCATTATTATGACTACTTCAAATGAAAAGTACTAAAAAATTAACAGATCTTATGCAAACACTTTCAGTTTCCCCAACTCAAGTAAAGAAATGAAACACTGCTCTGTGTGTTTGAAAGTGAATCAAAAAATAATCACACTTTTAGTTTTGGTTTTGTTTTCACTTGCAGTCTAAGATGAAATAAGAATTTTAGTATTGGTTTTGATTTGACTTGCACAGTCAATTACGTGAATTCATAACTTGATTTTTGGTTTCAATTATTATGTGAATGTATTAACCCTCCTCTTTACAAATCAGTAAAACACATAGGTACTTTCTCACGTGCTGCCTACAAATAATCACCTGAAAAAAAAATTACAACTTTGAAACTGACACGCTTGCCTAATATTGTATTGGCATCCATTCATTGTTACTAATGAATTTCATGAAACAGTGAATTCTTATGGAAAATTTCTCATGGAAAAATAAAGCACTGGAAAATTTTCTGCCCCACATCTCTGTCTGCAATTCTTCCAACGTGCACCTTCATTAATTCAATAAATACAAATTATTACAAAATTGACAGGTTACTTTAATAGATTAATTTAGCTTAATCCTTGGAGAGATCCAGGGCATCCTTATCATCATGTCTGCTTTGTATATGTATCTATACGTGTTGGTGATCTGAGGAACCCTGTAACCTTTAGTACAAAGAAAAACAAACAAAACCTCCAAGCTGACATTGTGGCTATCTTCAAACTCCCCTACAATCTCAGTCGTCCATCATAATTTAATTTCAGAGTGTACCATACATCTGCAAACCCTGGAGCCAATCTGTGTCAGCACTGAGGGTTTATTTAAAAAAAAAAGAAAAAGAGCATTCAATCAAATACATAGTGTAATGAATCAGCTGAGGGTGATTCTGCAATACTCTTCAAGTTCCTGATTTGGGAAACTGAATACCATTTTCTGCGGTGGTAGCCTTATCCTTTTCATGGTGTTCAGGTGGCAACTCTGATGCAGAGATGAAAGCCATCAGATAGGTGTGATTGGAACTATGCCCCTAGAGTGGGAGAAGGAATCTCAACAATAGCATTTCTGTTCTGCCTCCTTTGCAGTTAATTAGCATTTTTGGACGCTTTCAGTTTCAGGTGTTTTTATTCAATCAAATTTGAATCCAATCCAGTCCCAATAGCATACTGTGTATCCCCAAAGGGCACATAGTGCTGCCTTTTGGACATGTGTTTTATCTGCAAAGGACATACAGCTATTGAGCTATATTTTCGTTGTGTTTTAGTCAAAAAATGGATGTGCTTTACTACTTTTTATGAGAGACATCTTATCGAAGTGGTGTGTAGTTATGGCTTTTGTTATCATGAAATGTTGCTATCAGAACTATAATTGCCCATCAAGAATGACCGGGGGTAGGCGGGGGGGAGGCTGGGATGGTGTGCCCCATCTAACCACCTAACGCCCCATTCTGCCGCAAGGTGGAATCTCTGTCTATTTAATGTTTGATTTTGGCATGTTAGCATAAATACTAATAAAATTCTTAGAGGAATGTGCATTCAGAATAACTAAGCATTGTGCTTTGCTGCAGGATGGGGTTCAGGTAACAGAAAGTGGGAAGTTTCATGTTAGTCCAGAGGGATTTCTCACCATTCGTGATGTTGGAACAGCTGATGAAGGCCGATATGAATGTGTTGCCCGGAATACTATAGGCTACTCTTCTGTTAGCATGGTTCTAAGTGTTAATGGTAAGGTTTGTAAATATAATGCATGACAAGGTATCAGTTAGCTCCTAAATGAATGATGATTGTTTAACTTACAGACACAAAATGCGATTAAAAACACTAAAGGCCAACTTGTGAACTTCTTGCTTGCCTCTGTAATTCTGTTGAATTGTAAGACTAAATTTAGGTGACTGACTGCTTACCAGTTAGTAAAAAGTTGAAAAACTCAGCCAAAATCTTTCTAAGATTTAGGTCTCGATGTTTTCTTTTCTTTTTCCCTGTGATTCATGACCCGGTACTCTTGAAACATAGTAATGGCTGAAGCCCAAACATTTGGGGCTGCAGGAGCCATACTAGTTTCCTCCTGAGGTATTCTTTTGCTGTATCTGAATTTGCTGATGAAATATTCAGTCTGACTTCTGAGCAAATGACTTGACTTGAAAGCAAATCATCTGGCATTTTTAAAGGAAGCCTCACCATAGCCAGTTGGAAATTAGGTTGCTGTTGCAGGCAAGGAATTCCTAAAAGTGATTCTTAATGGTTGTATAAGAAGCAATGGAAAGAACAAATGAGCAAGGGTAGGTGTAACAAAGGAGTTTTTATATAATATATTATTATATTATATAAAATAATATGTGTGCATGTCTCTCTATATATGGTAAAAACCTGTCTGAGAGTCTTGACAGTGTAGTATAATCTCTCTCTGATATTTGTATAATCACTTTACATTTATATAGACTGGTCCTAAAGCATTTACTGATGGTGCCAAACTTTATTTTTTCAAATTCCCTTTTATTAAAATACTGTTCCTTTTTGCTATTTCCTTTTTATTAAAATATATCTATACACCATTTTTCCTTTCCCTAGCACTAAGATTAAATCTAATATTTTTTACAACATATCTTTATAACAGTACAGTATAGATTCAAAGATCTCTTTTTGTATAATTGATTATTATTTCCCACTGCCCTTCAAAATATTCTTCATTTTGTTGTGCTCGCATTAACTTGTTTTAATGATCTTTAACGTGCCAGTTAATCTGCCCTCTGAACATACAACATAAATAAAAAACATGAAAAGCATAGAATTAAATTTTCTGTATAGATGGTATAATACTATGGCCATGGACAAATATGCTGTTTGAAGCAATCTAAATAGCACGAATGCAGGTGTTCACAGATGAAACACTTCATAAATGATCCTTGAAAAGGAGATCTTTGAAATGCTTCATTTTGAAGCACTTCCTGCAATATTGAGAGGCAAGGATTTCTTTGGGTAATATTTTTATTTAACCAACTGCATAGTTAGTATAGAGTTATACAAACTTTGGAATGCAAGACAGTCTTTTTTTCTTCCTGGAACATCTTTACTTTCCAGCAGTCTTCTGGTGCTCTGCTCTGTTCCCCCCAACCCTGTGGGAGTTGGGGAGGGCAAGAATGGGGTGAACAGCCAGTGAGTGGTCTTCTGTGCACTTAGCTGACCTTAGGAACCTACTAAGGCCAAGAGGTATGCATGGGATTTTTGGTCTCCTACTCTTTGCCTAAACAGCAGTGTAGCTGCATGTTGTTTTTTTAGCCATCTTGAGGCATTTGGTGGTGGGCCAGTGGGAGGGAGGAATGGAGGTAGGGGAACTGCATGTCTGCATGATGTTGAAGTATATCAAGTATGAAGTACTCCAGGTTTCAGAGTGCTCCAAATGCTCATCCATCCTATCTTCCTATCTCTCTTTCTCAGCTCCCTTCTTGTATTCCCTTTTGACCAAAAACAATTATTTGCTCCAAACTCTGTATGTCAGTACATCTGAACTCCAGGAGAACACCCAACAGCACCCTGTAGAGTTGGGAGTTATTCCCTGGAATAAGCTAACTATGAGATGAAAAAGCCACAGTTTATCTAAAATATTTCTTTTAAACTAAGATTAGCTTTGTTCTGTGTTCCCAAAATATATTTTTAATATAACTCCCTTTCCTATCATTTCGGTATAGGTTAAATAATATTTCTACGGAAGACTAAAGCCATGGGAGGGACAGAAATGTTCCTTGCCATGGTATTCTAATACTATCATGACTTTTAAAGTCTGGATTACACTTGAAGCAGTACACAATGAGGATACATTTTTGATGTCTTCAAAAATATTTGAATATTTCAAAGGTGTGTTCTAAAAATTAAGTAAAAATTTAGTACCTATGATTATTTTAGGGTCCCTGTAAATTGTTTTCCATTAGAATAGTAAACCTATTGGTCAATGAATTGGAAAAAAAAAGTGTAGTATGTCAGCTGAAAAAGCAAGCTATTGGTGTTTAAAACAAAAAATAAAATACAATTGCAATTTCTGCTGTTTAGGTCCTGAAGTTTAGAATTCCAAACATGTTTATCCATATTCAGAAAAATCATTCTTCAGGTATTTTAATGGAGCCAGAAGATGAGCTATCAGTTGTACAAAATTAGTGACTTCGTGCTTGAAGATGAAGCTGTATATTTAAAAAAAAATCTCAGAGAAAAACATTATAGGATATTAACAGTTTTATATCAAACTGACAGCAGCAAGGATACTCACAATTAACATTGGCTCGATATAGCTAATCATTGCATTGCTGTGGTCACCCCCTTTTTCCTCCAACTTTTCTGTTCTCAGTGTCACTTTCCAAAATTAAAAGTTCTGTGGATCTCCTCGAGGATTGGCAGTATAAAGATCCCATTCTAGAGCTTTGTCTCAGTCAGTAAACTCAAGCACTGAAGTCAATGGGAGTCTTTTCATTGATTGCTGTGGATCCTAGATCGTAGTCATTGGTCTAAGCATCATTAAGCTGCTGATTTGCTACACCAGATCAAAAGTTCAGATATGCAAACTTCACTTCATATTCATTTTTTGTTTTGGTCATGTTTACAAATTTATAAAATTTATAAAGATTACACCCATGTCCTCTTTAATGGTCTCATGAACTTTTGACATACCACTTTATTATATTAAAAGCAGGTTAATTTAAAAAATGATTTTTAACTGGCATTGCAAAAACTTAAGTCCTCAGCAGGTGTAAATATGTTTTAATAGAGTTCCCAAATGGTTAGTAATTTTAAATTTTGGAGCAAGTAAAACTTATAGAAAAGTGGTTCTCTGTGAAACTGAAATGATGTAGTGTCTAGACACTACTTTATAGGAGTAACCATTTTGTGTGGTAATTTTTGCTCTAATATGCAACTTCATGTTTTTCTAGTTCCTAATGTCAGTCGAAATGGAGATCCATTTGTACAAACATCAATTGTGGAAGCAATCGCTACTGTTGACAGAGCTATAAATTCAACACGTACACATCTATTTGACAGGTATTGTGCTATTAAAAAAACTGGGAAGCCGAAATTAATTTTGGATATACCAAAAGTTATAGAAAAATCATCAAAATCGATGCATAGGAGAGATGAGACAATGTCATGATTTTATATAACAACTTTAACATCTGGTTAGTTTCTAGAGTCCTGGTAATATGGCATGAAATCACTATGTAAAAATAAATTGCACCATGCTATCCAAAAAAAGTTTTATCCAATAAGGCTCTAAATCAGGATTTAGCAACCTTTTAGAGGACTGGGCTGGCCACTTGAGACTTGGCTACCTTTCCCCTGAGCAGCCAAGCTGCCTACTAATGCCTCTGCCATGTACTACCATTTCTCATCCCCAACAGCGGTGGGAAGGGTGGGATGGCAGCAACAATGTTGATGGTGGCAGCATGTGCCACAGGAATGGGGAAGAAAGAGCAGTGAGAGCTCTATAGGGTGGCGGGGACACTGTAGAGGGAATCAGCAGTGTGTTGGTGAAGGGGGGCAGCCACACTCTTCCTTTTGCTGCTGCAGTCCCAGTCAAGTCAGTTTACAGACCAGTTCTGGCCCATGGACTATACTAGAGGTTGGCAACATTTTTGGGCAGAATGCCAAAAATACCCACAGCCTTGACTTGTAAAATGTTTGCATGTCAGGAGCAGATGGCAGGGGAGCTATGAGAGACCCGATCTTTGTTGTAGCAGTGCAGCCCTCTTTCCTGCTGTCCGCCCCAAGGCACGCCTGCACCCACTGCCAGCAGTGAGCCAGGCTGGGCTCCACCAACCCAGGTGTAACCTCTTGCAGTCTTCCAGCTGCCTGCCACAGCTGGCCTGGGCAGTAGGCCCCTGCCACATTTCATGGAGCCCGGGCTGCTTGCAGCAGGCAGCGGAAAGGCTGCAAACAGCTGCAGCAGGGTGTGCAGAGCCCCAGCCTGGCTCATTGCAGGCAGCAGGTGCACGTGCATCTTGAGGGAGACACCAGGGAACAGGACTGGGGCTACACTTCCTCCTATGGCTCCCCCACTGTCCTCCTTAGGCCCGAATGCCAAGCAAAATGCCTTCGTGTGGCACACTGTGGCACATGTGCCAAGAGTTGCATACCCCTGAGCTATCCATTGCTTACCCCTGCTTTAAATATTTACCCCAAACATTTGGATAAAGGGGTATGTTTCAAGAGCTCGCTGCTATTTTAATGTTGGTCTAACACATGTTAATGTAAATTTAATCTATTTAAGTGTTTAAATATATTTATTCTTATTTATTTTTGCCTTCCATTTTGGGATGAGTAACCAAGGTATAGTCTAATCATATCTAGTAATATCTTTGGTTGCAGAACTTATATTATTTGTAGTGTTATGGTTGTTCTCTTATGGCTCTAGTGTATGCATTTACAATTTTTTTCCAATTATCTATTAGTCGTCCTCGTTCTCCAAATGATTTGCTAGCCTTATTTCGATACCCAAGAGATCCATACACTATTGAGCAAGCGAGAGCTGGAGAAATATTTGAAAGAACCTTACAGCTTATTCAAGATCATGTACGAGATGGTTTAATGGTTGACCTAAATGGAACAAGTCAGTCCTTTTTTCCTTATTTTTCTCTGTGTTGCACTGTGTATATGATCTCAAATACTTATACTTCAAGCGGTGTTAATTTTAAAAACCTGACTGCCATTTAAGTCATTGGAGCTCAGCTGACCATGCAAAAGTTCAGCAAGAGCTAAGGTTGCCAATTTGGGTCCTTGCTTTGCATATTGTTATGTTTTGATGTAGCTTCATAGAGATCTGCTTGTGTGTTATTTTAATTCCCACTTTGGCATGCAAAGAAGTCTTTACTGCAGTCAAATTCTTACAAGTGGTTCAACTGAAGTACATAGTGTTGTCTGGTAGAGTGTGAGCTGTTGTTCTTTAGCAAGACTTATATGCTGATAAATCTCAGTATATTTATTGGTTATTTTCTCAGATAGAAATATTATAAATCTGTATGTCTAATTACAGAAAAGAGATGACCTAAGAGGAAAGATTTGACATTTGTGATCATTTTGCAAAATAAGGTTTTATATTTATTATAGCAGTTTTCCTAGCATTAACTACTTCTTCCATTCTGAACAAAGTAGAATATCAAACTAAAGTACGGTAGTTGTTTCATGGAGGCCTGTTCTTAAATTGATTTGTGATTAAGAAACATAATTGCTGCTTTTTTATAAATCATAGAAATATGCAGTTTAATATTTCTTCTCTTTTAATTGTTGAACTTAGCTTTCAAACTCATAATTCCCAACTTGAGAACATACAACTAAACATACAAAGAAAACTGTAAGGTAATTGTGTTGCAGTACCTAGAAGTTTTTATTTTTGGCAGTTGATATGTAGTGTTTCTGCACTTGAAACGTATGAGCAAAGCATTTGGAAATAATGATGGCATTTTAGAAGTAATGCTGAGATTAGGCACACAACCAAAAGCTACACTAAAGTATGAGAGAAAATATTTTCCTTATAGTGTTCCTTTTGATGTTTCTAATTGAGAATGTACTGTAACTTCCTAAAATTCTAACTATGACCCTAAACTAGTCCAACATTTATAAGGCCAAATAGAGTAATCTTTGTGGAATTGGGACACCATAATATTTGCTGGTAAAGGTAGACTATTAAATTAGACTTAAGCAAACAATTTACAAGGCATAATTCATCACAAAAAATCATATTCTTTTTGTAAACACAAAAGCTCATGATTTCTATGAAATTATTAGTAATTGAAAATGTCTTTTTTACTCCCCCTCTTCCCCCACATTTTGTAACTATACTTTGCAAGTATTTGAAAGTTTAGAAAATTGCATTTTATCACATCAGTGACATAGAAATGGATTTTTTGCCTTACTGGATGCAAATGCGTGTATTTGTAGTGCAAATCCATGCACATCTCATTTTGAGTTTTCATGAATAATTGTGTATGAAGCTACATGTTATTAAAAACTAATTAGTCTAATGTTGACGGAAAGGCAATACAGTAGGGCTCCTGTCATGATCATATGAGTTTTAAAATGTAAATAAAAATCTTAGACTTTATATAGCATTAGAAATAGTTTATATAGTATTGGGACTTTTTCTCAGAACCAGGTCTAGTGTTTGATCTCCCAAAATGGGTATCTTTATTTATTTTAAAGAAACTAGAAGTGTGAAAGTAATATGTTTTCATGTAAACGGTCTCTCTCCTAGTCTCTCGTTTTTGATCTGGGGAAGCTATGTGAAACCTTGGATCTTTGATCCAGATCCTATTTTACCTTCATATGCTTAAGTCATGCACATGCAGCTGTGTAAATGCATTTTTTGCACTTGGGCACAGTTTTGGATTCACCTTGTTGCACCTACCCCGTGCTTCTCTAGTAAGTATACTCAGAAAGCTTCATTGTGACCACATAGCTACCTGGGGCAATAGAACTTTCCAGGAATGAGCATAGTGCAAGACAAATTAGTCTCAGGCCCCTGGCCGATTTGCAATGAAAGATGTAATGGGATCTGAGGCCTGATGCCCACAATCATGCTTCCTGCCACGGCACATGTGCATGTCTAATTTTTTTTTACACTTGCTTCATCTTATCTCTGATTAGATTATAATTTTTCCATCTCAAGGAACATGGCTACTTCTATGTACCTAGAAAAGTTGGGTATTGCAGCTGTTGCTGTTACTTCTTTTTTATTACTGATTCATCATAGTAAATATTGCAGAATATTTCAAATAAACTCATGGATATTTGAAAGGATGCCATGAAGCACAGCACAGGACACAGAATAATGGGTATAAACAGCAACAAAGCAGATTTAGATTAAATCTCAGGAAAAAAATGTCCTTACAGTTGCAACAGTAGAACAATGGAACAAGCTGTGGAAGGAAGTTGTAGAACCTACTTCAATAGAGGTTTTTAAAAAAAGGCTGGATAACCATTTGTCTCTGGTTTACGAGTAGCACATCCTGCATTTGTGTAGTGTGTTGAACTAGATGGTTCTGGCAGACCCTATGATTCTATGATAACTATCTTGACGTTTGATATTAGTTGGAGGTCAGATTTTCAAAGAGTTTAACTCATTTTGGTTACCTTTACATGAAGTGGACATGTTTTCAAATAATTTGCGTGGATGCCAAGTAGTTTTGAAAGTATACTGACTTCAGAGCTGTTTTTAAAAATGTGACATTTGGTTGATCTTTTCCCCCTTCTGTTTAAAAGTTGGCATCTATATAAGGCTTCATTCTGACCTTCTAATGGTAGCATTCTCTTCTTAACCAATAGATCTGTTTAGTAATATGGAAAATATAATAAAATTTTGTTTAGTAGTTTATTTGTGATATTAGATTTTGGACAGGAATATATCTTTAATTTTCCCTCTGCCTCTCTTTTATTTCAGGCTATCACTATAATGATCTTGTATCTCCACAGTACTTGAACCTGATAGCAAACCTATCGGGCTGCACAGCCCACAGAAGAGTGAATAACTGTTCAGATATGTGCTTTCACCAGAAATATAGGACTCATGATGGAACTTGCAATAACCTGCAGCATCCAATGTGGGGAGCCTCTCTAACAGCCTTTGAACGCTTGTTGAAGTCAGTTTATGAAAATGGATTTAATTTGCCTAGGGGCATTGGATCTAATAGACACTATAATGGATACACACTCCCTATGCCTCGCTTGGTTTCCACTACTTTAATAGGAACTGAAACAATAACCCCTGACAATCAGTATACTCACATGCTAATGCAGTGGGGTCAATTTCTTGATCATGACCTTGACCTCACAGTTGCAGCTTTAAGTGAAGCAAGGTTTTCTGATGGTCAGCATTGCAGTTCGGTTTGTACAAATGATCCTCCTTGTTTCTCAATCATGATACCACCAAATGACCCCAGAGTTAGAAATGGTGCACGCTGCATGTTTTTTGTACGTTCCAGTCCTGTTTGTGGAAGTGGCATGACATCTCTTTTAATGAATTCTGTTTACCCACGGGAACAGATCAACCAGCTGACTTCTTATATTGATGCATCCAATGTATATGGTAGTTCAGACCATGAGGCACTAGAAATCAGAGACTTTGCAAGTCAAAGGGGCCTTCTGAGGCAGGGTATTGTACAAAGATCAGGCAAGCCTCTTCTTCCCTTTGCTACTGGTCCACCAACAGAATGCATGAGAGATGAAAATGAGAGCCCGATTCCTTGCTTCTTAGCTGGGGATCAGCGTGCTAATGAACAGCTGGGTCTCACCAGTATGCATACATTGTGGTTTAGAGAACACAATAGAATTGCTACAGAGCTACTGAAACTGAATCCACATTGGGATGGTGACACGATATATCACGAAACACGCAAAATTGTTGGTGCAGAAATGCAACATATAACATACAGCCATTGGCTACCTAAGATCTTAGGAGAGGTAGGCATGAAGATGCTTGGAGAATATAAAGGTTATGATCCCAATGTTAATTCTGGCATAACTAATGAGTTTGCAACTGCCGCTTTTAGGTTTGGTCATACACTTATCAATCCTTTATTGTATCGGCTGGATGAAAACTTTGAACCTATTCCACAAGACCATGTACCTCTTCATAAAGCATTCTTCTCTCCATTTCGGATTGTAAATGAAGGCGGCATTGATCCACTTCTAAGGGGATTGTTTGGTGTGGCTGGTAAGATGCGTGTACCATCGCAGTTACTCAATACAGAATTAACAGAAAGACTCTTCTCCATGGCACGTACTGTGGCTTTAGATCTGGCAGCTATGAATATTCAAAGAGGCAGAGATCATGGAGTTCCTCCCTATCATGATTTTAGAGTGTACTGTAATCTATCTTCAGCTCAGACTTTTGAAGATTTGAAAAATGAAATTAAGAATCCTGAAATCAGGGAGAAACTTAGCAGGTGAGCTTGAAGTGCAAAAGAATATTTTTAAAGCAAGTGTAATATATCTAATTGTGCATATGAAATTAATACTTATTGAAGTGCATGAACCCTAGAAGAAAATGTACATGAAGCAGGGATAAGGGAAATTTCCCACAAACCATCCTGTTCTCAACAGGAAATGTGAGAGGCTGAGATAAGATTTAGTAACACTTTGGTAAGTTATGGACTGTCTTTTCCTTACTAGTGCCCCTAATTGTGCAATTCTTCTGCTTCAAAAATTGTAGAAATTGTGTGAAGTTCCTGTGTCACTCTCTGCAAGTCTCTGAAGTGCCAGCTGTGTCAGCTAGTATTACATCCCATTTTATGAGTAATATTAAAAATATGTAAACATATTTAAATTTAATACTGAGATTGCCTGACTGTTTATTTCTATAGTTTTACATTCCTTATTTTGAATAAAATGTAGCAGAAATCAAGCTAGAGGTGATATTATACCACTGTCATATTTTTCTGTTAATTTTTCAGGCCTGTTGCCCATATTTGTATCAATACTGACTTGTTTGTAATACATGATTTTTCATGCATACTATTGGTATTTTTCTTGTTATAGATTATATGGTTCACCGCTGAATGTAGATTTATTTCCTGCTCTAATGGTAGAAGATTTAGTTCCCGGTAGTCGATTGGGACCGACTTTGATGTGTCTGTTGAGTACACAGTTTAAACGTCTTCGGGATGGAGACAGGTAATTCCCAGTACTGTGGAAAACTTTAAGTGATTAAAAAATTTTTAGTTGCAAAAGTATGTTTAAGCATCTTGTTTCAACAGAAAATCTCCATTTCCTTTTCTTACATGGTTCTAATATAGAAATGAAAAATAAAGCTACCACTTTCGCTTCTTTCACAAACTTCGTAAACTGTATTTTATCTCAGTTTCATTTCTATAGTTGACATCACATAAGAAAATAAATGGAGGTTTGAAACTAAATAAAGCTTTTCAAAGGACCTAAAATGTTAGCTGTTCTGGCTTTATTTTTTGGAATCATAATTCCAAACTGAGGCAGACACGGTTCTTTGGGTGAATCTGATGCCTTTTATTTGACCAACTTAAATAGTTTCATAGTTTCTAGGGTCGGAAGGGACCTGAGCAGATCATCTAGTCCGACCCCCTGCCATGGCAGGAGAGAGTACTGGGGTCAAACGACCACAGCAAGGTGTTCATCTAACCTCCTCTTAAAAACCCCCAGGGTAGGAGCCTGCACCACTTCTCTTGGAAGTTGGTTCCAGACCCTAGCTGCCCTAACCGTGAAGTAGCACCTCCTGATATCTAACCTAAACCTACCCTCTGCCAGCTTGTGACTGTTATTTCTGGTCACTCTTGGCAGTGCTCGGGAGAATAGTTGAAAAACAATTCCAAACTGATGTGTACAAGTCCATAGGGCCATATGGGATGCATCCAAGGTTGCTGAGGGTTGTTGGCTGATTGATTGCAGAGCCATTTGCCATAATCTTTGAAAACTCATGGTGATCAGGAAAGGTCCTGGATGACTGAAAAAGGGCAAACATAGTGCCCATTTTTAAGAAAGGGAAAAGGGAGGATCCAGGGAACTACAGACCAGTCAGCCTCACCACAGTACCTGGAAAAATCATGGAGCAGATCCTCAAGGAATCAATTTTAAAGCACTTGAAAAGGTTGAGTAGGAACAGTCAGCATGGATTCACCAAAAGCCAAGTCATGCTTGACCAACCTGATTGCCTTCTATGACGAGGTGACTGGCTGTGAGGATGTGGGGATACCGGTGGATGTGGCGTACCTTGATTTTAGCAAGGCTTTTGATATGGTCTCCCACAACATTCTCGCAGGCAAGCTAAGGAAGTATGGCCTGAATGAACAGACTGTAAGGTGGACAAAAAACTGGCTGGAGCATTGGGCTCAGAGGATAGTAGTCAACAGCTTGATGTCTAGTTGGCAGCCAGTATCAACTGGAGTGTCCCAGGGGTTGGTCCTGGGGCCAGTTTTGTTCCATGGTTTCATCAACAACGTGGAAGATGGCATAGAGTGCACCCTCAGCAAATTTGTAGATGATGCCAAGAGGTGGGGAGTAGCAGATACACTGGAGGGTAGGGGTAGGATTCAGTGACCTAGACAAATTGGAGGATCGGGCCAAAAGAAATCTCATGAGGTTCAGCAAGGACAAGTGCAAAATCCTGCACTTAGGCTGGAACAGTCCCATGCACTAGTACAGGCTGGGGGCTGACTGGCTAGGCAGCAGCTCTGCACAAAAGGAGCTGGGGGTTACAGCGGACAATAAGCTGAATATGGAACAGCAGTGTGCTTTTATTGCCAAGAAGGCTAACAGCATGCTCGGCTGCATTGTTAGGTGTGTTGCCAGTAGGTCAAGGGAAGTGATTATTCCCATCTATTCAGCACTGGTGAGGCCACATCTGGAGTACTGTGTTCATCTTTGGGGCTCCCACTACAAAACGTATGTGGGCAAATTGGAGAGTCCAGCAGAGGGTGACAAAAATGGTGAGGGGGCTGGGGCACATGACTTATGAGGAAAGACTGGGGAAACTGGGCTTATTTAGTCTAGAGAAGAGGAGACTGAGAGGAGACTTAGTAGCAGCCTTTAACTACCTGAAGTTGGCTTCGAAAAAGGATGGACGTAAGCTGTTCTTAGTGGTGACAGATGAAAGAACAAGGAACAACAGTTTCAAGTGTTGCCAGTAGGGGAAGTTTAGGTTAGATATTAGGAAGAATGTTATCACTAGGTGGGTAGTAAAACACTGGAACAAGTTACCCAGAGAGGTGGTGGAAGCTCCGTCCTTGGAGGTTTTCAAAACCTGGCTAGACAGGGTTTTGGTTGGGATGACCTAGTTGGGGATGGTCCTGCTTTGAGCAGGGAGTTGGATTAGATGACCTCCTGAGTTCCCTTCCAGTCCTAACTTTCTATGATTTTATGAATTACAGAGTTGGAATGGACCTTGAAGTTCAATCAATTGTTAAACCCTTTTACCTTTGTATAGTGTAAATTTCATATTAAGCTCTATGGCTAGGGACAGACATTCATATAGCCTGAGCCTGAATTAATTCATTTTTTGCAGGTCAGTCTAATCTGCAAAGCTTGAACCAATTTGGAGGTGCATAGACATTCCCTTTTCATTTCAGAAATGCAAGCACATGTCTGGAGTGACTGAGGCTAGAAGCTGTGGGGAAGTAGAGCAGCGCTCCCTTCCTTTCCACGGAACTGAGCTGAAGGGGGAAGGGGAGACATGGCCAGACCTCAGCAGGATGCTCTGATTAGACCAGCAGGGAATTGATAGCAGTGTTTATCACACCTAACTCAGTGTTTATTACCCCATTAAGAAAACAACAGAGGTACATTACCAGCTACCTGTTTTGCCTTTGTCACAACATGAACCAGAGCCAGCATGTGGTCTGCTAGCTAATATGCAGATGCCTCTCAGCAAGGCAGAGGGGAGGAGGGAATTCCTGCTTAGCAGGGAGTGATGTGGGGGAAGGGAGCAGCCTGCAAGTCTCTGCTGGAGTTGCAGCCAAGGAGTAGAGAGGAGGGCTGCCCTGCAGTGGAGCAGAGAGCCCTGTCCAGCCCATAGAGTATGCCGAGATGCTGGGGGTGTCTGGTTTAACTTAAACCAGCAAGGGGTCTGGGACAGATACTGCATAAACTGGTTTGACTCAAATCAGTTAAGTCTGATACTACTCTCAACCAGGTTTATCTCCAACCAAATTTCAGCCA
The DNA here is from genome assembly GCF_001723915.1 of Gavialis gangeticus. Taxonomy (NCBI): domain Eukaryota; kingdom Metazoa; phylum Chordata; order Crocodylia; family Gavialidae; genus Gavialis; species Gavialis gangeticus. The sequence continues at coordinate 51,195,991 of NW_017729027.1, read as the reverse complement.
TTTTCAAACTGGCTTATGTGCGCTGAACATCTGTTCCGTTACAGGTTTAAACCAGTTTCTAATCACTTAAAGCAGTTTATATGTAGTGTCTGTTCCTAACCTAAAAGGCAACCTTGCATGGCTGATTGGCCTCAGGACAGGAAGCCAGGATTTTGTGAGCCTCCTGTAACTGAGACTGACCTTTAACCTCTCACTCTGCTTCTCTGTAAAATAGAGAGAATCCTCCACACGTTCCATTTCTGGGTATATGGATCTAAATCCGCTACTTTATCACATGAATGAGTTGGACCCTCTGTTTCCACACACTAAAATTATCTTGTATGGCAGACATGTTAAATAAGCCTGTGGAGGTGCACAGAAAATATCAGATAAGATTCTGGGGTGTAGGTTGTAGCCGTGTTGGTCTAAGGACATAGGCAGACAAGTTTCTTTGGGTGAATCTGAATATCTTTTATTAGACCAACTTAAATAGTTGACAAACAATTTTAAAGCAAGCTTTCGGGTTCAAAAACCCTTTGTCAAGCTGAGGAAGTTTCTGCAGTCTATGTGCGCTCTTCCTGGATGGAATAAAAAGTAAAGAAGCCAGATTGGGCTGCATACAAGATAGGCAGTCAGTGAAGATGTAAATTGAGGAGTTAATGAGTGAGAGACAGACTGGGTAGGGGTGGGGAGAGAAGGGGGATGAATAGTGGAGAAGTACCTGGGGAGTCAGATCTCAGGCAAGTTATAATATGTCATAAATCCAATGTCTATATTTAGTCCATGATTTTTAGTATCCAGGAGGTTGATGAAGTGGAGTTCATAGGTTCATCTCTGGGAAGTGTTTTGTAAGTTTCCTTTGAGGATCAGGACAGAGAGATTGGAGAGAGAGTGGTTTTCTTGTGAGAAATGTGCCCCCACAGGTAATTGGGTATTCCTGTCTTTGATAGATTTCTGGTGTGCATTCATTCTGGTGCACAGTTGTTGTTTGGTCTCTCCTATGAATTTTCCATGTATTAGTGTACAAATCTGAGGTTTAGGACCTCTCAGCAGTTTCATGGAATCATGGGAAAGTAGGGCTGGAAGGGATCCTCACAAGATCATCTGATCCAATGGCCTGCTCAAGGCAGGATAATCCCTGACTGACCCATCCATTTACAGTGTCTGCTCTTAAACTTCTAGGGATGGAGATTCTACAACTTCTCTTTGAAGCCTGTTGCAATGTTTGACCAGCCTCAGTCAAGAAGTTCTGCCTAACCTCCAACCTGTATTTTTTCTGCTGAAGCTTGAGGCCATTGCTCCTAATCCTCTTCCCTCTATCCTCTTTATAATTGCCCTTCAGGCTTTTGAAGATTGTTTTCAAATCTTCCCTCAGTCTTCTTTTCTTCGGGCCAAATAATCTCAGTTGTTTCAGCCTTTCTTCATAAATCATGCTTCCCAAGTTTCTGTCATTTTTGTTGCTCTCTGTTTGAGTGTTTCCAGTTTTTCCGCATCTTGAAGCGTGGGGAGCAAAACTGGATGCAATACTCCAGGTAAATCCTTACTAGTGGCCAAATAGAGAAAAAAAAAATCTCTTCTCTTTGTTTTCTAAGAGACAGTTGCTTTAAACAACTCAGCATGTTGTTGGCTTGTTTTTGCAGCTAGAGCATACTGTTAGTTCATATTTAACTTATGATTCCCAGGTCCTCTGTAGTACTGCAGACTAGCCTGTGGTTCCCAGATCTCTTTTTGTGCCTGCAATTATTCCATCCCAAATGCCAGGACATTTAACTGTCCATTTTTAATTTCATATGATTTACTTTGGACCTTTTCTTTCTTCAGTTTATCCAGGTCATTCTGGATCCTAGTCCTACCTTCCAGTGTGTTTGCAACTCTACCCAGCTTGGTGCCACCCAGAAAATGGCTAAGCATAGACTCAATCCAGTTATCCAGATCACTAAGGTTAAAGATAGATAGTAAATCCAGGACAGACCCCTGGGGAACCCCACTTGATACCTACTCCCAACTAGATATTGAGCCATTTATAACAGCTTATTGAGCACAATGTTCCAGCCAGTTGACATTCTACCTTACAGTATTTTCATCTAGGAGGTACAGAAGTGATGTTCCCCAGAGGTCTGTCTTGAGTCCAGTATTGTTCAACATTTTCATTAATACTGGGTTGTATGATGGAATTGTGCTTAGTAAATTTATAGATGAGACCAAGTTCATCTAGCCTTTCAAATTCAGGAAGGTAACTACGTTCTACATTCCCATGGTTTGATCTCAAGGACTGATTTAGAGCTCTCAAAATAAGAAGACATGCACTTTCACATATCAGCTCACCAGGTGCTCAAAAAACATCTAATGTTCCAAGTAGGGTCTTCCCTGGAACTAGAAGTTATTTGACTAGCATAAATGGGCTATCCATGCTATATGAATTAACGAGCAGAGTAATGCCAGACAAGGCCAAAGCAATTTTTTTATGTTAGCAGATGGGGAAGGAGATGTAATTGTACACTTTTTGCCAAGAAGTTTTTTGTTTTCAGAATTTGTGTGTTCATCAATAGATTGCAGCAGTCTGATGTATCTGGCTTTTTGAATGTTCTGTGGGTCCAAGACCCCTGGCAGATGTTACATGTATTGTGGCAGATATCAAATTTACATGTGATTAAATTTAATGTACTGTATGTTCAACAAATTTATTGCGCCATAAAAATGGCAACCCAGCCACAATGTTATACATGTAATGTAACACATTTTTGTGTAATACATCTTTGTTACTGGTTTGAAATGCATTTGTGTGGCATGTTAAGCAATGCCCTGCAGTTCTGTAGGAAATCTGTATTCAGGGTTCAGGACAAGGCCAGAAACATGTCAGGGGGTGGAGGGAGTTTTGTTGTTAGCATTGGGCAGAAGCAGTTTCTGGGTCCATTTCATAATTGTCCCATGGCTGATTCCCAGGATGGAGCAGGGGGCAGCCCTGTGTCCCAGTGCAGAACCCAAGGATGTCCTGTGGCCAGTCTCAGGTCATGATCCACTGATTGTCAGGATCAGGCATGGGGCGGCCCTAGGCATGTGATGACAGGTTTCTTGCTCACCAGCAGTCATAAAATTGGAATCTGAGGTATTTTATGCCCAGTCACCAAATCCTCAAAATTGAGAACTGTGTCATTGTGGATGCTCTAATAGTTTTGTGTTTTAAATCTGAAAATAAAAAACATAATTCCTTTTTCCCCTCTCCCATGTGTTCTACCACTTACCTCATCTTGATCCTCTTATGCTAGGAAGATTTCTGCCAGAACAGTTTGTTCTGCATGGGAAGATTGTTGTACTAAAGACTCCTGGCTAATTAAAGGCAATATAAAGTTCTCTGTTACTAGTATCCATTTTCCAAATAATAGAACCTTTATCCTTTGGATATAGCATTCCAAGGTCTCTAGCAAAATGCAAGCTATCTATCATTGTTTTATCATTGTGAGACCACCTAGGAACTTGCCTTTCTTTTCTGTGAGATTACAGGTTATGGTATGAGAACCCTGGTGTATTTACTCCAGCTCAGCTCACTCAGATCAAGCAGACTTCCCTTGCCAGAATTCTTTGTGACAACAGTGACAACATAACCAAGGTGCAACGTGATGTCTTTAAAGTGGCAGAGTTCCCACATGGATATAGTACCTGTGAAGATATTCCTAAACTGGACCTCAGGATGTGGCAAGATTGCTGTGAAGGTTTGTATACAGTGAATGTAATGCTGAATGAAATACATTCATGTATCCCTTGTTTCTAGTTACTTGTTTTTTAACAAGTAAAATCTTGGGCAAGATTTTTAAGAGGTTTTTTTTTTTAGTTACTGCTCAACCTGAAATAGGAAGATGGATAATATGATTACAGAAACAAATGTGAAGCATGCAAAAGTACTGTTCAGCTTCCACAAAAATGATATGCAGGGAGAGAATCTAGTCAGGTTATGATTTAGCTGAAGTGTTACTAAGACTCTTTGAATAGCTGTCAGTGGGTACATGGGCACTGCAATGGCAGAAGTCAGAATTTTTTATTTTTGTTTTACTGACACACTGTACTTTTCTTAGCCTGTATCAGTTCCCTTTGGTCAGTGCCTGGCACCTCCACTCCGTGTAGCTTTGTAAAAGGGAGAGGAAGGACCAACTATTACTACTTTCCATCTAACTGTAGCTGAGAGGCAGAAGAAAGCCTCAAGGGGCATGTCCAGATATGTGCGTACGTTTGGTTCCCCAGGGACAAGTAGCGGCAGTGCACCTTGCGCTGCTACTTGTCCCCGTGGAACGCCCATGCCTTTGGTGCATGGCAAGTTGCCCTGGGTGGGGTAGGGGAGGCTGGGAGCTTCCCAGGGCTGCAGCCATGGTTATTCTGCCATGTGGAGCCTGGCCAGCCGTGGAGCATGGCTTTGGGTGGCCCAGCTCCACTTTTCAGCAGCCTGTGCTGGCCGAGTGTGCGTGGCTCCAGTTTTTTTTTCCCTATGGGTTTTTTTGACCCCTGGATACCCAGGGGTCAAAAAAGCCACAGGAAAAAAAAAAAACCCGGTGCAGCATGGAGAACACCGGACTGTGCCAAACATGGTTGCAGTGCCACATACCGCATGGCCGCATTTGTCTGGACGTGCCCAAGATGATCATTCCCTCTATATATTTTAAATAGTTATTTTTCACATATAGCTGAGGATTAAATACTAATATTTGCTCATTTTAGCATTGGCTTAGGTAACTTCTTTTCTGCTTTTAAGATTTTAATATTTTAGATTTTAAGACTTTGGAGAGATTTTACCAAAAGCAGGTGAAGACCCCTTACAGTGCAATCAGAGTAAAATATTTTAAAGATATTTTATCGTGTGGCATAGCTATCTCCTTCAACAGTGGCCAGTGATACCTTTTTCCTTGTTCAGAAGAAAGCTATATTCCAGGTATGTCCTGCTTGTGTATCATTTGATAAACAAACAAAAAGTTGAGGTAGGCCATGACTCAAATGCTTTTATTCGAGAAATTAGTGCATATCTGCTTTACATCCAAAATGATCATATCAGTCTGTCTCATCAGGGCTACTTCTGTGGCCTGTGCAGACTCTATACTCCTTTGGCAAAGACTACCCATGTTACGAAATCCTCTTAAAGACATAAAGTCATCCTGAAAACCAAAAAAAGAAGCAGGGTGAAACCTGAAGAAAGCAAGGAGAAAATTCTGGTGTTTTAGTGGGACCCTGATCCTCTTAGCATAATAATTCAGTAATGCTGTTTTCAGATTTGTTAAGTGAACACTAGAGGTACTCTGACTTCATTATAGAGAGAAGGCCTGCTTTGCATATGAATAATCTTGGCTTCGCTCAAGACTTTTAAGAAGAATGACTTATGGTAACTGAGAAGTTACTTTGTCCTTCATGGGAAAAATATTTTTTGCTGAACAAAACAGGAAGAACAAAAACAAATACATTGAGTGACACAGCTATAAGAATTAAATAGATGGATGATTTATTACATATAAATATCAAGTACAATAAGCGCAGTTTCAATTCTTGTGTTCTAAATTTTAACCAAACAATGCAATTTAGTAGACGTTTTGATTGTACTGCTATGAAAAATGAATTTTCAAAGTTCGCCATGCGTAAATATTGATAATACATAAAACAAAAAATGGAAAACAGGCAGCCAAAGCCTTTGCGACAAATGGCTTTGGACTTTGGGTTAGATATTGGTCTTTTTCATGAAAAATACAACTACACAAGGAAAGCCCTACCTCTGCAAAATGCTGTTAATATTTGATGGCATTGTTGAATGTGAGTGTTGTGGAGAGAAATTCTGCGTCTCTGATCTACTTAAGTTTTCGTCAAACCTGATAAATATATTTCTGTGACATGATTCTGATGGTGAATGAACCTCTACCATATTTGTAGTGTTTTGTTGCATAGAGGAAGTGCCTTGTGCCACCTTATTAACATTAAACTTAGCAGTGGAATTTGTCATAATTTGAATAGATTTTTCCTAACTCAGGAATGTCAGATGTATTGTTCAAATAGCTGATATATTTACATGTAGACAAAGGAGCAAAAGTGTGATTTGACTCTTTTTCTCCAGAGGGGAGACAATAAGACAAGTTGGGGAATCTCCATTGTCATGTCTAATAGATGATTTACTGGATTGAATACTGACTTCAACAAACCCTGAAGATAGCTACAGTGAAGTCTTGCCCAAAGAGATAGATAGATATATCTGAGAAGCTTTGTGGATGACTTAACATGATATGTCTGTTATATTTCTTCTCAAAGATAAGTTGCTTCATGAGAAGCTTGAGTTGTTTGCAGAATACAAGCTGCTGGTTTGATAGATTAAACTTCCCTAAATTCTAACTACTGAGAATGTGTCAACATATTTTTCTTGTTTACTCTTAGACTTAGATGGACAAAAATTTGAGAAATGAAATTTATGTTTTTCAATATATAACATGGAGAAGAACCTTGAATCAACCAGTTGTTTAGATAAGGATAAACTTGGATGTTTGACCTTTGTTTCCAAAGGAACTCTGCAAGTATTTTTACGTACTTTGTGAATGATCTTGAGGCAGACAGAAGTCCAAAAAGCAGATTTTTCTATTGGTAATGTGTAGTGATCGTACCATGAATTGCAGAGAATTTCTGTGAGGGGAAAAAAGTGAAAGAGCCAGAAGAATCAAGCTTTGAAAATGTTCCTTTGTAGGCTCAACTGGTCTTTGGGATATACCAATATGTAAATTGCATATGCTCTAATTGCTTCTTATTGGACTAAGGAGCATACATTTCTAGGAATTTTAATATAACTCTTGAATCTTTTATTGTATTTAATTTTCAAAACTTTCAAATGGTAATCTATTGAACTTTTAATATCTTTAAGGATATCCAAGTTTTGTAACCATCTCATCTCATAACTATAGCTGTAGCCATGGTATCTGATGCAATGTCAGGTCCGTCCTGTGTCAAATTGAAGGGAGATCAAGAGTCTTTAATCAATTCAGAGCTATAGAACCAAGTTATCTCAAGAGACCCAGCACCAGGATGGGTTAAATTTTTCAAACTCAGATATAGGTATCTGATACCTATACCTTTTGTTAGTCATCTTATATGTCTTTTGCAATCACTGTCTATATACAGTGTGCACAGGTTTAAGGAGTCCTTCATTGATTGCCACTATCTTCCTGTCTGGTAAGGATGAGGGAGTACATCCAATAATTGGTAAGATTTTTTCTAGCCATTTCCAGTGGAATATCTAGGACATCAGTAATTCCTTTTAAGAAACTGCTGGATGTTTTGTTTTTTTTTAAATAATTGAATGAGGAGAAACATGAAGCCACCTCTTCATCCAGAGAAAACAATGATGCTACCAGGGGAAGTTCAGTATGGAGATGTTGTTCCTCCTCAGAGGTATGTTGTTGCTGTTGCTGAGGTGAATCTTGAGATTAAGGGCTGGGTTGTGATGTATAAGATTCCACTAGTGAAGGTGCCATTGGTTTGGAATATTTTGACAATACAGCATGTTTGAAATAGGAATGACTGTATGACAACTAGTGAGGAAGACCATCTAGTGTAGGAAGACCGTATGATAAGTGGAGCTTGTCAATGGATATCAAGCAACATGTGAACATCTATTTGTCTTATGTCCTGCGATCTAAATTGGTGTCTAAATTGAGTTTCTGCAGAAAAGTGAGCTAGTGTGTATGAAAGGAAGCAATATATTTCTGAGGAGATGTATGCCATGTCTACACAGCTTAGGGCACAGCAATGCTAACACATGCTGCAATCCAGGTAGGATACATCACATCTGCTCTATGTATACTAGCACCTAAACTACAAGAAGTATAGCACTGTGCTAGGCAGTTAGTGCCTACCTGCATTAATGCGGCTACATTTACTTCCAGTATGAGAGGTAATACACCTCAAGTGAGCCTGCCATATCTCAGCATTGATGTTGCTTTGCACTGAATAGAAATACCCTTAGTCTTTTTTGATTGTTCCTCTATCTTCTGCTCAGTAGAAGAGTAGGAGGTACTCTTGGAGACAGTCCATGGCCTAGCTTTTTCTGCAAGGTGAAATGTTTGAACGCTGAGGATCCAATATTGTCCAACTTCAGATTTTTCCAACAGAGCTTCCCAGTCATGCCTGCAATTAATTTTATTGCCTGTCTAGATTTTTTCCAAGTTTTTTTTCTTTTTTAGTAGGGTAATTAAAATATCATATTGTTCAAAAGGAGACCATGCTATCCAAAAATCCACATTAAATATGTTACCTGCTTCAAAAGTTAGATGCCAGATTTATGGTTGTTTGTGAAACCTTAATTTTCCTGTTCTTCCTACTGGGAGTTTCCAACTGCATTTTTTAACCCAAAGGTTGGAAATCAGGTTCCAGGGTATAGTTTGGAAAAGTCTGGCTGATGATTGGCAGGGAACCAGAATAGGCAATTAACTCTTATTCCAAATGCCTGAGAGGTGGGATTTGCTACTGGGATAGGTCTTGAAGGACAGGTTTATAGGCAGAGAGCTTTAATTTTAATAAGAAAATGTGTTGTTTTCCTGACCCCTTCTCTTCTGAAAAGTGAAGAAGGGAAGTTGTATGATTTCTTTGCAGTGTCATTATATAACAGAAACCATCCTAAGCCATGTTTTGGAAATGGACCCTTTCACTATTAGAAATGGAGTAAAAAAAAGATGTGTGATTGCACCAACACTCTTTTCCATCTGTATTGCAGCTATTCTGCATCTCATTGCTGGCAGACTTCCCTCTGGAGTCAGCATCCAGTATTATATGGACAGGAATCTCTTTAACATCAACTGGTTATGTTCCAAATCCAAGATTACCTCTACACCTTCATTACTGGTCTTCAGTATACCGATGGCTATGTTGTGTGTGTGTACAGGCATACCTTGGAGATATTGCGGGTTCGGTTCCAGACCACCGCAATAAAGTGAATATCGCAATAAAGCGAGTCACACGAATTTTTTGGTTTCCCAGTGCATATAAAAGTTATGTTTACACTATACTGTAGTCTATTAAGTGTGCAATAGCATTATGTCTAAAAAAACAATGTACATACCTTAATTAAAAAATACTTTATTGCTAAAAAATGCTAACCATCATCTGAGCCTTCAG
>NW_017729027.1:51178083-51181889 GCF_001723915.1 Gavialis gangeticus | reverse complement strand
TCATGATGCCCCAAAACAATTACAATAGTAACATCAAAGATCACAGATCACCATAACAAATATAATAATAATGAAAAAGTTTGAAATATTGCGAGAATTATCAAAATGTGACACAGAGACACGAAGTGAGCAAATGCTGTTGGAAAAATGGCCCGATGGAAAAATGGCGCCGATAGACTTGCTCGATGCAGGGTTGCCACAAACCTTCAATTTGTAAAAAATGCAATATCTGCGAAGCGCAATAAAGTGAAGTACAATAAAACGAGGTATGCCTGTACTTAATTGAAGAGCTTATGTATGCTTCTGTAAAGTATATAAAATGCTTGGACTCGCTGTCAACATCACAAAAACAAAGATATTTCACCTAACTACCCCAAACCAACTTGCTGCTCTTCCACAAATTACAGAGGAAAATTCATGAGGAATGATGATAATTTTCCTTACCTAGGTAGCCATCTTTCTCAAAACGTTAACATAAATGACATTCAACACTAGGAAAAAATCTATCACTGTTGCCTTTGGAGGTCTCCAAAATTGTGTCTTTGAAAATCAGGACATCAGGACTCAAACTACACTTCTCATCTACCAAGTTGTTGTCAGTCCTACCCTGTTTATGGATGTGAAGCTTGGCTGACGCATCAGAACACCTGAAAGTCTTGGAACATTACCATTAGTGATGTCTTTGGAAAATCCTTCATATTGGAAGGACAGAAGAACAAACACCAACATTCAGGATCAAGCAAGCACCACCAGCATTGAGGGTATGTTTATATGGCACCAGCTCCATTGGACAGGACATATCATAAGGATGCCTGACCACTGGGTCAGAAAACACATCCTATATTCACAACTTACTCATGGGCAAAAGAGATTCAAGGACACCTTGAAGGCCAATCTGAAGAAATGCAACATTAACACTGAATCATCCCTGATAGCATAATGATATAGGATAAAGCATCGATTATTTCAAGGAAACTCATTTCACTATGGGGATAGATGAGAGAGAGAAAAGGGAAGAGGTATGACCCAATATCACTAGGATCTATTCCTTCCGCCTGGAACTATTTGCTATGTGTCTGCAGTCAAACATGCAGATCATGGATGATCGGACTCATCAATGACTTCCCTTTTTACTGGAACTCACATTGAGGCACTACTACCACTGAACCTCTTCACCTGCTTCCTTTACTTCATCATTCTGAGCAATCTAAAAAAAGCCTCAGTGTCTGTTGTTACTCTTTAGGTGCATCTACATGTGCATTAATGTGCTTTTCCTAAGGTGCATTAAATTTAGTACGTCCAATATGAGGTACTAAATTAATGAGCATTAGGCTGGCCTGATGTGAAGTAGTGCAAGTGCACTTTTTAGGTGACACAATGCACAGTAGCCTATTTTACTGCACATTAGCATAATAGCATGTTTTTTTATGCATCTCTTTAATGTGCAGTAAAATAGGCTACTGCACATTAAATTGCACATGTAGATGCTCTCTGTCACAGGTGAAGATCCTATTCTTTCCTGTCATGGTAGGTGTTCCTTGGCTTACCTAGCATGACCTAAGTACCTGCTGGAAATTCACTGTAGAGGTGTTTGATAAAAGTATGCAGAGCTTTCCTACCATCTCCCCTTTGACTGCCTGGTAAAGAGTTTCTGTGATTATTTTTGAGTTATTCTTTAGCCGAGCTTAAACTTTAACCCCTGGAGGATCATATTCAGGAAAACATTGCAAAAAGCTTTCACCCATTCACTTCACCCACAGGGGTTCTGGTCTTGTTCATCTTAAAGATGTCTCTTTATGGTTGTGCATAGATTACAGATAATTATCAGAATCACAATTCAGAACCATCCTTATGAGTGCTTTTTTGGAATGAGTGCACACTGTAAGGATTTTCACTAAGCTTCACCTTTTCAGAGCCTAGAGCTGGTTTTGTATCCAAGAGGAAGATAAGTAGAAAACAGCCTTTCAAACTCTGAACGGACAGGTGAATAGATACCTAGCCCTATTGTTTAGTCTCCTTGCAGTGCTCCAGCCAGATTCTAGCACTTGGTAAATTACATCTAAAGGGGGATATTGGATTAATTTTATTGTGATCTATGTAGATGGTATTCTGATTTTTTTTTTTTTTTTTAAATCATCTCATCTTCATACTATTGTAGTATCATGTTAGAATAATTTGTGAAACTGGAAAAACGTGAATTTAGTCCTATATGAAGCTCCTAGGTTGTCATGTCCTCTCAAGTGTTTTAAAATAAACTCGAATAAGATTAAAGCTTATCACAAATTGGACATATCTGAGGGATTTGCAGGGAGTATAGTCCTTCCTTGGTTTTGAAATTTAAATCAATCCTTCATCAAGGATTTCTTCAGGTGACTACCTAATCTAATTGTCGTACTCCAAATGGAGGCCCATTTCTCTTGGATGGAATATACCCAGGTTGCTTTCAGCAAGCTAAAACAAGCTTTTACTTTGGCCCCTTTAGCAGTGCACGTGGACATAGATATGGAAGCAGATACATTAAGCCTTCATTGTGGAAGCAGATACATTAGACTGCACAAACAGGGCTGTCCAGATGGGCTTGTGAAGCGACCTGGCTGTTGCACCTGCTACTCCCATGAGTTAGCATTCTTGTAGAACAGCACTGCAATATATGGGAGAAGAAACTACTACCCATCAAGTCCGCAGTGGAGTAATGGAACAATCTCTCAATGTCTCTTGCTTAGGTCCTCCCAGTCATAAGAACCCTGAACACTTGCATATTGCAAGAGGCCTTAATTACAGGCAAATCCACTGGTTTCAGTTTTATCCTGGTTTTATTTCATACTTGTGTACTCTCAGGGCACAAAGAATGCCAAAAATGCTTTCTCTTACAGAAGAGAATGGCATAAAGTCCTTCTCAAACCCTTCGTGACTACTTTGTAGGGGTGCACCAGTAAAGATTCTTTTGGCCAATACTGATGGCCAATTATTAACCAGCCGTATTGGCCAATACCAATCTGATAGCCGATATGTAGCCTGGCAGCTTGAGAACAACATCCAGCCAGTGAGTCTGTAGCGGGGAGAGGTGTGGGGGAGGGAGGGGGCTGATTGTGGCCCCCATGGTGAGGAAGGGTAGGGGCAGGTACTACCCAGCCAAGGTGGTGAATGGATCCCCAGGGATCCTCATGGGAGGCACATACAGGAGGGGGTGGGGGCGGGGTGACTGCAGGCTCAGGCCCGGAGACTATGCTGGCCTCTGCCCAGTGGGGGTGGGCTGGGCCAGGGCTGAGTTGGGGCAGGTGGGGCGAGTGGCAGCGATGCTGGGAGGTGTGGCTGCTGCAAATTTTGTGGTGGCTGTAGTCCATCCTGCAACCCTTCCCTCCCAGTGCCACTGCCATCCACCTGGAGCTCAGCCCTGGCCCAGCCCCCTCGCCAGAAAGAGGCTGGCACAGCCCCTGGCCCCAGGCCTCCCCTCACCCCACACACAAATCTTGGGGGGCACATGCCCCCCATGCTGACCCTGGGAGTGTGCGCAGCAGCAGGGAGCCACCTATTCTCCCACTGCCCCACACCCCCTGGACGAGCTTCCTGTGGCACCATCTTGCAACCTGCACCAGGGGCCCATTTATTGCTTTGGCTGGGCGGAGCCTGCCCTTGCCCCACTCCCTCCCTCACTGTGGGGGCCTCAGTTGCCACCCATGCCCCTTCCTCCCCACAGATGTACTGTGCAACTATGCAAAAGATATTTAACATAGATCTTAACTCTGCACTCACATATTTTGGGGTCTTTTGGTTTTTAGGGTTTTTTTTGGTTTTTTTTTTTTTTT
>NW_017729027.1:51164408-51173083 GCF_001723915.1 Gavialis gangeticus | reverse complement strand
TCAGTTGCCACCCATGCCCCTTCCTCCCCACAGATTTACTGTGCAACTATGCAAAAGATATTTAACATAGATCTTAACTCTGCACTCACATATTTTGGGGTCTTTTGGTTTTTAGGTTTTTTTTTGGTTTTTTTTTTTTTTTTACAAATTACAAGATACCAACACCTATTACTACTCTATTCTGCTTCAGGCTTCCCATACCTACAGCACCTGAATTTCTCAGTCAATTTTGTCAAGTTTTAGTAGGAGCTTGAAGACCACATCTAGACAGCCAAGAACATCTATAAATATTAGACGGACTGACACAGATCATACCCTTCTGGATTTGCATTTGGGGATCAAGTGTGATTGTCTACATGAATCCTTAGCTTTACATGTACTTCAGCTAAATTTGCTTACTGGTACCTGGAATCTTTCCAGATTATCCAACAGGTATTTAGGCATGTTCAAGATCTGCCTGTCGGGGGCAACTAAATTTGTACTGTCTTTTTCATGTGTCAGTATTGAAAACCATACCAGAAAAAAACTTTCCTTAAACTCTTTAGCACTCCTCTCCCACTGTTTAGAATTTGGGGAGTGGAAGAAGTTCATCCTTGACTGAGAATTGATTAAAGTGAAGCTTTGGTGCTTTTATTCATTTGAGAAATCTACAGAACTTGTTCTTCAGACTTGGGTTCTGGTTCAAAGTCCTGGATTTCAATCCTTCTTTAACCACTAATCCAGGAGGCCAAGCTTTCCTTGTTTTTCCCTATCCTCAACACTCACACTCAAAATAAAGAAGAGCAGTTGAAATTAAACTCGTTAGTTTAGAAAAAGATCTTAATTCATTTCCTTTCACTCTGGGCTGTGAGTATTCAGATTTTCTGTGTGCAGTGTGCTCTACTTCCATGCATTAAAAAGTGCATAGTTTACTTAGCTGTATAACACAATGACAGTTCCATGTTTTTGTCTATTGCTTATATCAAATATCAGTTATCTGCATAACATTTACATGCATAAACTACTCAAATCTATAGTAACTTTGAGCACCACCGTCTACTTTGTAATGCAGTTGAACTCTGTTTCACTCTGTTTCATAACTAGTGCCAAAAATGGTGAAGGGGTGAAGCAGCTGTCAAAAGTTCTAGAAGCCCTGAAAATGACAGGGATACTTAGTTTCAGGACTCCTGTCTCCCCTCATTGTCAAGACTTAGACTATCTCCCTGTGCTGATTAGCTCTCCTCATTTCAAGGCTTTTAATAGTGGTATTGTATTCAAGACAGTCCAGTGATGTGATAGAAGCAAGATTTGTGAAGTGAGGCAATACCTTTTATTGGGAAAACTTTTATAGCTGGGGGACATAGGAAACAATTTTTCCCAGTTCAAGTCTGGGGAAGAAGTCCATGATGGGATGGGGAGAGTGTCCGCAGCTGGCACTTTCCCCCTCAGCAGCAGGGGCTTTGGCAGTAGTTGCCTTCCCCTGCCTCCGTGGAGACAATCTCAAGGCAGAGAAGAGAGAACAGAGGAGGGAAAAGGAGAGAAATCCTATCTTATGACTCTTACTTTCCCCTGCAGAGAGACCTGCAACTTATATGGGTCTGTGGCTGAAGGATTAGACTCTTAAGTCACAGTAAGACCCATCAATAAAACATGGTACAGATCAACTTCGATTTGAGGGATTGCTGCTGCCAATGACAGAGACAAACGATAGCTGTGGACACTCTCCATGTGCCGCTGTGGGGAAAAGCGGTGGTGGTGGGTGCTTTCCCTGTGCAGCCATGGGGAAAGCAGTAGTAGCAGTGTCTGAATCTTGCTACCAACTCAGCCCCATGGATGCAGGCTGGATAAAATGGCTTTGGCTACTGTTGGTTGCTGGCCCCTGTCATGGACCAAAAGGGCTTCAGCAAGTACAGAAAATGTTGTCCATCAGCTTTATAAAACATTACAGGACTGACCCTAATTCATAGAAATATAGAAAATTAGTGTTGGAAGAGACCTCAGCAGGTCATCTAGTACAACCCCCTGCTCAAAATAGGTCTATCTCCAACTAGATCACCTTAACCAAGGCTTTGTGTTGCTGGGTCTTAAAAACCTCCAAGGACAGGGATTCCACAACCTCTCTGGGTAACCTGCTCCAGTGTTTTACTACTCTCCTAGTGAAAAGTTTTTTCCTAAGATCTAACTTAAACTTCCCTTGCTGCATCTTGAGACCACTGCTTCGTGTTCTGTTATCTGCTGCCACTGAGAACAGTCTAGCTCCATCTTCTTTGCAACCACTCTTCAGGTAATCAAAGGTTGTTCTTAAATCGCATCTCAGTGTTATCTTCTCCATATTAAATAAGCCCAGTTCCCTCAGCCTCATCAGAAGTTATGTGTCCCCTAACCATCTTTGTTGTCCTCTGCTGGACTGTCTAACTTGTCCACAAGCTTTCTGTAGTGGTGGACCCAAAACTGGACACAGTACTCCAGATGTGGCTTCACCAGTACTGAATACAGGGGGAAGAATCAATTCCCTCGATCTGCTGGCAATGCTCCTACTAATGCAGCCCAGGATGACTTTAGTCCTCTTTGCAACAAGGGCATACTATTGGCTTATATTCAGCTTATTTTCCACTATAGCCCTCCAGGTCCTTTTTTGCAGAGCTGTTGCTTAGCCTGTTGGTCCCCAGCTGTACTGGTGCATGGGATTGTTCCATCCTAAGTGCAGGGCTTTGGATTTGTCCTTATTGAACCTCATGAGATTTCTTTTGGTCCAATCCTCCATTTTGTCATGTTCTCTCTGAATCTTAGACCTACCCTCCACTGTACCTACTACTCCCCCCAGCTTGGTGTCATCTGCAAACTTGTTGAGGGTGCACTCCAACCCATCTTCCAGGTCATTGATGAAGATACTGAACAAAACTGGCCCCAGCACTGACCCCTGGGACACTCCACTTGGTACCAGGTGCCAACTAGACCTTAAGCTATTGATTACTACCCTTTGAGCCCAATTATCTAGCCAGTTTTTGTCTCCCTTACAGTTCATTAATTCAACCCATACTTCCTTAGCTTGCCTGCGAGAATGTTGTGGGGGACCATATTAAAAGTCTTGCTTAAATCAAGGTATATCACATCCACTGCTCTTCCCACAGAGTCAGTCATCTCATCATAGAGGACAATTACATAAGTCAGGCATGACTTACCCTTGGTGAATCCATGCTGACTGTTCCTAACCACCTTCTTCTCCAAGTGATTAGAGATGGATTCCTTGAGGACCTGTTCCATCATTTTTCCAGGGACTGAGGTGAGGCTCACCAGTCTGTAGGTCCCCACATCCTCCTTCTTCCCTTTCTTAAAAATGGCCACTATATTTGCCCTTTTCCAATTGTCTGGAACCTCTCCCAATCGCCATGAGTTTTCTAAAATAATGGCTAGTGGCTCTGCAGTCGCATTGGCCAACTGCCTCAGCCCCATGGATACATTCAGCTTTTCTAAATAGTCCCAAACCTGTTCTTTTACCACTGTTGGCTGCTCACCTCCTCCCTAACCTGTTCTGCCAGATGCAGTAATCTGGGAGCTGACCTCGCCTGTAAAGACTGAGGTGAAAAAGGCATCAAGTACTTCAGCCCTTTTTACATGATCTGTCTCTAGATTGTCTCCCCAGTTTAGTAAAGGACCCACAATTTCCCTGATTTTTCTCTTGTTGCTGACATACTTGTAGAAACCCTTCTTGTTACCCTTCACATCCCTTGCTAGCTTTACCTCTAATTGCACTTTGGCCTTCCTGACTTCATCCCAGTGTGCCTGAACAGTACTCTTATACTCCTCCCTAATCATTTGTCCAAGTTTCCCCTCCTTGTGATCTTCCTTTTTGTGTTGTAGCTCACTGAAGAGTTCCCTGCTAAATCAAGCAGGTCTTCTGCCATACTTGCTAGTCTTTCTGCACATTAGTATGGTTTGTTCCTGTACCCCGAGTAAGGTTTCTTTAAACTATAGTCAGCTCTCCTGGACTCCTTTCCCCATGAGACTGGCCTCCCAGGGGATCCTGCCTATCAGTTGTGAGTGAGTTGAAGTCTGCTGTTCTGAAGTCCAGGGTGCTTACGTTGCAGATCTCCTTGTTTCCTTTACTTCTGCAGAACTACACATCTGTAGGAAGTTGCACCATGAGGTTGTCCCTGTATAACTTAATTTTTTATTAATTTTTATTGATCATATTTTTTCACCTGCTCTTCTTTCTAGTTAAATTTGTTCTGTAGTGTTCACTGTGTCCCATCCATCTCAAGCTGTGAACACATAAGAGTGCTGAAGCTGGAGGCATAAACCTGAAGTGAATTCCACTTGGTAGCTGAACACAAATTAAGTAGGCTGGGTATTTGAAAGCCTGGGTAATGAACAGGTTTTGCACTTAAAGTTAGACATTCAAAAGCTTGAAAAATGTAGTTCTGATTTGTTGGGACAGGGCAACAATTTTCAGAGATCATGGCCTGTTTACAGTCTGGCATCATGAATTAACCTGTTTATGTGATAACCATGGCCTCAGGCAGACTAGTTTAGAAAGTTAGATCTTATAATGTCCTCTTTGGGAATGACATCCTCCATAATCTATTCTAGATAAGATAAATCCTTTATGTGCTTCTAAAGTCTTTGGGGAGTCCCATACTAATTATAAACATGGTGGAATGCAGGATAAGAATTAAGAAATACATGCATGGGAGTTGCTATTTCCACATAGCTTTAGAGCAGGGGTGGGCAAAATGGTGGATCTGATCAGCGACCAGACTCCATTTCCCAGCAGCCCATGCCTGCATGGCTGGGACTGGTTTCCGTGGAGACCTGAGCAGCAGCCACACTGATAGTGGGAGGCCAGGGTTTCTATGAAGGCTGGCCCCAGCAGGACTGGCAGGGCATGGAGCAGAGTGCAGGGCTGCTTCAGAGTTTGGCTGGGATCTTGCATGTGGTCCAGAGCCAAGGCAAAGCCATGATCTATACCCTGCATGCCCCAGGCAGAGGCATGCAGACAGCAGATCGTGGCTTTGCAATGGCTCCTTGCAGTGATGATGGTGTGGTCTGGAGCCAGGGCAAAGCCGTGATCTGCTGCCTACACATCCCTGCCTGAAGCATGCAGGCTGCAGATCGTGGCTCTGCCCTGGCTCTGGACTATGCTGTCACTGCCAGGGCCGGGCTCTAGAGCAGCTCCCTACCTTCTGGCGCACCTTGCCCAGCAAGGGTGGTGCCAGGGAAGGGGCTGGGGGGCTATAGCAACCCCATAATTCCCCATAGCCACCCCCCACAGTGGCGCTGCTGCCCACCCTGCACAGGCAGCAGCAGCTGATCATACTCCACTTCCACCTGCAGGATACCCCCCTCAGTGCCCCCACCAGAAAGGGACTGGCACTGCTGCTGCCCACTAGAGCTGCTGGGGCCAGTCTCCACAGAAACCGCAGTCTCCCACTATCACAGTGTGACTGCTGCTGGGGTCTCCATGGAAACTGGCCCCAGCCACACAGGCAGGGGCTGCTGGAAAATGGAGTTCATTGCTGGCTGGATTCAGCCCATGGGCCGGACTTTACCTGCCCTTACTCTAAAGATACTTCAAATACAGGAAATGGTCCATTTTAGCTAGGAAACTGCCAAGAACTAGATTTTCCTTTTTTGAGCTGCCAGTTAGGCAACTAAAATCTGGGGTTTGAAAACCTTTGTCTTGCATTATTTGTAAACAGAATGATGATTTCACAAGTTTTTGCTAAAGTGATATTGCTATACGATTCACTCTGTCCGCTTCTATCTCCCTTAGGTATGATATACTAACTGAATTAAAAAGTAGTAAAAACACTTTTTGTAATTGAATCCTCACAGTTAGAAGATCTGATGAGTGCCTTTTAACTTAGTTTCTTTTCAGAATAGAACTATGCTGTTAACAAAATTACAACCTTCAGAAACCATATATCGTTCTGAATGATTCATAGTGGTATTCTATTAATTGTGGAAAATGTAGATAGCATAAAAGGAGAAATGTTTTTGTTCTATAAGGTAAAAACTTTTAAAAGTCCCCACCCACAAAAATAGACTATTCAAAAAACAACAGCTTTCAAGCAGAAAAAATATTGGAGGAGTCGTCAAAGATCATTTTATGCTACTCTTGAAAGATAACCATTTCAGATTTATTTTATCATCATTTGCTAGTTTTGTTTCTAATATGTACTTTGTCTAATTTCAGATTGTAGAACTAGAGGACAGTTTAATGCATTTTCATACCACTTTCGGGGAAGACGCTCTCTTGATTACAGCTTCCAGGAGGACAAGCCCTTAAAGAAAGCAAAAACAGTAAAAACAGTAAGGTAAGGGTTTATATAATGCAAAGTATGGGAAAGGATTTATTTTTTCAAGTAAGGAAAGCTGAATGCTTTGTTGTAAATGCAGTCTCTATTCCATAGGTTTTTTGATAAATTTAATTTTGACAGATCTAAATATCCAGCAGCAGTAGTGCTCACCTTCCAGCTCAGCATCAGTAATAATAATAATAATTATACCAGTAATTCAATCCTAGTTTTTTTTTCCTCAAAAGAAATATGGACTAACAAAGGTAAAGGGAGTAATTTGTAGGTCTTTGTTACATCCACTTGCCAGGAACATGCTCAAACTCCTGCTGTTCTTATAATGATCTAAGCAGTGAGTTATATGTAGTCCAGCCTCTGTCTCCCCACATGTCACTTAACACTTAATTAAAAATTAGGCCAGGCCAGAGACTACAGAAGAGAAATCAGTAATAGTGGATCTTTTCAGAGCAGGGACTGTGGAGAGGTGTGTTGTCAAGGTGATGGTTGTGGCTTCCTGATCCTTAATTTTCTCCAGCACTGATATAAGTTAGAGAAGCCTAGAATCTGTTCTAGTCTGACAACTGGTAATGGCTCATAAGGGGCCATACCCTGATTGCATATTACTAAAGTAAAGTGGAATCTGCTTTATCCTGACATATCCTTTCTTTGCCTTACTCTGCTGTGGTATATTGGAGTCAGTCGATGCAGGAACCATAACTGTCTGCTTTATGTCTGAGACCTGTTCTTTATCCCAAGGGAATTTTTGGACTGTCAGTGGCAGCAAATTTTAGCTCCTCTGCGATATCTGGAGCTGAGAGGAGGACACTTTGCTTTTGTGTGTTTTTAACTCTAGGAGGATGTCCAGTCCTTTGCATAGTAAGAGCCCATCGTGTCTCCTTTCTGTTAAGAAGTTGTGTTCCTTGTGGCCTAGTTACCACATGCTGCATCTGTTAAGCAAGCTTCTTCAATTATAACTCTATTGGATGATAGTGGTTCCCAAGAATCTTACCTTTATATGGCCCGTTTTAAGGAAAAAAATATCCACATTTTTAGTGCATAATTCAACAATAAAATCAAGCCTTGACCTCTTCACTCTTCCTCAGAAGTGTTGGAATCCCCTCAGACTGAAAGAACAATCAGAATGAAACAGATTCTTATGTGGAATTTGCAGTATATTATTTGTATTTTATATGTATACATCTGAAAAAACTTTTGCCAGGTTCTCTTACACCTGTTAAGCACATAGTAAACTTAGCTGCCAAAGGCTGTGGACAAAAAGAAACTTGCAGCAGCTTCAAAAGGGGAGGGGAAGTTGCTACTTAGGAGCACGTTGAACAGCTGATACATTGCACCTGTTATGTGTACATGGACCTGTAGCAGTAGATGGGTAGCAAAACCACTCAAACTTTAACCCTGCTTCATCCAAGGTCAAAGCTGAGGTGATTTACCTCACTTGTATTGCTCTGGAACCATGCAGACATAGCAGTTGCAATGTAACCGCTGATTCATATTCCCCAGTCTCCCTGTCTCCTTTTGAAGCCACTCCAAGTGAGTGTTTGCCTAGACCCAAGTATGATTCTCTTTCACCCTGCTTCAATCCCTGAAAAACTGTTAATATAGAGGGTGGGTCTCCTCCTCACTGCTAGGAGCTCCGATTTTACAAGAAAAATGACAGTCAAGCTAAATTATTCTGGTCCTTTCAATTCAATTCATTTTCTTCTCAAGCCAAATAATCAGTAAAGCAAGAGTGATCCCAGCTTGCTCCAGTTTGTGCTTTATCTTAACACTTCGGTGGAAGCTGTACTCAGGAAATGAGAATACAGCATAGAACAAAATTAAAAATACAGAACATTGTCTGACCATACATTCAATTTCTACCTATAATAATCTGTGAGCCAGAACAACTGTTACAGAAAATTAGTAAATGCAAACAGGAATCAAAACAGTGCTTACAGGTTTGATTTGTGCTAACTACAAATATATGCATCTCAGGTCCTTGGCTATTTGAACAGTCTTTTAAAAATATTTATGTTTTTAAATAAGCAGTCTTTCTCCTTTCAGTTGCTGCTAGTGAAGAGTACTTAGTCACAGCAAAAAGTAATAAAATATAAATTCTCCAACAGAGCATTTTAGCACTTCCCACTATCTAGCCAGATAAATTTATCTTCCTTGGAGAGAAAAGTCATATTTGAAGTAAATTTGGTCTTTCTATTTGCTATGCATACTTCAGTCTTTTAATAATAAATCTATATACTAGCAGGCCCCAGTGATGTAGGTAGACATAGAATGAAAAAGACTCTGACCCTAAAGAATTCATCTTCTGGAAGATGAAGCTAAGACAGGTTGTTTTGAGATGTCTAGTTGAAGCAACAACGTAAAAGAAGGTACCACGTAATGTGG
>NW_017729027.1:51159198-51159408 GCF_001723915.1 Gavialis gangeticus | reverse complement strand
CAGGTTGTTTTGAGGTGTCTAGTTGAAGCAACAACGTAAAAGAAGGTACCACGTAATGTGGGGCCCCTGCAAGACACGCTAGGAAATCTAGTCATCACACCAGATGGCAAAGCTAACCTGTTTAATGACTTCATCTCCATTTTCCTGAGCAGGGACCGGATCAGCCCCCACCCCCCCACCGGGTCCCCCTCAGGCCCCAGGGGAGGTGCA
>NW_017729027.1:51158092-51159187 GCF_001723915.1 Gavialis gangeticus | reverse complement strand
CTGCTCAGGTCCCTTCCGACCCTAGAAACTATGAAAAAAAGTTCCTTTCTCATTTGTTGTTGTTTTTCAGAAAGAAGTTAATTGAAAGGCCTTGAATGGTGCTTTGATGTCTATGCTGGCATAGGCGACTGGTAGGGGGTGCATATGACCCTCTTGATGGGGCCAGTCCCCCCCCAACGACCAACACTGATGCTGTTGGCAGGGCTGGTGCCCCCCCCAACGGGCACCGCCATCAGTGGCTTCTGTGGGTGCCCCCTCAGATTCAGGAGGCATCAGTCGCTTATGTCTGCTGGCACGTTATACCACTAGCTACAGTACACTGCCCCTCTACAAAAACACTTATTCCAACAGCAAACAAAAATACTGTCTCTTCTATAGTTGTATATACCTGATCAAATTAGAACTACACTAACATATATCCAGTGATGAAATAACTTCATTGAGAGCTGGGAGGTTGCCCCACAGCAACTTTGTCTCATAATATTGCAGCAGCTTTCAACCATATATAAATGTAAATATTAAGGAGAAATTATTAAGAATAAAAAATACTCAACCACTGTAACTTCACTTCATTGACTGTTGGAAGTTGTACTCAATTAGAGAAGCACTATAGACTTTCAGACTCTCCTTTTGTGAGTAAACTTTTATCAGCATATTAAAATTCCCATAACATAAGCAATAATGGACAGGTTAAAGATCCTGGTCCCATTTTATAAGAATATAAAGTTGCTGAGTCCAACAAAATGAAAGTCAAAAGAAGAAAAGAAAAGAGAAGAAAAGAGTCTTCTGAACATTTAAAAAAAAATAGCAGTAGGGAGGAAACAACTAGGCAAGAATTTTTCAGGTTGGTAAATGAGAAGCTATTTGTATAAATCAGGTTCTAGGGATATATTGATCTCTAGTGTCAGGGCCTTGTTACATGTTAATTTTAGGCATCTCATGGAGCTGTTAAACCCGGAACTGTCCACATATTAACACCTGAAACTAGTTTTAAGCACTATTTAGGTGGCGTAAAATTACACCATTGCAGCCTAGGTCTATCTCTGATGCATGTTACCCCACTTGTGTTACACTGATGTGTAGCCACCCCACCCC
>NW_017729027.1:51152722-51157464 GCF_001723915.1 Gavialis gangeticus | reverse complement strand
GAAGCTATTTGTATAAATCAGGTTCTAGGGATATATTGATCTCTAGTGTCAGGGCCTTGTTACATGTTAATTTTAGGCATCTCATGGAGCTGTTAAACCCGGAACTGTCCACATATTAACACCTGAAACTAGTTTTAAGCACTATTTAGGTGGCGTAAAATTACACCATTGCAGCCTAGGTCTATCTCTGATGCATGTTACCCCACTTGTGTTACACTGATGTGTAGCCACCCCACCCCACCCACTCCCCCATACCCACTGGCTCAAATTGGGCCCACTGCCCCATCCCCACCCTCTACAGCACCCCAGGGCCCCACTCACTGGCACCCTGCCTACTTATTTGTGGCTGCCTGCAATGTCTGTTCTGGGGGAGCAGGCAGGAAAGGGTTAACCTGCCTGCCTGGCTGTCCCAGCTGCTGCTGTCTGGGCAAGGCTCAGCCCCTAGAGAGCAGCAGCTCTGTGGAGACAGAGGGCCAGGCAGGCAGGTTAACCCTTTTCTGCCTGTTCGCAAGACAGCACAGGCAGCCACAGGTAAGTGGGGATGGGGCAGGGGAAGCCGAGAATGGGGGGAGGGGGGCAAGGGGAGGGTTCTTACTTCTCAGTTCTCCAGGCCCCTGCTGGCCTGAAAGTGTGTATACTCCAGACTTGAGCAAGGACACCAATACATTTTTGAGCAGTTCACAAAATATAACAAGGCCCTAAGAATGGTGTTACTCATAGAGATATCTGTCCTGTAACATCTACAGTCCTCTGGTGCAGCAGTCTAATCCAGAGGAGTTAGAATAGTAAATCTTTTATAAGGAGAACATGATACAGTACTGCTGGGAGAAATAAAAATCCCTATCTGCAGGAATGGAGTTTACTGCATTGAAGTGCCTAGGACAAGCATTTCTAACCTGTTTCCATAGAGGAGTTGCTTCTTATCCAAAGCATGTCAGAGTTCCCTCTACTCCCTCCAACAACTGAATAACACTCTTTGGAAACAGTAGTTTTTATGGTATTAGGAAAATGTCAAATACTGCTTTTGTTTCTTTTAATGTGTTTTTGTAGTTGGAAGCTGCAGGGAGAGCTAGACTCCTGTGATTAGCCAGCTCTGAAGACCACAAAAAGTACTTTAAAGCAGGGTTCCTCTTCTTGAGCCCCTACCCCCCCCTTGCATGCTATAAAATCTCCATGGATCACCTATGTCCTGTGGAGCCGCCTCTGCCTCCTAGGTGGGAGAGGACCAGCTTGGATCCTCCACCCTACCCACTTGGTCCCAGGTGCAGTGGGCAGGGCTCAGTGGTGGGGAGCCCTGGGACCCTACTCACCTGAGCACTAGCAGCATGGAGACTCACCTGCAGCGCTGCCTGCAAGAAGGAGGCTGCGGGCCTGGGTGGGGTGGGCTTGTCCCTGCCACACTCCTTCCCCTTTCTTCAATTTCAATTGAATGAAATTATTACTTAATTTTGATTTGGAAACAGAGCCTAAAAGGCTACCAAACTTCGATATTTTGGTAATTGAGCACATGCACTATGCAACATGTACAGTGTAAATAAAGATAAGGGAATATTCATAGAAAATTGTCCTTTAGCAGCTACTTGTTACTTTTCGTACTCTTTGACACATTTTAATTTGCATTCTTCTTCTGATCCGGATAGAGTATTTTTTCTGTCTGCCTCATTTTCAGTAACCAGAGCAGGTGGGGAAGATTAGACCGTTTGTTGTAAAAAAACAAACAAACAAAAAAACAAAAACAAAAAACAAAAAAACAAAAAACAAAAAAAAACCCCAGCTGGATTACTTGAATTCTGGCATG
Source organism: Gavialis gangeticus (assembly GCF_001723915.1). NCBI lineage: Eukaryota > Metazoa > Chordata > Crocodylia > Gavialidae > Gavialis > Gavialis gangeticus. The sequence continues at coordinate 51,155,666 of NW_017729027.1, read as the reverse complement.
CTAGGCTGGTTATGTGAAGAGGGCTAATTTAGATTAAAAGAATGTGAAATCTAATGGGCTGGAACACATACCAATTAGTGTTTGCTCTTAATGTAAACAGAATAATTTTTGATCATACATTTTGTTTTGCATAATGATTCCTCACCATCCATTCGTGTTGTAAATATCTCCTAGCTTCTGGGGGAAACGTTACTTATCCAGAAATGTTTGGTGATGTGACCCTACTGCATGGTCTCTGAGCATTTAATGTAGTAATTTGTTGAATGTAATTAATACTAGCTAAATTTTAACTGTATAATTATTTTTTCCAAATAATCTACTAGTGCCAGATGCAGCAAATTTCCACAATGGCTTCGGGCATATTTTCATTGAAGATTGAACTGATTAAAATTATTTAATAATTCAAATCTCTCAGATGATGATTTTGCCTGTGCAGCAGGCAATAGATAAGTGGCTCTAAGTTATTCTGCTGTATAAAATAATTTGAGTTCCCATGTTACTTAGATTGGAAACAGGCATATATAAAGCATTGCTATTTGCTTTGTAGCATGTAAACTAGCTTTTTCCATTTTTTAAAGATTGAGGTTTTTAGGTAGAGGCGATTTTTTTTTTATTTTTTTTTTCTGTCTATACATAAGCCAAAATTATAACACAAGTCTAAATGCAATGCTGATTACAAATACATCATTGGTGAGCTTTCATTCTGGGCTTTTTTTTTCAGCTTAGCTATTTCACTACTACTTTTTCTCAGTGCCTCATAGTATATATCCTGGGAACTGCACTGAAGACAACTATTTTCTCTCCTAAACATAGAATCATAGAAAATTAGGGCTGGAAGGAACCTCTGAAGGTCATCTATTCCAGCCCCTTATGTGAGAGAGGACTGTCCCTATCCAAACCATACTGTATAAATCCTTGTCTAATCTATTATTAAAACTACATAGTCAACTGTTAAACACTACTATGTGGTGTAGCTCCCTAACCTGCTACGAGTAAAGTAGGGGGACAGTGATGGGTGTTACTGGAAGGGTTGGTGGGTAAAATATGCTAGAGAGGTCCAAGGAGGGGGGCCACCCACCCTCCTCCCCTCCCCACTAGCCCCCCAATCCATAGCAGTGTGACCACTGAGTAAAATTCCTTCCTTACACCAAATGTGGAAATTGATCTGAATTCGAGCAGATGGACAAGAACCTTTATTCCTGAACCTCAAAATTCTAGTCCCAATAGAAGCACCAATTTCTTAATTTTTGTCCCTTCAAGTTCTTGCTATTTCCTCATATGCTTCCTTGGTGACCTACCTATCTGTCCATTGCTTTCATGCTTTTCTTTTGCATTTGAGGCATCCTAGAATTGTGATGTGCAGCTACATTGGTCTATTCCCATCTTTCTGATGTTTCCATCACGTTGGAACAGCTTCTTGTTGGGCTTCCAATATTGTGCCCTTTACAAGCTTCTCGGCCCCCTGGTTGACTTTATCTTTCCATGGTACCAAGTCTACTTGAGTTGCAGGAAGTCTGCTTATTTTAAATCGGGTGTCTTAGTTGTGCTGACCTTTTGCTTATCCTGTCTCAGGATCATGAATTCTGTCATATTGTGATCACATTTTATCCCAAATTCCCCATCATCTTCCCGTCCACCAATTCTTCCCTATTGATCACAAGGTCCAAGGTAGGCAATCCCCTATCTGTATCTCTCAGGGCCTCTGGCTAGTCAGGCCCAACCGAGCCAAGCTCTTGAGCTTCCATACCTGACCCTGATCCTGGCCTAATGTGATGACCCCAGTTCTCTGTAACTGGACTGGCTCCTGAGAGCACCACTCTGCCCTTTTAAGCACACCTGCAAACTCAGGCTGCAGGCATGCCTTGATAACAGCCTCAGTATGCTCCAGCAAACCTTGCATACACTGCTGTCTCTGGTTATCTTGGGTCCTGACTTGGCTTTGGCTTTCCGTAACGCTGTTCTTGGATCTTCCCTGGAACTGAGCACCCGGCTGTCTGATTCTCCTGGCTCCTGACCTCAGCTTGCACCCCAGACTACATCTCACAGATCTCCATTCCCCTGAACCAGACCCTGACCTGATGCTCTGGTAACCTGTATCCCCACCTAGCTGACCCAGTGGTTGCCCTTCAGGGGCCTATCTACAGACCCAGCTGCCTATGTCTCGGCTGAACCCTTACAGTATCCTTGGCCTTGTGGAACAGAAAGTTGCCCTTCTCCACACAAGTTAGGAACAGACTTGAGATCTTATGTTTCACTGTATTTTTCTTCCAGTTGGTGACTGGAAATTGAAGTCTTCCATCAGTCTTCCATAATTTTTGGACAGATTGTCACCTCTTTGAAGAGGTCCAACACTTCCTCCTGGCTTGACAGTCTATAATAAATTCCCACCATTACGTCAATGCTGTATCTTTCACCTCTTATCTTTACCCAAATCCATTCTGATCTGCTACCTTTTCCTGGGAACAAGGGTATGTATTTCAGACGTACTAGGCAGTGTCAAAATCTTTTCTCCCAACCCTGTCCTTCTAAAACAGAATATAGCCCTCAGTGTTGATTCCTAGTCATAACATGTGTCCCAGTGTTGAGCAGATTTTTCTTGCTCTTTCCCTTCTTGATTGTTTGTTCTGTTGCTGGAGGGTTTTGTTCATTGTCCCTCATGATGAACAAAGAACTCCTTACTAGGTTGTCCAGACAACACCCAGAAATGCTCTTTCCCATTCTGGTTGGATGGATCCCATCTCTTGATAGCAGTCTTCCTCCCCCAGAACATCTGCCTCTTCTCAAAGAGTCCAAGGCTTTAACATTGACATCGTTGTGTCAGCCATGAGTCTAGTTATAGATACAATAACCCATGCCTGGGTCCTTAGCTTCTACTGGAAGGATTGACGAGAACACCACTTGTGTTCCAAGCTTCTTAATCTTCCTTCCCGGAAGGAATTTTCCT
>NW_017729027.1:51144495-51147722 GCF_001723915.1 Gavialis gangeticus | reverse complement strand
AAAGAGTCCAAGGCTTTAACATTGACATCGTTGTGTCAGCCATGAGTCTAGTTATAGATACAATAACCCATGCCTGGGTCCTTAGCTTCTACTGGAAGGATTGACGAGAACACCACTTGTGTTCCAAGCTTCTTAATCTTCCTTCCCGGAAGGAATTTTCCTTCCTTTCTTACAATCTCTGATCTGCTCAGTGCTATTTCTGGCCATATCATTTGTGCCTACATGCAGAAAGCAGGAAGGGGTAGTGGTGTAAGGAATAGACGAGTTCTGGGAATCCTTCTGTAACATCCTGAATACAGGCTCCAGGCAGAAAGCACACCTCCCAGGACCTCAAATCTGGACAAAAAGACTGATGTTTGTGTCCACCACATAAATGAGTCACGTACCACCACCACACTCCTCTTTTTTCTCAGTGCAGTGATGTTAGAGCCCCTGCCTGCTCTTCTTGCTCTCTAGACTGCTGGATTCTCTGCATCTTGCATGCTGATGTTTAACCTCTGCCTCTTCTCCAGCTGTTCTACTGAAGAGTGCCTGAAAGTGGTTACTGATTGCAATCCATTTCTCTTGAATTCAGGGACCTTTTTCCTTCTAGAAGTCCATATTGCCACTTCTTTTCCCTTTGGCCTCTCTAGTGCCAGTTTCTCACAATTCCTATCAAAAAAGTCTTCATTTTCCATAATAGCATGTAGCATGGATACCCATGCTTCCAAACCTTCAATCTGTTCCTCCAAGATAGACGGATCTTGGAGGAAATAAAATAAAAAGGTCTTGACCCTCTGAGAGGAGCACGGATGTGGCACATCCCATGCAAGTAACAACGGTTGATCCCATCTCCATTAATGCCTCCTGTGCTCCCTGGAAGACACCTGGGCTGCTGAAAACAGAACAAAAGTAAAAAGACCCACACACGCAGATAGAGAGGAAGATTCCTGGGAGCAAGGGAGCAGGGCTCTATTTGCTTCTTCTCTGTTCACAAGGGGCTACCTTTTATAAGGCTGTGTAGCCTGGCCCTGCCTGACTACTCCCCTCAACTACCTAAACCATCCCCACTTGAAGCAAATCACTCCCCACACAGCTCTGAGCACAAACCCTGTCAAACAGTTACTCCAAAAACAGGCACAAGGTAAAACCCACAGACACCACAGATCACATAAGGTTGAAGCATCCTATCCTCAAATCTATAAGGTCCTGATCATAATTCACTGTGTAGGTGCTTAATAGGATTTAGACAAAATTTAGGATATGTAAAGTGTATATAAACAGTCCAAAGGTGGCAAAAAGACAGAATGTGACTAACCTATTGGTTATGACACTTGGTTGTGAAGGGGGAGTCCTAGTTCTAGTTTCTGGTGGCAAGAGTGTTTATGCATCTTACAGTAGATAGCCACTTGGGGGGAAAAAACTCCAGAAATAACTGACAGCAAAGACCAGCACCCAAATATATCACTTCAAAGAGAGTGCTGTACTAACTGGGCTACAAAGTCAGGTTCCTTTTTGCTTCTTCAGTGAGCCAGCTTCAACAGGAGGACTGGAGGTGGAAGGTGACTTTTATTCAGCCTAGTCTGGGAGTAAAGGCACTGCCCCCAGAGGTGGGAGATATGGGTTTGAGTCCTTTCAGGCTGATGAAGGCCTATCACCCAGGCCTCTCACTTTCTAGACAAGTCCTTAAGGCAAGTGCTCCTTGGCAAACCATGTTGTTGACTTTGTTGATTAATTGTCCTCTCCTTGGGGCTTAGGCCTAGTGGTTAAACGTAGATCACCTGCAAGTGGATTAGGATGTCACCCTCCCCACCCTTACACGCACACCCTTCAGTTTTAACTGGCTTAAGAAAAAAAATTATGGATTTACTTGGACCCTGAGCCCAGGTCCAGCTACAATCACACTGTTTTATTTATGAAAAGAGAGAAGGGCATTTAATTGTATTAGTCTGAAGCCATGAAGAAGGCACCTTAGAGTCTATTGAGAAAGCTTGTGAAAGTTTATTCAGAGAGACAAGATTTTTGTAGGTACTGGCCTAGTTCATTAGATACTAAGCACCCTGACACCCTGCTCTGCCTTCTGCCTGTTGTATTTATGTGCTTCATAAATATAGGACTTGGCCATTTATTGTATTCTTGATAGTCCCTAAAAATACACAACAAAATTAAAGTGTCAAATGGAGTTGATCTTCTGATATTGTTACCTCTTGTTGCAGTTCTACAAAACAGGGTAAATATTTTAATAACGCCACTTTGTCATCTGAGGAACATATGAAAGTACCTGTGTCAAATGACTTCAGAGAATTTGTTTTGGAAATGCAAAAAACTATTACAAGCCTCAGAAACCAGGTAAGGGGAATATAACAAACATTTTTCATCTTTAAGTTTAATTTAGAATGTTTTGAACTCTATAAGTACATTTTCAAAGGACATTATTGCTCCTAGAGTATTTTTAAAATACTTAGTCTTCTGTGACATCATCCAAAAAATATCTGATCAAAATGCAACACAGCATAGCATAAAATTGTTGATTATTTTTTGTAATTTTTTATATCTTGCACTAAGCAGAGATAAACTGTAGATGCCTGTCTCTGAAACAGTAAAGCAGTACATTTCAGTCTCCATCTGTGAAACTGCGTATGGATTTAGGGTGGGCTTTTCCCTACTTCCAATGACTTTATGGGGATTAGTAGAATTTTCTGAATACAGATAAAGGGTGAGTGTCTAAGGGAAATCTACCTACTGTGACATATCTGTGCTAAAGTATACAGTTGATATAAAATGAAGGCATGTATGTCATTTTGGTATATGCCATTCTTCCACAGAATGCTGTAAAAGAAGTGTCTTTATGTGAGAGTAGGTAAAATAACTTATAAAACATATTACTACTCTGATTATTATGTCTATTTGAGATGTTTAAACACGGCAGAAAACTCCCAAGGTTGTTCAAAGTTATGAAATTCCAGTACATATAACTCCACAATAAATGTACTGGATACATGAAAGATTTAGAAATATTTATCTCTAATAAATAGAGGCCTTCTGTTTGAAGGTGCAGTTTAGTAGTAGTTTTATCTGCAGTTGGGTCCAGCTCTGCAGATTTTCAGGTTAATTATCAAAATGCAGGCACAAATTACATTACATAAAGGCACCCCTTGTGTATTTGGAAATATACCCTTTCTGGTAAGGGTGGCTGTAGCCAGACCAGGCCCCAGTTATGGTAATGATGCTTACTGGTAGCCAAGTGA
>NW_017729027.1:51131429-51139495 GCF_001723915.1 Gavialis gangeticus | reverse complement strand
TGGCACAATGGTGGGTTGCCTCATCTTTTGTTTCTTGAATGCTGAGGGTGGTTCCAAGGGCTGGGTCATTGGTCCAGGTATTGGTGTTGATGGTTTGGTCATTCAGAGGGAGCTATTTTTAGACCTACTGCCATTGTCTTTCCAGCACCCTCATTCATCCCCATTCATTCAGGAACCAAGTTACATAGGAGGGGTAGTATGAGTCATAGGTTACACAACAGGGCATGTGGACAAGGTGGAGACTTGACAAACAAAATGGAAACTTGACATGAGTTATGCTAACTTACATATGTAGGCCTAAATCATATAGTACTAGTAAAACAGTAATATAGAACAGTAAAAATCAATATAAACATAATAATTTTACAATATAAAGAAGAAGAAAAACAAAAGAAATACAACTTGCTACCAAAATAAAATGCCGAAGCTTATCCTATGTCTTAGCTCACTTATACTTATCTACAGGGAATAGAGAGGGAGAGACAAAGTCAGAAATGGTCGAGGAAGGGGAGGGAATGCATTTTAAAATTAAAAAATGGGGTTTTGCTACACTTGCTCTGGCCTTGCTTCTCAGTCCATGCCTCTTCTCAGTTGTACCTCACTCTCTTGGGGCATAGTCACAGCTCCAGCCCTGTCACTTCCTTAAGGTACAAGCTTTGATCCTTTCGGCCCTTAACCTGCCCTGTCTCATCCTTAAGGTGCAGGCTTTGGCTGCCTTGGTCCTTAGCCAGCGCCTATATTAACTGTAAGGTGCAGGCTCTGGCCCTTCTGGCCCTTTGCTTAACTCTTGTCTCACCCTTGGGGTGCAGGCCCTAGCCCACTTGACCCTTAGCATTCCCCTGTCTTGCCCACTATGGGCTCAGAACCCACATTGCCTCCCAGGCATCCTTGCGTGGCTTCCAGTCCTCCCCTACAGCCACAATCCACTCCTTTGGTAATAAACCTAACTAACACAAATATAAGCCATCCACTTCCCAAGCTAAAATTTATCTCCACTCAGGGTTATAAATTGAGTGGAGTGCCCCCACTCCAAGCCATACTTCCCCTTTAGCTGTCTCCATGCAGCTCCACTGAGTAGATTGGGTGTCCGTGGGCTGAGTTTTCTGAAGTCTCTCCCTCCCCCACGAGTTCCTTCCCCTGCAGCCTCCAGGGTCAGACTGTTCTCCTTGCTCTATGCAGTGGTCTTATGCATCTCTAAGCACCTTCCCTTCCAGCCATGCGGCTCCTCGGCCGCCCTTTGCTCAATGGCCAGCCTGCCCTCTGCTGCTGCCGCATGCTTAGCCTGCTGCACTTTCCACTTAAAGTAGCAGGAGCCTCTGGCTCCCTGTCACAGAGGCATTTTTTAGAAATAACTAGAATTATTATCCAAATATTAAGTTCTAAATCAAAACTCAAGATATGAATGTCTCTCAGCTTTTTGAGCATCTGTAGCTGAACTGTACAGCTGTAGACAATTTCTAAACTGGAGGACAAAACAATAAGTTCAGATGACCTAGGCTTTCCATTCTTTCTACAGAGGGGATGTTCCAGCCCTTCATTTGTCATACAGAATTGCTTTGGAAGAGAGCTAGTGTTATATAAATGGCCTTTCTTTCCTTAGACTCTGTGAACTAAGTATTCTCAGGGGAGTGGAGATCTCATTTCATGATTTCCTGGGAATGAAACTGGTTGCAAGTAGTTCTTGTCCTTTTATGGTTTAATGTTGATGACTATTTTGCATCAACAATTACTTTTACACTTACTTAAACTCTTACTAGCAGCAAGCTTCATGGAAATTACAGCCAGAAGAGATTACCAGATTGCCTAATCTGACCTCATATGCATCTGGCAGACATTAAGTTTTGCCAAAGTCCAAAAGCTTTATTTGTGGTGACTGTTTCAGCTGGTCATCTCTTCAGAGTTGCCACGATATGATTTAGTTACATTGCCTCCCAGAGCAGAGGTTGGCAACTTTTTGCTACTTTGGGTTGCTCTTTGCAACCCCGTTCTCATTGCAGGCCACAAGTCTCTGCCTCCTTGAATGGCCAGCTGCCTTTACTTGCCCTTGCCGCTGATCCCCATCTTCTCTGCAGTGAGGATACATGCAGACAAGATGAAGAAGCAAGCTCCGCATCGGAGGGGAGTGCTGCAGGGAAGATGACAATACTTCAGAGCTCCATGCCATCAGTCCCGTGTGCCACATTGGTTACCTTCATGGGCCACAGGTTGTTACCCCCTGCCCTGAAGCACAGAACTAAAACTTTTAAAAAATTGTCTTCTGGATTTCAAAGGCTAAACTGTCCTGTAGGGAGAATAATTTAATCTTTTGTAATAAATAAATGGGACTTTTTATTGAAAATAGGATTTTTTTTTATACATTGCTGCAATACAAAGGAAGAGAGAACTATCCTGTATTTTGTCCTTCAGAAGCCTACTGCCCCTGTGACAGAGAGTATTAAATACTATGGGCTGGCATATCCCTACCACAGTGGCATACCGAGAGCAGGGAGAGGAGCATGGGAGGGGGCTATGGCCCCCAGGTGCCAGCTTGGGGGGGCTCTGGCTAGAGAGACTGGGGTGCCTCCCACGTTTTGTGCATGACCCGCTTGCCCACCTGGTGGGTTTTGGCTTGCTTTGGCCGGCTGGAAATTCCAGCTGCCGCCCCTCCCCCTGCAGCAGTGTGCCGCACTGCTAATTCACCTGCGGAAGTGCTGTGGGGTGGGAGGCAGGGTCCCATACAGGCTGATTTGCCTTGGGCCCTGCACCCTGCTCAGATTGTTCCTAGGAGGGGGGTGGGCACAAATGCAAGCATTGGCCCCTGGGCGCCGGAGACCCTCGATATACCAACTGCCCTACCATTTTCAGCATATCCATTCCTCCAGAATGGAGATTGTCTTTTAGGCAAGTTGCTGCCCTTATGCAATAAAAGGAGCTTTGGACATATTAAATGTGTGCACTTTTAGTTATGATCCCAAAGGCCAGACAATATTACAGCTGCTTTGCACCATCAAATAAGCATGAATGTTAGGGAAGATGGAGAAGAGACGGCTGTCAATAAAGAAGCAATTCATTCAGTATTCTATGGCCTAATACTGTAATCTTTTTCTTTAGACAGAATTATGAATTTCTTTGCATACTTGTCAGTTGTTTAAATGGTCATGTGATTCATGCCATCACATCTCCAGTAAGAAAACTGTAGTATTCTATTGCATAGATTCTTTCCATTTTCTCTCTTCAACCTTTTAGTATTTCAGGAATATATTAACTAAGTTGTAAGTAGGATGCTCAGTAATGTTCCTTTTGTATTATCTCTATATAAAGTATCTTAAAAAAGAAAAGCTTTATTTTGATTTGATGCCTAATTTTAATTCCTTCTGTTTTCAGATAAAGAAACTTGAATCACGTCTCAGTAGAACAGACTGCACTGATGAAAAGGGTAAATCATATTCCACCAATGAAACCTGGAAAAGAGACCCTTGTACAATGTGTGAATGCAAAGTGAGTATGTTGAAATTGGCTTTCGGGGCTTAAGTTATGTCATGGTTTGCTTTTGCATCTCAACTGCTGATTTTATGCCCCCAATTTTTATTCCATTTTTAAATCTGAAGGATTTTTTTTAGGAAAACAGATGCTCTTTAAACACTTATTAATTATAATATAATATAATATATATAACTTCCATTCACTGTTTTGCTGATACCTGCAAAATTGTCAGGTACAATTAAGAATGATGCAGTATAATATAAGCTTCTTTCAAAAGCAGTTTCTTAAATGTATATCATTTAATAAAAGTTTGTATACTATAATATCGACATTTCAATTTTTACCTTTCTTGAACGGAAGAATAATGTAATATATCAATAGTGCTCAACTTATCCGGGCCAACAGGCCAGGTAAGTGGCATGGGACCAGTCCACAGGCCAGATCCGGTGCATGAGGTCGGTCTGTGGCAGGATTCACTGGCAAGCCAGTCTTTTGAGTCCCCTCCAGCACAAGGGGCCAGTCCCAGCTGCAGACCCAACCCTGCGCACCAGCCCTGGCTGGAGACCCAACCGCCTGGGCTGGATCCTACTGCGGGCCCAAACTCACACACCAGCTCTTGCCACAAACCTGACGTTGCATGCCATGCCATCTGGCCCACAGTGCTCCCTATGAGTTCAGAAGTTTGGCAGAAGAATGGTGGCAGCATTAATTGCTGTGGCTCCCAGAACCAGAGCCACAGCAATTAATGCTGGCACCACTCTCCTGCCACCAAATTTCTGGAGCCCCACAGGCTGGAAGACATGGCTCCATTGACCAGATGCAGCCTGTACACCATAGGTTGAGCATCACTGTAAATATACTGAGAAATAGTTTTGATTTTAGATGTAATTGATTTTATATATGGTTTATTCAGAGAGATTTACAAAAGTTTCCTCTAACAGCCAATTTAACATACAACCCTCAACAAATTATACAGAACTTATCTCAGTAGAAAGAATGGTTCTGAACACACTATTTTTTTTTGTTTTGTAAATCTGGCTAAATAATGTGTTAAACTTACCTTTTTTTTCTTACCCCAGGTTGGTCAGGTTACTTGTTTTGTAGAATCATGTCCTCCAACTGACTGCGCTGCACCAGTAAAGGTCAAAGGAGCTTGCTGTCCAGTCTGTTTAAAGCAAACTATTAGCAAGGGAAAGAAGCCATAAAACTTCTTTTAAGAATTTAGGATGCATCCTTTTTCAAGCATATCAATGCCTGCTGATAGCAGTTACAGGTAACCACAGGCTTAAAATGACAGCAAGAAATCAGGATTTACATGATGACTTTCTAAAGGTGCTGTAATAGTGTGAGACAATGTGTTGTTTTGTTCCTTGCCCATAAAAGAGATAATCACAATGCAAAAAATATTGAAAGGGAAATGAAGCCGATAGGTCAATAATTTTGTATTAAACTTCTCAGGTTAGTCAAACTGAAACTGGTGCTACTTCTAAAAGAACACTGTCAAATGTTGAGAACCCAAACTGATTTATCTTAAAATTAATACACCATGACATTAGTACACCATCTCCTATCTATGAGAAATGACTTCAATAGTACTTTTTACACTTTCTCTTCTAAAACTTTCAGATTTGACAGGGAGAAGTAAAATAAAATATGAATAAACACTGTTCCCAGAACAAGGCCAATATAGGGTTAATATCTGCCCATTTCTACATTTGGATTCTGTAGTCAGTTATTTTTGTATATCACCAAAGAAAGTTTGCAGTTAAAGAACTTTCTTTTAATACAATAAAAAGGTAATTATCTTTTGATAAATTTTAAAAAAAATGAAATTACAAGGGAAGGAAATGCCGTGTTCCTAGAAAGCTATTAAAAATCGAATGCATAACAAAAAAAATTGGCAGTGTCTTGAATGTGGTTTTTTTTCTCACTTTAGGAAATAGTAAATAAATCATACTACATAGCATTTAATCTTAAAATGAACATAACCATTTTTGTCAAAACCTATGTAAATGCTTAGCTACTATTGTGATTCATTTATTTTAAATCATAGTAAAATGACCATCCAAAATCAAGTTTGTGCGCATGTCTCTCTTAATCTCAGACATGCTCACATACATAGTTAGTATTGGCCCTGTTCTGAAAACCTGAAAACAAGTTGCATACCATTTTGTATACAAAGATACCTACTGAATAATTTTCCATATTATCATAGGTTCTTTGCTATATTGTGGCACTGTTTGTGAAAAAAACAGCACAATGAAACATTAATAATTAATTGTGGATTGACTACTCATTTTCTGCCTGAAGAGGTATTTCAGTTTTTAGGGTTTCTCCAGTTTCATTTAACACACACACATTTTTAGCTCAGTCCTTATATCGACTTTCTGATCCACCATTTAACTTTGTTTTCCAGCTTACTACATTTTTAACATTATAGAATCTAGGTGGATGTTCATGTGTCCAATTGTGTACTTTTTAGCACTCCAATTTTCCATCTTGTTACAAAGAATATATTATATTAAGTGAAGGACAACTATCATACCTCATTTTACAGTTTTGTTTTGTATTTCATTTATAGTGCTTCTTCACAAAAAATCCCTAACTTAGAATATATGGCTCAGTCCTGAAGTGCTTATTCAAACACAAGTCCTGTTGAAGTTTATTATGTTCAGTGACTTCTAAATTAGTTGTTAGGATTTAAAGATCAGGGATTTGGTGATTAATGGAATCTGCACAAAAGTAACCAAGTGAGTCCTTTCAAAATATGTAAGCAGACTGAATGCTTAATTTGCATGATCTGTAGCAACCATGCAAGTTCCACTATAATATTTTGGCACATAATTTCCATGATTACGGTCTTTAATGTTTTATAATCTGATAATCTACATACTATGACAATATCAGTATATTACAAGCTTACTAGAGAGACTTTTGTCATGGCATAGTAAGAGTGATATGTACATATGAGTGGTGTGTTAAGCAAAGGTGTATGTTAGAGATACATGTGGTACTACAACTTACGTGTTTAAGAATATTTGAATTGATTTTTTACATAAAGTTTTGACTTAGGTAACCTTCTATTTTAATACTTTTAGAAATTGTGTTTGGCGAGCTTGTTTTGATAATCAGGACCTGTAGGGCTCGCCATTCCTCTTTCAGTTTGTTTTCGATATGCTGGTAGCTTGGTTTTGATGAAAATCTGTACCACATATCTCATCCTGCAAGCCCAATGAAGGTGGAACTTCCAGTTCCCTACAACAGGTATTCTCTAGAGGTAAGGCTGGTGAACTAAAGCAGTGTCATGATTAAAGTATCTGTATGGTTGTATAAACCAGTGACAGTAATATATCCAATAGGTTACCACTTCCATCTTTTATCCCTGATTATATTTTAATTAAACATGCTCAGGATTCAATCATGGCAAAAGAGTGTTCATTTAAATATTATATAATAGTACCATGTATCTGATTTTTTCCCCCTTCAGAATAAAGTGAGTATCTGTTCACCATTCAGTATTTACTCATTCAATATATTAAGAGGGGCTTAAGATTTGAGACATGTTTAGAAAACTGTTAACTTGAATTATCTTCCACTAAACAGCTGGTAATAAAACATTCAGGAAAAATGGCTTCATCTACAGGAAAACATACTAAGCAATTATGGAATGTCTAAATTCACTTTTATTTCAGTGTGTGTGTAATCAGCACCCATTTAAACATTTCTGAAGCAGTGGCCAGTGGCTCGATGACCATTTCCTCAGTATCCACTGTGAGAATATTGCTGTAATATGTTGCTAATTGTGCATATTTATTTACTTTTTAAAAAGTTACCTTAAGTAAAGTCTTTCTTATTTTTATTGTAATCAGTAATTTACCAAAGAACTGTTTGCACTGTGTAATGTATGCTTTTCAGTTCAAATAAAATGGGCCATGTTTCCAAATACAGACTTGACTTCTTCTTGATACATGCACATTTTCTTTTGTCTCCCATTGATATGTTTTGTATAAAAGAGCCAGACTATCACCTTCATACAAGTAGCTGGGAATGAACTCCCCATATAACATAAATTGATAACATAAAACATATAATACTGATTGATGACATAAAATCATTGATCAATGAAACAAGTCAGTGTAAGGTTTATGAAGTAATAAAGCTTTATTTTAGTGGCGAAAGTATACATTATATGTTTGCTAGTTACTTTTAGGGAATAGACAGAAGGTGAAGGTAACATAATGGATGGAATTGGTTACTAGCAGCTGGGCCTTCAATAGCTCCCTATTTCAAATGTTTCTCAAGAAAACCTGTGTGAAAACTTTATTTTGGTGTCACTTTGCATTAGGGATGTAAATATCATTTAAATCAGTGCTTCCCAAACTTTTCCTCAGCATGACCCCATTTTCTCAGCATGGCCCCTCACTCTCAACCTGCAGCCCCCCACAACCCCAGATGCCCCTCACTCCCCCCCACAGCTCCCCCTCCCACAGGTGCCCCAGGGCCAGAGCCTATAGCCCCCTGCCCCTACCCCCCAGCAGTGTCCAAACCCCGGCTGCCGTGACTGGAGCGGAATGCAAAGCTCGGCTTTTTGCCCCCCCCCCCCC
>NW_017729027.1:51127613-51131268 GCF_001723915.1 Gavialis gangeticus | reverse complement strand
CCCCCCCAAGTCCCGTCCCCTCCTTCATGGGCAGCACTACTGGCACAGAGCTGGTGTGTGGGGAGGATTCAGGCTGCCTGCTACAGGCTTAGGGCTCCCCACTCTGATGCCTTCCCCCAGGGGGCTCAATGGCCTAGTGGTCAGGAACCAGCATAGGAGCGAGGGAGTGCCACACTGCAGCGCACCATGCCACCATAAATGCCAAGCTGAGGTGTCCCCTGCTCACCCAGCAGCAGCATGGGCACAACTCCATGATGCCACTGCTGCCATGCCTCACCTTAGCGGCTGTGGTGGTGCAACACTCCCTCCCACAACGGGTTCCAGTTGCTGGGCCGTAGAGGCAGCTCCTACCCGGAGCTGGTTCGACCTGGCTCCAGACCTGCACCCTGCTGTGGATACAGAGATCTCAGGGGGTATGTTTATTGTGACCCCATCTACTGATATTGTGACCCCATTTGGGAACTGTTGGTTTAAATAATTACCTGTTTAAACTCCTATAATGATATCAGTTACTCAGTTAACTGATAACACATACCTAGCACCCGTGTGTGTGTGTGCGCGCGCGCGCGCGTGCTTTGCACTGCCCCATGCATATGTGGGGCAGATCCCCCATGCCCTCACAATCTTCCGCAGATCTTTCCACAATATGGAGCTGGGCACCCCCTGCCCTGTTCCAAGAAAAGTACATAGCTTGGAGTTCCTTGCCTGGCTTCTTTTTGACTGCTCCATCTTTAATCTGTAGCACGCTGCAGGGAGAGGAAGGCGGAGATGGAGCTGCATGCTGTGCCTAGCTGCCTTCCTGGAGCACAACGCTGCTTCCTTCCCCACCAGGCTGTGTCCAGTGCTAAATATTAACTGTAATGCATTGATGTTGTAAATGTATTTACCATTTAACTGTTTAACCATTTAACCTTTTACATCCCTACTTTGCACCCAAAATAAATTGCACAGAGGTACTGAGGACAGTGTTGGGGACTGCCCCTCTCCCATTCTCATACAATTTCTTCAGCCTCCCCTCCCCCGCCCCTAAAAATGATCTCACTCTCACCTTTTAATCCTATCTTCTGCCTGTTGTCAACACCTGGCTTGCTGCCATGTGTTAAAATACTATGAATACACTACCAGGAGATCTCACTTTTGACCATGGCTACAAGCACTTGTGTTTCTCTTCCAACTACATTTTGGAAAAGGACACTAGTGGCAGAGCAGAATTAGGGTATACTGCAGGCAGGAATCATGACCTGGACTGTTGGGTCTATTAGCCATGAAATCCTCATTCTTGCCAGTAGAAATCCTTTCAGAGACCTCACCAGAAGTTTTGTATTTTGAGATAAAAGTTACTGTTAAAGTCAATTTAATTACTCATCTCCTAATTACTCGTTACCCCTATACACTGACCAAACCCTAGGTACCATGCACCTTGAAACTGAAAAGTTCCTTAATGGTTTTGTTCAACATAGGTGGCAATTGCTGTAAGTCCAGCAGGGTTTTAAAAGCTGCAGTGTGATTAATGTACTTCTGAAGTAACTGGCTTTGCCAAACAATTAAATAAGAAGAGTAAAAACTTAATATAATCTAGGAAGCGTTCATGAAAAGTCTTTTAGGATATCAGCTGCTATCCTGTTTATATATGATTTTGACTTTAATTAGTTTTTCAGTATAATATTTAAAGAGTTAAAAATGAACCAGATAAAGTAACGCTTTTTACAGTATGCTACCAAAATATGCCCTTTTTCCTTAAGCAATGTCGAGAAATAATATTCAATTACTTTTTTCTAACATCTTTTCACTCAAGTAGACCTTGTTTTTTTCTGCACCAGAGGTTGAAATTGTTGTGGCAAAATAATGGGATGTGCTCATCTCGTTAATTATACATTTGACTCATGATTTATTCCCAGGAACACACCATTCCTCTCCCTAATCTAAAAAACCCCAAACATTTGAGGCTCAAAAACAGTAAGTTTTAGTTTGCTTGCTTTTCTCAACAGATGCTACTAGCCCCAAGGTAATGCTTAATGACAACAGAATTCACTAGCTTTGTATCATCATCGCTATGAGCTACAGCAGGGGTTCCCAAACTGTGGTACGCAGACCTCTATAGACACACAAGACATCTCTGGGTGGTACGTGGGAAAAATTGTGAAATTGCAGATTTAATTTTCAGCTACAGTAATGTAGCCAGAAAAAACCAGAAAACTTAGTCCAGATGAACTTTAGTTTGTTTGTGAACAGTCCAGTTTGTTTAATATTTAATTCCATGACTTTGCTTCAGCATTCATCACAGAGCTTCTGTCTCTGTAACTTGTCATGAGTATAAAACAGATGGAGCCTTGCACAGGAGATTCTGTTTGCAGAAATGTCTTTGTCTTCAACCAAAGCAGACCGTGGCCTGGGTTCTATACTCAAATTGCCAAGAACTCTAATAACAGAGTTTTCAAAGGCGTCCATCATTCAGAAGAAAACTTTCTGGCTGGTACTGCTAAGATAATTTTGAAACGCATTAATTAATAAATGCAACATTCTCATTAATTGATTTATTCTTATCGGTTAACTTCAGGCAAGGATCAGCTGGTTCTGTCATCCACTCATCACATACATTGCATCTGAAAACACACACACGCACACACACGTATTATGCAGTAATAATAATCTGCTGTTTTACTAAACGCATTTTACAAATGTTTGTCCTCTGAGCCCCTTCAAGTTACACTTACTAGGCTGCTGAATAAATTGGGGGTTTGATCCACAAAGGCATTTTAAGCACTGCAGTGCTCAGTTTTGCTGTGTTTAACTTTCAGGTGCTTGACCTCCATAGCAAAATCCACAGTCCTGAGTTAGGCGCCTTCATTTACAGTTAATAGGAGAGAGTTAAGTACTTCAAAATGGGATTCACAAGAGACAACTAGGGCTGTGCGAAGCTTCAGTCACTGATTTGAGGAGATTCAGCCTGATTCAGCTGCTGAATTTCTGAATCTGAATCAAATCAGGAGACCTTTAAATCTCTCTGAATCAAATCAGAAGCCTCTGAATCAATTCGGAGAGATTTGATGATTTGGCCATAGACACAGCTCTTTATGTTTTTTCTATGTACCTCGAAGTACCAGCTTATGAACGCTGAGATGATGGGGTGGATACAGCATCCCACGGGAGTGCTGGTGGGTTCCCCGTGCTTGGCAGCGGACCTGGAAGTGGATCAGAAGTACTTTCGGTCCACTTCCAGATCCGCCAAGGAGCACACGGGGGACCTCTCTGACCCCTGGCTCAGCAACTGGTGCCTCCTGGGTCTAGGTGGGGCACCCAGTGTCCCCCTGCAGCCAATCGCTGAACTGGGGTGTGTGGGAGGGTGTCCCCCACGCATTCAGCAGCAGATCTGGAAGTGGACCAGAAGTATTTCTGGTGGTCCACTTCTGTATCTGGTGCCAAGTGTCCAGGGTACCATCCCCCCATGCTTCCATGGGACGCTCCATCTGCCTCACCATCTCAGCGATCACTAGCCATGCATGGAACCTCGAGGTACATAGACAAAACATATAAAGCTGTGGCTATGGCCGAATCTCTGATTCTCCAAATCAAAATTGGATCTTCAGATTTATATTCGGCCAAATTGAATCAGGACAGCTTCCGGCACTTGGGAGCTAGGAGCAGTGGGGAGAAG
>NW_017729027.1:51123861-51127602 GCF_001723915.1 Gavialis gangeticus | reverse complement strand
ACTAGATGAACTGCTCAGGTCCCTTCCGACCCTAGAAACTATGAAATACTCCCTGCTTCGCACACCCCTAGAGACAACACTTTGTGTACGGTGGCTAGTAGGAAGAGAACAGATGTGTTGTAAGCCCTTGAAAAGTCTCACTATCTGAGCACCTTTTTCTTGATTACAAGGAGGTACCCCTCTCCACTTGGAATTCATAGTCCTGAAGCCTTTGCCAGAATTAAGCATCTGTCCCACAGAGACATCAGGTTTTCCTTTCATTATGGTGGTGATCATTTTTACATAAGATCTCAATAAGGATATAAGAAACATAGGTTTCTGTCCTCTGCCTGTATCTCATGATTCAAGCCCATGTCTCCCTATGTAGAATAAAAGTTAATTTTGGGAAATTGGGACAGCATAGCCTCTAAACTCAACCTTTTGAAGCTCTTCTGTTTTGTATAGGACAATTAAAAAATTCTCCTGTAGTTCTTAGTCATAATAACAGAGAAAAATTAAGTGTGAGTGTGACTGTTTAGCCCCGCACCTGGGAAAGTAGAAACCTCTATTCCCATTCCTATTCTAATGACTATTCTATCCAGTTACTAGTTAATATAAAACACATGGGATTACCTCCTAGCTGAGTGTCTAAACCATTGAGCTGTTGTATAAAGCAGAAATTTAATGTCACATAGAGGTGCCTATGGAGTTGCAGCACCTTCAGGGTAGAAGTTTTAAGGATCTCAGTTTTGGACTTGGGCACTTCAGAATATTTAAATTTATTTTTACATTAATTGATAAAAGAGGCTGGTTAATTTAGTTACTTTATCATTTTTTGCACAATTCCAATGTTAATTACGTGCATAATATTGTGTATGTGCAGGACTATGCCTCAAAGAGTTTCCAGGAAAGAGGAAGTCTGTTTGAAGCCTTCTTAAAGCCTCTCTTGCAATCAGTTTAAGTGACCTTTAATTAAGTGTTTGTAGGTTTCATTACACTCATTTTTATTGTCCACTAAAAATAATGAAATCTAGTATGTAACAAAGAGCTTGTTAGGTGGAATGTGTCATTATTAAATGCCTGCAAGATTACTGATATATGGTAACCTCAAATGTTTAAAGGATTATTGAGCGCAAAAGTCTGTGTCAGGTTATGCTGTGAAGAAGAATGTTATCCTTATTTAATGGGAATCAAATACATTACTAGGTAAGTCCTACTCAACCTTGAAGGGTTGGAAGATAACTTCATTACCAAATGAAGATGAGCAAATAATCAAGACACAGTGTCCTAACTTCACACTGCTATGCTTGTGTCATGATGCACATCAGTGTGTAATCACGCTGAGCCATGAAGAGGCAGCGTTGTCAACTATCGAGATGACATGTCAAGGCAGGCATACTGGCTGTTCTATTTTAGTTATCTTGTGCATTCTGTTGCTTGTTTTTATGCAATATTTCTGCTCTCCTTCTCTTATCTCCTAATCTGTAGTGAGGTGGGAAGGAAATCTAGCTCTCACAGTGGCTTGTTTTCTTTAGGTCTGTCCAACATATGCCAGGCAGTGTTATGAGAACTCCTGTATTTAGTGTTATGAGTGCTTTTGTATGAATGTAGTGCTGTATAGTATCCTTGTCCAGACTTAGGAAAAGCAAATAAACAAGGAACTTACATTCAAGATGTTTGCATCTGGTTGATATTTCAGTAATATAAGTTTATATTTCCAAAATCACATATTTTTTAAAATGTCATTATATTTTCAAAATAAACGAAATTACTTATATCTTTATTTGTTATCTGTATTACAGACATTTATGGGGTCACTACTGTGAGGTTTATTTCATGGAGATTAATACAAAATGATGCTCTCTGGAAAAACTGTTATGGGTTCTTTTAATGTGCTTTTTGGATGGGGAGGAAGATTTTTGCAAGTACCGTGTATCTCTCCTCACTTAATTTCCCATTAGACACTTTCCAATTAGACACTTGGAAATGCATTAAATATAAATGATTAAGGGTTACCTTTTTATTTAATATATAATATAGGTATGAAAAAATGATGCACATTAACAGGGATGAGGTTTTGCTATGGAACAACTGCTACACATGGGGTGTCAACTTCAAAGTGCTCAAAACCAAATATTACACACCTAGATGGCGTGGAAGTTGTCACACTAAAAGCTTGACACTGTACTTAACAGTATGCTGAGACGTATAACAGGCTGCACAACTTACAGATGTACTCTCTATACTCTAGGGCATTAGACCAAATGATACAAGATGGATCCTAACACCATTACTGGCAGTAGAGGCAAGAGATGATGAAAATCACCTGTTCCATCAACTATTAACTGAGGACCTGAACAGATTGAGACTAAAGAAGCTTAAAAGTCACAAACTGTATATACATAAAGCCCACAAACTCCTGGAAGAGATTGCAGATGCTTCACCAAACCTATGGGCAGCAGTGGAGTAGGCCAAACACTGGGAAAGGTCAGACCTATTCCTACAGCGTTTTATACTGCCACCAAATGAGTCGCACATTAGGCACCACTTTGACAAACAAGTGTGGACCAAGCTGAACAGATTGAGTTCTGGATACAAACACTTCAAAGCAACACTTCACAAAAAGAACTTCTTGGACAACCCCCAGTGTGAATGCGGTGTCCAGCAAAGAGCACAGCACTTAATCAAAAGCTGCAATCTTTACAAATGCCCAGATGGAACAGATGGAATCCACACATTGATCAATGATACCAGACAGTAGCTTATAGATCTGGAAGTTGATAGCTGATGCCATATGAAAGAAAGCCACTATGTGGTGACAGTTCAGGTCCCTGCATCTACATTGCTTGCAGAAACTTGGTGGGATTCTTCCCATGACTGGGCAGTTAGCATTAGGGGCTATAGGCTTTACAGGCAGGATAGAGAAGGAAGGAAAGGTGGGAGTGTGGCACTCTGTGTCAAGGAACAATACACATCTTCTGCCAGCAAAATGGGGTCAGACGAGGGGAAAGCTGAAGTGCTCTGGGTCAAGATACAAGGGGGGCCATGGGGAGAGGGATCTAATGGTGGGGGTCTACTACAGACCCCCCAACCAAGGGGAGGAGCTGGACCAGGAATTTTTGGGCCAGCTTGCAGAGGCACTTAAGGCAAGGGATGTAGTTGTCATGGGTGATTTAAATTACCTGGACATCTGCTGGGAGGAACAGTCAGCCAGGTCAGACCATTCCAGGAGGTTCCTGGCCGAGATACAGGACCTCCACTTAATTCAGGAGGTGCACAGTCCCACCAGAGGAAATGCCCTGTTGGACCTGGTCCTGGCCACAGGCGGCGGCCTGGTAAGGGGCCTCCAGGTCCTTGACCACCTGGGTGATAGCAATCATTGCTTGCTGGAATTCACCATCCAGTGCAGGGTGTCAAGGGCCTGCAGCAAGGCGGTAGCCCTAGACTTCAAGAGGGCCAACTTCAACAAGTTGAGAAGATTAGTAGGAGAGGTGCTGGGGTTCTCAAGAGCAGGGGAGCTCAGTGCCCAAAATGAGTGGTCATTCCTTAAGGAGACGATACTCAGGGCCCAAGGGGTGGCCAGCCCAACAAAAAGCAAGGGGGGCAGGAGTGCCGGAAAGCCACCCTGGCTCACCAAAGGTGTACAGGAATGCCTGATTGCCAAAAAGGCAGTGTACAACCGGTGGAAGGGGGGTGCTATCTCTAAAGAGGTGTATACCTCCTCTGCTCGAGCCTGTAGGGGGGCTGTCAGGAAAGCTAAGG
>NW_017729027.1:51117712-51123586 GCF_001723915.1 Gavialis gangeticus | reverse complement strand
CCTGGCATAACAAGGAATAACAGCCATAAGTTGTTGGAGAGTAGGTTTAGATTAGACATCCGTAAGAACTACTTCACAGTCAGGGCAGCTAGGATCTGGAACCAACTTCCAAGGGAAGTGGTGCTGGCTCCTACCCTGGGGCTCTTTAAGAAGAGGTTTGATGCCTACCTGGCTGGAGTCATTTGAGCCCAGTTTTTCTCCTGCCCAGGCAGGGGGTTGGACTTGAAGATCTACAAGGTCCCTTCCGACCCTTCTTCTATGATTCTATGATTCTATCATTGTGGTAGGTCGGGGTGTCAAAGATGCAGTCTATGGAGCCATTTGATCTGGCCTATGGGTTTCAGATTGACCCCGTACACCATGTGAGACACATGGAGCTGTTCTGGTGCATGCTATCTACAACAAATGGGGCTGTACCCAGTGCCGAAGTTCCATGGGGTCTAGTACAGGGCACTGGCTCCAGGGTCAGTCTGGATTCAGCCCACAGACTGTCACTGTGTGTTGGAACTAGTGCACAAGACTAGTCTGGTGCAGGCACCACATGCAGCAGGCATCATGCAGTGCACACCCTGTGATAGCCCCATGCCCCATGTGTAGCTCAAGCCCCACACCAGAGTTGCTGTGCTGAACTTGGCATGTGCACTGTGTGCTGCATAGGGGTCTAATACAGGGCATGCACTGCATGCAGTGCCCTATTGCACCAGTCCTGCCTGCTGGCTCTGAGGCTGGTCCGAACTGGGCCCACAGACCAGCCTCATACATTGGAACCAGTACAGGTACCTAATGCAGGATGGGCCCCAGACCAGGGGACAACACACACTGTATACATTACACAGGACCTGGTCTAGGATAGGCACGGCAGGGCTGGACAAGTTTGTCAGGTAATAGTTTCACTATTACACTAGTTATACTATATACACAATTTTGTCAAATAATACTGTTCCACTTGGCTTAGCTTTCAGTTACCAGAAGATGTGTGGGCATACAAGTAGTTACCTGCATGTACTGTTCCATAGCATGTCCTCATTCCTTGCCAACTCATTTAATTTGATCATTTGTCATTTGTTTCCACTAAACGCTTAGCTCACAAGCACAGCTCAAATTTAGAATATTGAATTTCTGTACTGTTCTCATCATGAATCACCCTACATGTAAGTGGACACCACATTAGGTACCATTTTAGGAAAAAACTTGTGTCCTTTGAAATAATTTAAAAGTTATAGATTGAAGACCTTGAACTTCTGTTGCTTGTAGAAAATTACACAGGAGAATCAAATAACCAAGGACAGGACTCAAAAGGTTTTATGCACTAAAAATAAGATAAAAACTGCACTTAACGAACTGAGCTGGTATTTTTATTGCATCACAGAAATACCCAATATACAAGTGTCAAGATCCTCAGAAGCCCAGTTATAAGCAGGGATCTGGGTTTTCCATTTCCCGTGGGAAAACATAGAAAAACGTGGATTTCCCCTTTTACCCAAGAAAAACATGGATTTCTCATTTTAATAGACAAACATGCAGATTTTGCAGTTTTGCAAAGAGCTCTGCAGGCTGGCAGAGTTCCAGCCTGCAGGGGGCTGGGTGGAGTAGGAGGATGGCGGCCAGGCAGGAGATGCCATGGCATGTGTATGTACATGGCTGCCAGGCAACCTGGAGAGCAGCTCCTGTAGGTAAGTGGAGGCAGGAATGAGGCCCTGCATAGAGAGGGAGGGAGGGAGGGAGTTGGGCAGGGCTGGGCACAGCCAGGCAGTCTGTGGGGCTTGGGGCCCAGGGCCAGAATGTGCCTTTGCAGGGCCCCAGTGTGGAGTGGGATGGGGCCGCAGGCAACTTGGGGACAGGTGGTGGGGCTGGATTACCTATCGTTGCATGCACTACTGGCGGGGCAGGGGAGGCACGTAGCCCCATATCTGTGTGCGCAGCAGGGGCGGGGGTGGGCTACCTGCTGTGGGCTTGGGCTCCCTGCCCTGCTGCCCTTCCCCGAGGCCTCCACAGTCCAATGGGCAGGACCTGGCACAGCAGGGCAGAGTAGGGCTGGGCAGGGAAACTCCCTGCTGCCGCAGATCTCATGTTGCGTTGGTGAGGTGTCCCCTGCTCACCCAGCAGCAGTGAGGGCAGGGGCGTGGGGTTGTGCCCCTCACTGCTGCCATGCAGGCAGGGGATGCTCTGCCAAGGTGGCTTAGAGATCACAGCAGCAAGGAGCTTCCCTGCCCAGCCCCATTCTGCCCTGCCATGCTGGGTCCCATCTGCTGGGCCACAGAGGCCCCGGGGGAGGGCAGCTCACAAGCACCATTACCACAATGTATTATCATCCCATTACTGTTTTTCAGACTGAATCATTTGCAGAGTTTATTTAACTGTTTGTGTTTGATAATTTAGGAACAATAAATTGTGTGTTTATGTGGAATGGAAGTAGATGGCCCTTGATGGCCCTTCCAAATCTGTTTCTGAGATCAAATGGAGGATCCTCCTGTGTATCAGACCAAGGGAGTAGAAATAAGGCATACAGATTTCCCCTTTCAATACGCAGGTGGTTGAAGGGCCCTCCATAGCCCAGTGGGCGGGACCCCCTATATCACTCAGATAACAGAATCAGGCTTCCTCTTTTCCCTTGACTTCCTTTCTGTACAGTGATCAAGATTTATTAGAAACGGTCCTCAGCCCAGCCCAGCCCAACCCAGCCTTGCTCCTTCCTGAGAAGTAGGAACGTTGGTTTTGCATTCCCTCCAACTGGGGAAGGCGTGGAACCTAGGTCTCCCACTTCCTCGTTCATTATCATGCAAAAGGGAGGAACCACCAAATGTGCCCCCTCTTCAGTGTTTCCTGTAGGTTGGCATATGCAGTGAGCAGGGGCTCACCATGCTGAGCATTTTGAATCTCATTCTTAGACACCTACCTCCTTATTCAAAGCAGGTTAAGGATTATGATTTCCCTTCCCACAGCTGAGTGCTAACCTTCAGGTTTGGGAGTGCTTAGCATTGCCACATCTGTGAGACTCAGCTTGGAAGACTCAACATTTAATGGTCATCACATACGATTGACTTTTTTTCATCAGAAAATGCTGAGTCCACAGAACTAAAAATTTCACAGTTATGTATCATTTTCATCTCTTTTAAATGAAAAAGTATCAAAAAAGTTATTGATAAGGTCACAACACTTTCCTTTGCTTTTTATAGTCTAATGTAACCTATATTACTAAGGTTAAACAATAATGCCGAAGAGAAGCATGTTGATGTTCCCAAAATGGTGCTTTTCTGATTTTTTTTTCTTACAGAAAAGTACATTTTTGCCATGATTTAGGATGAAAGGAAATTTTGAAATGCTTGAATTTCCAATTAACTCAAATTCCAAATTTCAGCCAGCTCTAATAATCATAAGGGGATACATTGGGCTGAGTTCTGCAACCGTTTTCAGCACTTCCCTCTGCAAACATGTTTCTTAAAGCAATTAGTTTGTCAAGCATGAGTGACCCACTCACTCTCATAAAGGAAGAAATCACTTACTGAAGGTGTAACCAAGCTTTTTAAACCAAGGGCTTTCTTTCTATCCCCAAATAAGATCAGTTTTTCTTGTAAACTATGAAATCACATGGCACCTTGTGGCTGAAACCTCAAATATTGTAACAGAGAAGGCTGATTGTTTTTAATATACTTTTGAGAAGTGTCCTCTGAGCCTAGTGAAACAGATCCAAGCCTTTATGGAAATCAAATAAGTAGTTCCCTTTCAGCTGAGCTGTCGTGGCATCAACACATCCAAACTTTGGATACAATTGCCAGGTTCTTGGTAGACGTTAGGTATGTTTAAGATCAACATGGAAAGGTCTTCAGTTTTAGATTATCCATCTGGGCAATAATGAACAATTACAACCAGAGCCACTGATTTGTTGTGGTGCAAAGCTGTTAATAAGGATTTTGAAATCTCTAGGCGAAATTTATTTTATTTTCTTCCCCTAAATCCTACAGGTATACTGCTAATATTTTCCATTCATCCTTTTGATATGCTCAAAGAGCGTGCTGTTCAGCTCATCTGAGCAACAATATTATGCTGGAGTGAGGGTAGTAGAAATGAACTTGGAGCCTGACTTTATGACATTTTCAGAGACTTTATGGCCAGAAATAGAAGCATAACTTTCCATTTTGGTGCCCAGAGCAGTGTGCAGTAATGGCGGGGGCAGGGGGGTGGCTCTTACCTTCTCATGCAGGCTGTGGTGATGGCTACAGTGGCATGGGCTGCTCCTGCCTTGACTAGGTCCTCCAGTGCAGGCTGCAGCAATGGCACAGGCTCCATGGAAGCTGTCATTCTGGTGCCCGCTATGAATCAGTGCCAAGGCTGGTTCCCTCCCCTCCATACATAACACAAGCCATGGAGTTTCACTGGGAGTGGGGGCTGGGCGGTGGGAGGCATCCAGGAGAATGATAGGTTTTCAGACACCCCTCTTCTTTTAGGCTAGCATAGCAATTACCTTGCTGGGCATGCTGGTTGTGAACCTCATCTTAACAGCTAAGATCCCCTGTGCATTTTATAAGAAACTTAGGTGCTTAACTGATGACTGTGAGTTCCCTTCAGGAGCTTGGTGCCTAAGGCTAAGTACAGACAGTCAAAAAGCCCAAGACTGAATCAATTCACTCCTTGCAGGTTCATTTAAGCTGCATAGATTGAACTGGTAAGTTAACAGATATTCTCTTTTGATTCCAGAAATGAAGCCACATGCCTGCAATAGCTCAGGTCAGATGCCAGGGAGTGCTAGAGCATGCCTCCCTGGTCAGCTGGAGCAGAAAGCTTGGGCCAAGGCTAGCCCACCCACCCCATCCACCCTGCAAAGGGAAGGTTTGTGGGGGAGGTGCAAAGCATCCTGGATGCTGGGGAACTGTGAGTTAACTTGAATCTGGAAGGGATCAGGGGCAGAAGTTCAATACAGGTTTCCCTCGCTTTATGCGGGTTCTGTGTGTGTGAATTCGCTCTTATGCGATTATCTTTTTATACCAAAAATTTGTTATATGCAAGGTAAATTCACACTTATGCGATCAGTGTGGTGGAAGCCCACAGTCAGCTGCTTTGTGCAGTGCATTGTGGGAGTGAAGGGCACCAAAATATTGTCTTTGTGTGGATCTGTGCTCCTCACCCATTGTCTGCGACATGTTTCTGTAGTTGCCATCCCCCATATGATAGTGTCCTTGACCTGTGTGTGTACTATCTGCTGTTGCAAGGTAGAAGAGAAGCCTATTTGCAGCAGGCAGCTCTGTGAAAATGCAAAATTGTCTTGTAAAAGTGGTAGAAATGGGTCTTGGGGTCAGTACAGTCGAGGTCTTAGAACGTATCACTATTTGTTAAATTGTAAAGTGGGTTCCCTTTATGCAAATTTAAGTTATGCGCCATTTACCAGGGACATACATACAGCATAATGCAAGGGAAACCTGTAAACTGTTTTAACTTAAATCAATTAAGCCTGATATTACATCCATCCAGGTTTATCTTAAACCGGTTTGGGCCATTTTGAAAGTGGTTTATGTGCACTGGGCTTCTGTTGGTTTTCAGAGTTCAACTGATTTACAATCACTTATACTGGTTTATGTGTAATGTTGTCCGTAGCCTAAAAGTAAAGTGTGGTGATGCACAGCATTTTGCCTATGTCCCTTTGTGCATCTGGCTCTAGGTCTTTTCCAGAGTTGCTGCTTTGTGGGCTACAGTCTTTTATTTTATATATATATATAACCTTTTTACCTTCTTTGTTTCCTGAGGCTGCACAGCTTGGGGGGCAGGGGGAGCATGCGCCCATCTCAGCACACTCTGCTGACTCCTTCAGTCTGCTTGTTGTCAGATGGCAGGGAAGCCCTGATTGGCTGACCCAGACTGCTCAGAATTAGCCTGTGTCCC
>NW_017729027.1:51108028-51112712 GCF_001723915.1 Gavialis gangeticus | reverse complement strand
TATATGACCTTTTTACCTTCTTTGTTTCCTGAGGCTGCACAGCTTGGGGGGCAGGGGGAGCATGCGCCCATCTCAGCACACTCTGCTGGCTCCTTCAGTCTGCTAGTTGTCAGATGGCAGGGAAGCCCTGATTGGCTGACCCAGACTGCTCAGAATTAGCCTGTGTCCCTGCAGCACAATGTGTGATCGTGAAGGGTGGAGCAGCAGAGTCTAGTCAGAGCAATACACTGTCTCTTGGGATGGGGGTGGGGGGCGAGACACAGGAGCAAGCAACCTGAGATGCTGGAGGACTGAGCTGTGGCTTCTCTCAGAAGGGTAAGTTGTACAGACATTCACTCTCCCCCCACCAAAAAAAGTCTCATGCTAGTAATTTAACTCTGGTTGTTCCCAGGTTGTTTTTCTCTTGGAGTGGCCATTTTTGCTCTGGGAGAAAAATTCTTAATGTGGTTTCTCCTGGGAAAGCAGCAATGTATGGACTTTTACTTTCTTTCTATGCAGTTATCAGTATTCTTATTGTTCAAAACTTTACCATAAGGATGAAGTTTAGTGAGAGGTGTTATTTGTTTTTTCCCCATCTGCCATTATGCCATTCACCCTCTATGTGCTAATTAAAAGCTTGCTGTCTTTCCTTTTTGGTACAGAAAATGTTTTTGATTAAAAGGAGAATCTGGCTGAAAATAGCTTTGGGCTTAGACGTTCCTAATTATGATCTTCTGCTTTCTACTTTAGTGCCTAGGACTGCCCATGTTGGAGTTCAGCATTCTGTCTTTGAATTAAATTAAATTGAAGCAAGAGCAGCCAATTGTTATGAAAAATCAGAAAACTGTAAGTGGTGGAAATGGTAGTTGCTATCACAGGGGTTTTGGAGGCTGGGCTATACTGAAGTATACCTACTGTGAAAAGTCTTGCATATTCTAAATGAATGTAGTGTTGATTTATGCCATAGGAAATTTAACTCCTTTGCTAGTTTACAAAATGATGAACAGGACATATGGCTTACAGCAGTGCAGTTTTACTGGTGTCAATATACTACTTTACCTCAGTTCTAGAACATTAGTCAGTACATAGATGAGGGGCTGAGTTCACCAATTCTGGGTGCCTTTCTTGAGCCTATCATTGCAAGTACTAACTATGGTGTTTTTTATGATGGAATATTTGCTCACTAGAGACCATATTGGGACTGCTTTATAGAGAACTAGAGACACATGGCTTTATTTCTTGTATCAGGTCCTAAGAGCTATCTTTCCCATTCTCAGTCAGCATTGTATTAACAGTAGCCTAATTAAAATAACTCTTTTGAAAGAAAAGTATTCTGTTGACTATCTAGGAATATTTGTATATTGTAAACTAGTTCATTTTTATTTTTATTAGCTACTATTTAAATTGTGAAAACAGCAATACAGCCTAGAAGAAATACTTTGCATGGGTAAATTAAAAAAGAAAGAGTGGAATCAAAGAAAGTTAGGGTTGGAAGGGACCTCAGGATGTTGTCTAGTCCAACCCCCTGCTCAAAGCAGGACCATCCCCAACTAGATCGTCCCAGCCACAGCTTTGTCTAGCCAGGGTTTGAAACCCTCCAAGGCTGGAGCTTCCACCACGGGTCTGTTCCAGTGTTTTACTAGCCTCCTAATGAGAAAATTATTCCTAATATGTAACCTAAACTTCGCTTGCTGCAACTTGAGACCATTGCTCCTTGGTCAGTCATATGTTCAAATCCATGATGGCAGCATGTCTTTTGTGTAAACAAGATGCTGAAATGGG
Source organism: Gavialis gangeticus (assembly GCF_001723915.1). NCBI lineage: Eukaryota > Metazoa > Chordata > Crocodylia > Gavialidae > Gavialis > Gavialis gangeticus. The sequence goes on along the minus strand of NW_017729027.1, from coordinate 51,110,951 downwards.
GGAAAAGTTGACCATTAGGGGGAAGACAAAACAAAATGAGGGTTATGCTCAAAGACCACTTTCTATTGCATCTCAACTAGAGCCAGGGAGGTGATCCTCCCCCTCTACGCGACGCTGGTCAGGCCACAGCTGGAGTATTGTGTCCAGTTCTGTGCGCCCCATTTCAAGAGGGATGTGGACAATATGGAGAGGGTCCAGAGGAGGGCCACCCGCATGATCCGGGGACAACAGGGCAGACCCTACAGTGAGAGACTGCGGGACCTGAACCTATTCAGCCTCCACAAGAGAAGGCTGAGGGGGGACCTGGTGACCGTCTATAGACTCACTAGGGGGGACCAGAAGGGTTTGGGGGAGACGCTGTTTCCCCTAGCGCCCGCTGGCATAACAAGGAGTAATGGGCACAAGCTGATGGAGAGGAGGTATAGATTGGACATCCGCAAAAACTACTTCACAGTTAGGGCGGCTAGGAGCTGGAACCAACTTCCAAGGGAAGTGGTGCTGGCCCCTACCCTGGGGGTCTTTAAGAAGAGGCTGGATGCCTACCTGGCTGGACTCATTTGAGTCCCGTTTCTCTTTTTGGGGTTTTGTTGTTCTCCCGCCCTGGCGGGGGGTCAGGCTAGAAGATCTACTAGGTCCCTTCCGACCCTTAATCTATGAATCTATGAATCTATTATGCTAAAAATGTATCATTTTGATTTTATTGCTAAAAGGCAAACAGTATAACAGCACTACGGAAACCATCATGGAGACGCTTTCACTTTTATAATTTCAGCTCCTTCAATCTTCTATTGCATAGATAATTGCAGTTTAGAAAATTGCATACCTGTGAAGCTGAGGTTCTACAAATGGTGAACGTGAGAGAAATCTAGGCAGTCCTTCCCTACAATTCCTCTTGTATTCTTTTGTCTTCATAATTTAGTAGAGGGAGATACTGTACTTGACACTTTCTTTAGATAGGGCAGTGAACTGAATTCCAATCAACACACTTCCTCAGGAAATAAAAGATGAAGGGTGAAATCTTATCCCATTTAAGTTCATGTGAGTTTCATTTCAACTGACCCAGGAATTTATCTCGGAGCTCAAGCTCTTCTAAAAATATTCTGAAATTCTGGTACATGAGCATGTCATATGGAAGAATATGGGCATGTTTTAGTTTCTTTTGGTTTGTACAAGAGAGAATTTGTGATAGGACCAGGCCAAATGATTAGTTTGAAAGCAGTGATTTTACTGAAAACAATATTTTATGGGCAAAAAATAATGAATAAACTATGTGGTCCCAGTCCTATTAACTCGTTCCTTCCCTCTTGAATATATATCTAATGCTGTGGAGGTTTAGGAATACGCAAATTAATTACCATGACAACTTGTAAAAATAAAAGACATCCTATGAAAAAGATTTATAATATTATTTACAGTCACTCAAGGGCTTGAACTTCCTTACAGAATTATCTTCATTAGGCAGATAGGAATAATATATAACTACCATTAGGGGCACCATTTCCTCAAAGGAATTTCTTGTGCTACTTCAAGTTCATTTCTATATTATCGTGGTGTTATGTGACAACAATCCAGGATATATTTCTGAACACAGAAATCCTGCTAAAAAGTACCGTATTTTGCACTGGATTTGTTACCCTTTTTCACATGTTCAGTAGAAATCCCCTTGAAGAGCAAAAGCAAGCAAACAAAAAACTGCAAAGGACTACATCATACTCGAGAGTGACTATTTACAAGTGAAATGCAGGTATAAAATAGGTATCATCTCGTTTGGCCAGATTGCAGAATTGGCCAACATTCATTTCTCTTGCCCAGCCAGTAGATATACCATATTACCTTGAGAGTCTTCTAGATTGTTAGACATGTGGCTGCTATATAGGATTCCAATTAGCAGGATTTGGTCTTCAATGAAGAATGAGGTCTCAAGGTTCCCATTGTTACAGCATTCTTGGCAAAAACAGAGCAAAAGACAAGCACAGGGATCAGGACTTACAGAGGTGCTTTCATTAATACAGTTCTCCTTAGGGCCTTGAAAAGAAATTCTGCAATATGTCAGGAAAAAAAAACGATTCTCTCTTACATCAAGTCAGTGTTAGAGGCAATTAGTTTAGCTGTCTTCATGCTGTTTTCTTGCATATTAGCTTCAAGCTGAAGGGCTGGAAGGGAAAAACCCATGACCTATGGGACTCCTTCACTACACATACTTTTTTCAAAACAGAGTATTTGTAATGTGACAACAGACTTTGATTGTTTCCAGGCTATGATGGGGATGAAGACATCCATCTACTCATTCATGTGATGGATGACTTCTGCTATCCATATACGAACAGCCCTTTTTCTGTGGCACCAGCAATGGCACAGTCCAAAGTAATTCAGTATTAGGTAGCCCGGGTGGTACACAGCTGGTACCCCCTCTTCAGTTGAAGGTATGTTGGTGGGTGGGTGTATGCTGTGGGAGCATGACTGCCTAGCTTCAGGCCAGCTGACCTCCTTTCCCTACAGAGCAGAACAGAGCAGAGCAGAGATGAGGGACACCCAGTGATGCTTAACTATTTACAGGTTTAATTGTACAATCTAATATAAAACGGCTCCATTCAGCCTCCTGCTACTTCCCACTCGGTGAAGGCATCTTCGGGCCCTTATCGGGCACCTGCTCTGCCCTGCTGGTCAGCTCTACAAGTTCTTTTGCAGCTCCATCTTCATCATCCCTTGTCGAAGCTGCATGTGAGCTGGGCATGCGGGCTTTTATCCCTTCTGGAGGCTCTGCCCCCAGATTGGAAACAGACCAATGGGAAAGCCTGAGGGGTTATTTCCCCTCAGGTCCTCTTCTTCACCTTGCCCCTAGGTCACGGTAGGGAAAGCCTTCCTCCTGCCTTCTCCTGGTTGATGGGGAAGAGAAATACCTCCACCAATTAGCCTGAACCAT
>NW_017729027.1:51102173-51103028 GCF_001723915.1 Gavialis gangeticus | reverse complement strand
CTGATTGATGGGGAAGAGAAATACCTCCACCAATTAGCCTGAACCATCCGGCTCAAACCATCAAGCCGGGCTGCCATCAAACATATAAAGTTGTGTCTATGGCTGAACTGCTGATTCTCCAAATCTGAATCAGATTCAGCCAGACCAAATCAGGACAGTGATCCTAATCAGCAAATCAAATCTCTGCCCCCCAAATCGGGCCAAATCTGAATATGAATTGAATATTGCCTGCTTCATACACCTCTAGTATTTAATCCTATTGTCCATTCATTAAGTTCAGGTAGCAAACAGGTATCCTGGAATTAGTTTCCCCTCCCAAACTACAGAGTGTTCTATAAAGTTTGTAATAAATTACAGGCTTAATTGAATATAATGAGAGATGTCTATATTAGTCTTTTCAGCATATTAATATTACGTTTTCCAGAGTTGATGCCATCATAGATTTCATAGACTTTAGGGCTGGAAGGGACCTCAAAGATCAAGTCCAGCCCCTTACCCCAGCGGCAGGAAGTCAGCTAGAGTCAAAGGATCCCAGCAAGATAAGCATCCAAGTGTTTCTTGAATGAGTCCAGAGTAGATGCCTGCACAATTTCTATAGGGAGCCTATTCCAGGTCTTGGGGGCTCAGACAGTAAAGAAATTTTTTTCTTATGTCCAGCCTAAAATGGCCTTGGAGGAGTTTATGACTGTTAGTCCTTGTTTTTTCTTGGGGCACTCTGGTGAACAGACGTTCTACCAGGTCCTGATGTACACCCCTTATGTACTTATAAGCAGCCACCAGGCCCCCCCTGAGCCTGTGCTTTTCCTGGCTGAAGAGTCCCATGGCTCTCAGCCTCTCATCATAAGGCCCATTCTC
>NW_017729027.1:51094216-51097173 GCF_001723915.1 Gavialis gangeticus | reverse complement strand
TTGGAGGATGACACCCTGAGATTGACTTGAGAAGCATCTATGGATGCAAGCCAGAGTTTGGCTTGCTTTACCAGCTGCAACATTGCATTGGTAGCTCATTTTCATCTTGTGGTCAATCATGACCCCCAAGTCTCTTTCAGCAGTGGTGCTAGTAAGCGTAGCACTGCCGAGCCTATAACTATGCTGCGGGTTTTTTCCCTGAGGTGGAGTACCTTACATTTATCAGTATTGAACATCCTGAGGTTTGTATCCGCCTACTTACTAAGTTTATCCAAGTCAACCTGGATCACTAGCCTGTCCTCAGGTGTGGACGCTATGCCCCAAAGTTTAGTGTCATCAGTAAACTTAGCCAGTGCACTTCTGACATCAATGTCCACATCATTGATAAAGATGTTAAAGAGAACCGGTCCAAGGACAGAGCCTTGGGGGATGCCACTGGTCACGGGGCGCCATAATGATTTGCTACCACTGACCACTACTCTCTGGGTCCAACCTTGGAGCCAATTCCCAGCCATTCTAAGATTTACATATTTAGAAGTATAGGTATATTATTGTTGTGTGTATTCTAATCTGTACTGCTTACTCTATCATATAAAATTATTTGTAAAAGTAAACAAAAATGAGATCAGGCCAATGCTGGATCATTTCAGTTACAAGAACTAGAAGGATCCTGAGACTTTCAGAACAGATTGGCATCATATGCTGAAAAAAGATCTTGACCTGGGAGGAAATATTTATGTTTAAAAGTACTGCCATGTGTTTTGATTGAGTTATTTTAAGGGTATTTGGCTGTCTTATCCTGGATATTTTTTTAGCTGAGAGTATTTGAACGAGCCAGCTGGACAGTAGGACAAGCAGCTCTGGAAGAAGGGAGGTTAATTAACATGGCTGCTACTTTTCCAACCTTCTGGATTCCACAATGATACTACTGTCCTCCATCATCCTGATCCTAACAGATGTTCTGATCTGATCACAGAAAATCTGAAAAGGGAACCAGATGACCTCCATGCCTCTAGTAGCTTCACCTAAATCAAAGAGGCAATGTGCACATTCCCTTTCTGTGCATAAGGCCCAGTTAATCACATCTTTAGTAGTTACGCAGCCACACAATAATGCAATTAATGGAGTGATAAAACAAGGAATTAGCCAAGAAGTTATTACACAAAAACATTAAGAAAATAAGAATGTAGGAATTGACGTTTACTGGGTCAGACCATAGGTCCATTTTACCTGTATCCTGATTCACACCATGGCAGAGATTGCATTCCAAAAGGGAGAGTGACCTGGGCATGACCAGGGATTTTTCCACTGTTCCTCTCTCACTTGCAGCCTCCAGCATTTAAGGTCTAAGTAGTTCTGATTCAGAGACTATATTCCTAACTCCCAGGCTCAGTAGATACCGATTCCATTTTCCTCCAAGAATTGATCCAATCCTTTTTTGAATCTGGCTAAACTCCCAGCTTCCACATCATCTGTGTCAATGACTTCCACACTTTAATTACATGCTACATGAAAAAGAACCCTTCCTTTTGTTGGTTTTAAACTTGCTACCTGCTAGTTTCATTTTGTGACCCCTAGTTCTCATATTGTAAGAGAAAGTAAATAATAACTTTCTCTTCATCATTTAGTGTTTTGTAAACCTTTATCATGCCCCTTCCCCCCTCAACCATTTCTGTTCTAAACTGAACAGGCCTTGCTTCTTTAATCTCATCTCATTTGGAAGCCTCTCCATTCCACTGATCATCATTGTTGCCCTTCTTTGTATCTTCCTTAGTTTTTCTGTATCCTTTTTGAGGTGTGGGGACCAGAACCGGGCACAGTATTCAAGGTGCAGGTGCACCATGGATTTATAAAGGGGCATAATAGCACCTTAAGTCTTGTTTACAATTCCCTTCTTAATAATCCATAGCCTATTGTTTGCCTTTTTGATGACTGCTGAGCACTGAGCTGCGTACTGGAGCCAGCTGCCTTCCCTGCCCCCCAGGGGAAGGCGCCTGGGGCTTCCCTCCCCTACAGTGCAGCCCCTGCAGGGAAGACAGCTGGCTCCAGCATGTGGGGCTTCCCTCCCTGCTGTGCAAGTGCAGAGGCTGTGTGTGAGTGTTACAGTGATACAGGCAGCCTGGTGGAAGCTGTGCCCCTTGCTGTGATGTGCAGCACTGGGCAGAGCCACACCTTGTGGTACGCCTATGCCCTGAACACCCCACCTGCTGCTGCTGCCACTGCCTGCTGGGGCGGCAAGCTGTGAGGGGAGTGTGTGGGAGGGTCCCCATTCTCCCTCATACCCACAGCTGCCCACCCCAGCTCCATGCTGCTACTTCCCCTGTCCCCCTGGGCATGGGCCAGTCCCATGCTCCATGCTTCTTCCCAGCTGCAGCCCCACCCTCCCTGACTCCCTACCTGCTGCCCAGAACAAGCAGGAGACTGGGGCAGTGTAGCAGGTCCTGGGGGCTGCAGCAGTGGCAGCAGCAGCTCGTCACAGAAGCTGCATGCTGGCCAGCCGGACCTTTATGTCCATGAGGGTGGGAGTCAGGCAATAGGATACATTTTTGGGGCTGCGTCTACATGTGGGCACCTCGCTCCCACCCTTGTGGTTGGAACGGCTGGGTGGGGCACAATTTATTGGGGGGCCCCAAGGACTTGATGAAAGTGCTTGGTGGGCCAGACCCAGCCCGCAGGCCATATTTTGCCTGCCCCTGGGATAGAGTGATCCCACTTAACATGGCTTTCCAGTTAGGTGATATGAGACAGACTATATTTAGGGCACCTTTTCTAGTCCCTTCCACATATGGAATGAGCCAAGTCTATCCTAAATAGGCCTTTTTAGTCATGATTACAGCTGCCAAATTGTACACCTATGTCAATTCCAGGTACAAAACAACCGCCATACAATCACCACCTTCATGTCTGTCTGTCACTAGGGGCTTCTGGTAATCACTAGTGACTAATTCTGCTGATTG
>NW_017729027.1:51086877-51089216 GCF_001723915.1 Gavialis gangeticus | reverse complement strand
CACCTTTGCTAGTCCCTTCCACATATGGAATGAGCCAAGTCTATCCTAAATAGGCCTTTTTAGTCATGATTACAGCTGCCAAATTGTACACCTATGTCAATTCCAGGTACAAAACAACCGCCATACAATCACCACCTTCATGTCTGTCTGTCACTAGGGGCTTCTGGTAATCACTAGTGACTAATTCTGCTGATTGTTGATACAATAACTGCTGTGTTTATTTATTGGAATATTTAATAAAGACTGCAGACTGCAGACTGTAGCTGGGACCATGCTCTTTAATTAAACATCATTAACTAGAAATATTATTATTAACTGTAATTATATTTCTAATAATTACTGTTCTGTAATATTTCTAATAATAATAATAATTTCTGGGAATTGTATATTTCTAGAAATACAATATATTTAATGATGTTTCATTACAGTTATTTTATGCATTGACTTCTCCTTTTGAGATCTATATTCAAATTATGACTTAAGTCTTGAGTGCAGTAGTTTTGGTAACTCAATGATTATTTATCTTCATCACAAAACAACCCTGGAGTTTGCAACTGGTAGCCCTTGTTCAAAGGACATAAAACCCAGAATAGCAGGGTTAGGGCAGATCAGGTATGAGATTTTATTTTGCATGGTTTGACCTGGAATATGATTCACAATGTATCATTGTAGAGAAGAGGAAAGAAGAGAGCCACAAGAAGCCGGCAAAGGAGAGAGACATGCCCCAGGAGTCGCAGTTTCAGAGCAGCTGCTCTGTGAAACTAGAACAGCCCCTGGGAAGCTGGAAGTGAAGTGTGCAGGGAAAGTGGAGAGCTGAGAGATGGGGATTGGTGTCCCAAGCCCAGAGAGGCAGGGTAGGATGTTCCCAGCAGCTGGGAGCCAGCGGACAGCTGGTGGCAAAGCTCAGAAGAGCTTGATTAAGCTGGGAGACACTGGCCAGGGAGAGAACGTGGAGCGGAGTGGCGGTTTGCAGAGAGGGATTGACACCGTGAAAAGGCCAGCCAGAAGAAAAGTGGCTGAGCCTCAATATTGTGTTCTTTTTTATTTTTTTTGTGACTGCTTGTCATGACCTCTTCTAGATGGGCCAGGAGAGTGCTGCATCAGGTGGGCAGAGCCCCAACCTGAACAATTTAAAGGGGAAAATCCCCCAGACACAGCAATATCTCCAGGACAGGGGATACCAGCTTGGATGGGCATTTGTTCTTTTTGTTTGTTCAGATTCCTTTGCTTTGTTGTTGTTATTAGAAGGCTTAACCATCAGGGAGAGAGAATACACAAAAAGCTCTCCCCTGACCATTCACGTGACTTACCTGAGACAGAAGAAGTCCACTAATCCACATCAATCTAATTCTGTCAAGATGGTTGTCTGGATACACACGACCCTAAGAAAGGAAAGAAGAGACACCAATTAAGAATGAGATAAACAAATGGCAACATAACATCTGGGTGATGTTAAGTCGGGGTGTAGGGGAGGTCAGAGCAGCAGAAGAAACCAGCTTTGAGCAATCATCATCCAGCGGCGGTGAGAATTACCACCTTCCAGTTGTTATCATCCTAAAACAACAGGATGTGGCAGGCAACAGTTGGGACCACCACTACAGAAAACCAGGCAAGTGATCATGTGACCGAAGGTCAGGGTCGGGAAGGTACCCAGTGGCCATACCTGTAATATTAACTGGGCCAATCCCTGGCAATCAGGTTCTGATTATGGCACAATAATCCTGAAATTATGTAAATATTTTAAATTCATAAATCAAGTGCCCCACCATGGCCATAAACATTCTATTACTCATTAGAAAGTATATTTTGATTAAACAAATCCTATTTTCTTTTCTGAATGAGCATTCTTTATATCACCACTTCACTGATCTATTAGGTTTATACTTAGAATTGTTTAAGGATGGACAACTAGTTAAGTGTAACTAATAGGTTAAATTTTTTTAAAGGTTTCCTGCAAAATACTGCCTTTCAGAGTCCAATTTTTGGAACTATCATCTCCATGAGTGAAGGCAATTATTTTCTGTGACATAATTTTCATTAGGTATGAAAAGAAGATACACAAACTTTGTTTCCTGAGTGACTGGTGCCTCCTGAGTCTGGGTGGGCACCAGCAGGGCACAACTGGGGTGGTCTCCCAGTGGCCAGCTAGAAGGGGGAGGGGGAACAGTTGGTCACTGAGAGCACCAGCAGTACAGCAGCAGTGGAAGTGCTGCCACTTCCACATGTGGCATGGTGGTGGCCGAAGTGCTGGCACTTCCATCATTGGCTCTTCTGCTGCCGCTGTGCTGCCAGCAGAGCCAATTTCGGGGGGGGGGGGGGGGAACTAGGGCTCTCTGGGC